>NW_015166426.1:1004944-1079005 GCF_001447785.1 Gekko japonicus
CAATAGGCAACTGAATATCTTCATATACTCATATGTGTGTATAGCTTTAAAGGGGGATTAGATTTAGACTCAAGGAATGGGTGTTATCCAAGAGTCTCCAGAGCTAGAATACTGTAGTTCTGATGTTGTTTCAGAGAAGACTTCTGAAGTGGTTTCTCATAGTTTGATGGAAGAGGAACCATCCAACTGTGTGGTACTTTTTACCACTGCCCCCTGGAACACCCCCCCCAATCCCCCCAGCAGAGAGACGAGGGGACCTGGCAACCCTATTACCAGGTCTCTCAGACCCTGGTGTGCTGTTGGGACTCCACTGAGGGTTCACATGAATTCTCAGTAAAGGAAGCCCCAACCCATTGCTTCATGGAGGACAGGTCCATCAATGGCTGCTAGCCAAAGTGACTTGGGGAGCATCCACATCCAGAGACATTAAACCTCTGAATACTGGAACTAGGAAGCAACATCTGTGGGAGACCTTGGCCTCTGTGCTCTGTTTGGCCACTGTGTGAAACAGGATGCTCAACTAGATTGAACACTGGTGTGATCCATCAGGACTCCTCTTATTCTCAAAACTAGTCTCCCTGTGGCAGCTGGTTTCGTTCGAAAGCGAGAAATTGCAAGTAGATAATCCGGCCTTACAGGAGACAGCCCCAGCATGCCTCCTGAGGGACGCGTTTGCCTCCTCGTGAGGAGGAACGAGAAAAGGCAGGCTGCGGTGCAGCCTCAGCTCCAAGAGGGGGAGCGGAGCCTGCGCAGTCATGCCGGCCACATGACCACAGAAACATCTTCGGACAGCGCTGGCTCTTCGGCTTTGAAATGGAGATGAGCACCGCAACCCTAGAGTTGGATTTGACTGGCTTTCGAGCAAGGGAACCTTTACTTTGAGAGAGAACCATGACTTTGGAGATATATATGCAAAATTTTAATTATTTTTTTAAAGGAATAGCTGTTCTCAGAAAGATTTGCAACCTCGATAGTGCAGCATTTCCCTTTTGAGAATTAGATAGGAAAAAAATGACTGTAAAGTGACTAAAAATATAGCCTGCTTAATTTTCTTTGTTTTCCATGAAAAGAAGGAAAGGAGCTTAGATGCTGAATAATTAACAAGATAAGTTGGTATTAATCAGCTGGTGTAATAAAAATTCAAACTTGTGAGAGGGAAGAAAATGTGTTGTGTGACAAAGTGCTAAATGTATCCTTAGCATTGCCTTTTTCTAGCTGCTTTTAGAAAGTGTAAAATTTGGGATATGGGGCAATATGTAAGTGTGTGCATGTGTGCAAGTATGCATTCGTTGTGTGTTATTAAAAATAAGGCTAATGATTTTCATATACAGAAAAGCCATGAAGTGTTTCTTTCCAAATGATAAAACAAATAACTGCTTGGCATGTATATGTAATACTGGCGTTAAAATCCGTCTGTCCATAGTTGTGATGTTAAAGCAGATAAAGGTGGTAAATGTTTGGAAAGGTTTAGATACTCATTAACAAGAGCCTTAGCTAGCCTTAGCACATTTCTGTGTTCTAAGGACAGTGCAGTTTGCTGATAGTGACTCATGATACATAGGGGGACAGTTTTAAGCCATTGGGTTTATGCAGATTTCCACTAGATAGCTCCATCAGCGTACCCTTAAGAACATAATAAGAGCCCTGCTGAATCAGACCAATAGTCCATTTAGTCTAGCATCTTCTGGAGGTCCAACAACAGGGCATAGAGGCTGAGACCTTCCCCTGATGATGTCTCCTGGCTCCCAACAACGGGGCATAGAGGCCTTGCCCTGATGATGCCTCCTGGCTCTGGGATTCAGAGGATTAGTGCCTCTGAATGTGGAGGTTCCCCTCAGTCACTATGGCTGGTAGCCACAAATTTATCTTCCATTAATCTATCTAATCCCCTTTTAAAGCTGTTTATTCCTGTGGCCATCACTGCATCCTCTGGCAACATTTTAATCACTATTTGTGTAAAGTAGTATTTCCTTTTGTCTGTCCTTGAACCTACTGCCCATCAGCTTCATTGGATGCCCTCAAGTTCCAATGTTTTGGGAGAGGGAGAAAAAGTTCTCTTTGTCAGTTCTCTCCACCCCTTGCATAATTTTATAAACCTCTATCATGTCCTCCCTTAGTCATCTGTTTTCTAACTGAAAAGTCCCAGATTCTTCAGACTGTTCTCATAGCAAGGGTGCTCCAACCCCCTAATCATCTTGGTTGCCTTCCCCTGTACATTTTTCCAGGGAGATACGGTTACCACAACTGTTCACAGTATGCCAAATGAGGCCGCACCATAAATCTATACAGAGGCATTACAATATTGGCTGTTTTTATTCTCAGTCCCCTTCCTAATAATCTTTACCATAAGAGTTTGCCTTTTTCAGTACTGCAGCACACTGGGTTGATACTTTCATTGAGCTATCTACTATGATCCCAAGAACTTTTTCCATCTTAGTCTCGGCAAATTCAGACCCCATTAGCCTACAGTTGGGATTTTTTTTGGTCCCAATGTGCATCACCTTTACTAGGGGTGTGCACATAAAAAAAATGTATTTTTCAGGTTCGGGTAAACCAAGCCCCTAAAATATTGGTATATACCGATTTTCCCAAATCACAATATCGATAAGATACTGGGGTTCAGGAAAAAACGGTACTGCTGAATATATTCGGCACCATTACACCCTATGGGGAAAGTTCCCATAGAGTATAATGGCACTGAAGCCTTTCCTTCCCCAGGCTCAACTTCTGGTCAGTGTCACTCTCTACCTTCCCTCCAAGGGTCGGCTTGCTCAGGCACCTCATGGCCATGGGGCACCTGGGCAAGCCAAGGGAAGGCAGTTTAAACTGCCTTCCCTCCAAGTTTAAACTGCCTTCCCTCCAAGGGTCAGCTTGCCCAGGTGCTCCATGGCCGGGGGCTCCTGGGGAAAGGATGGGAAGGCAGAGCTGGTCAGTTTCACTGAAACTGACACTTTCCCTCCCTCCCTCCCTGAATAAAAACTGAATAAGATTGGCTTTTATTATTCGGCAAAGCCGAATGCACACCCATAACCTTGACATCCACCATATGGGTGTTTGGCAAGAGGACTTCCACAGATGAGAGATTTTAATGTGTATGAATACGCTTAAGATGTTTTACTTGCAATGCAGTTCTAAGTAGGTTGCATTCCTCCTAAAACGTTTGACTCCAATATCCATAGAAGGGTGTAACTTTGTTTAGGAATGCACCATTATTTCCAGATTAACAGAAGAGCAGAAGAGCTATAGATGGGTAGGGGAAATACTTTGCTCTCTTAAAGGTGGAATCACCGACACCTCCAAGTAGCAGAAGAAGAGTCGGTTTTTCGAAGAAGAGTAGGTTTTTATACACCAGTTTTGTCTACCTTAAGGAGTCTCAAAGCAGTTTACAATCGTCTTCCCTTCCTTTCCCTGCAACAGGTACATTGTGAGGTAGATGGAGCTAAGAGAATGGTGAGAGAACTGTGACTGGCCAAAAGTCACCTAGCAGGCTTCATGTGGAGGAGGAATAGGGAATCAAACCAGATTAGAGTCTGCCACTCATAAACAGTACACCATGCTGGATGAAGGCTGAGGAACGGGTCCTGGGTAACAGGACTGGTAAATACATCTGCATGAAACTGTGGAATATTGTCCACCAGCCAGTACTGATTTGTTTGTTGCAGGTGGAGAAATTATTGTGCACGAAGGCATTTATTTTTGTAATACTCTACAGGTTCTACAACTGCAACATTCCCTGGTATTGAAAATGTGTACTAGGCCTAAACCTGGACTTGAATTAAGTCCTTGAAGCAGTATTTACATACTTGTAGTACACATTAAACATGTGAGTACCAAAATGTATGCATCTGGCCAGAGTTTATAGCACATCTATACATGAAAGCAGCAGGGAGTTTGAAGCAGAAGTTCGTTAGATGTGCATTTGCTTGCACAGAATCTGTAGGAACAGGTCAGTTGGCCATGTTGCTGGTCAGATGTAAATTGAGTGTGGAAAACCTTAGCTCATGTGCAATTACTTTGCAAAAGTTACTCTGCATTGCTTCTTCACTCTGGCTTCTAACTCTGTTAGAAAGCCAGAGTAAACACTTCATCCTTTGCTTATTTCTCACAGGGGTAATGTGTCAAAATTATAGGCTTAATCATTATTAATTCCTTTGATATTTATCAATTGCAGTAACATTAATCATGATAAACACCTCTGGTATTAATGTGGATGTCATTAGTGGAGCACTTCAAGATTTTCTGCTGTTGCTCAGCCTTCATTAACTGGACCATTAGTTCCAAGGTGTTACTTTTTGCATAAACAACTCCATGTTTCCTGTACTCTCCCCTCCCCAAGTCTTGCAGATATTCTGAACTACAGTTTGCAAACATGAATTCTATTTACTAATGTAACAGGATGTATTCAGATTTTTCACACAGATACTGTGTCTGTCCAGACTAGACCTTCAAGTGTCTGAAACTGTTATATAGAAATCTGGATTGTTGTCTTTCCCTTGCTTGACAACCTGATCGCCATCTTGCTACATTTCAATCAATCAATTTATTTGTCCGTCCAATGACCAGTACAAACTGGAAGCAAAAGCTATACAATAAAATCATTGGGAAATAAAATTGGTTCAACCAATTACCAATAGTTAGAAATCTCTAAAATTTAAAATCCAAACATAAAATTTCATGACAAATTCTACAAGCTGCTGAAAAAAAATTAGTGTAGCTAACAGTGACCTGATGGTTAGCACCCATTAAAAGCATCTTTAAAATATCAACATCAGAACACTGTGGATAATTATTAAACAGAAGGGAAATTATATTTAACTGAACTTCCTGATAAAAGTTACAGTAAAACAGTACATGTTCAACTGATTCCACCTCTTTGGTGCCACATGTACAGGTTCTCTCCTTCATGGGAGTCTTTTTATATCTCCCCTCTAAAACTGCAGAGGGGAGAACTCGCCATTTCGCCAAAGTAAATGCTCTTGTTTGACTGGGTACCTCCAGGAAGGAGAGATAAGGTGCTGGTGCAAGAACATATTTAAACTTCTCTGGAGTCAAGACGTTTCGGACATTGTTAATATCTCTTTGTCACTCTATATAAAGCAACCTTTGTTTGATCATTGATTTAGCTCAATCATAACCCATTCAGAGAACAAATTTGAAAGAGAAGCTCATATTTTGCAGATTAGAATACTTCTCCCAAGAGGGCTGAAAATTGTCTTGTAAGAGTAAAGCTATCAAACCCTTTGGGTGGTTTGACAATTTTAACCAATAATTGATGGAGGCAAGGCTTACCATGGCCTCCGCCTTAACCAAACCTAACTCAAGACGTAGACTGGCATTGGACACACAACTAGGTACCTGAAATAAAGCTCTCAAAAATCTTGATTGGACTTTTTCTAAAGGAGCAAAATGGGAAGAGGGGAGTCCAAGTATTGTCTCATACATTAATTGGGGCAATGGTTTTTTTTGCCTGAAATAACCAGCGGGCTGGTGGTAGATATATGCCTCCTTTGGTGTAAATTTAAGAATGTTCTGTGCAGATTTTTGACTAGTTTGACATACGGTTAAAGAACACAGCAACCTGACTAGTCCTGACTAGCCCTATCTCATCAGAGTTTGGAAGCTAAGAAGGGTTGGCCACAGTTAGTACTTGGATGGGAGACCACTAAGAAAGTCTAGGGTTGCAGAGGAAAACAGTGGCAAACCATCTCTGCTCATCACTTGCCTTAAAAACCCCATGATACTGGGGTTGCCATGAGTTGATTGTAACTTGATGCTCTACAGTTATAATTATTTAATGAACATATGTGGAACTCAAAAGTGGGGCAGTTGGCTCCATGGTAGCGTATCTGCTTGGCATGCAAAAGGGTTCCAGGTTCAATTCCCAGAAACTCCACTCCAGTTCAAAGGATAAGATAGTAGATTATGTGAAAGTTCTCTACCTAAGATCGTGGAATGATGCTTCTAGTCTGGATAGAAAGTGTTGACTTTGATGGATCGATAGTCTGATTCTGTATAAGGCAGCTTCATATCTCCCTGGAGTTTTAAGCAGAGTGCTTTCCTCCCCTGACCCATGAAATTCTTTAACTGGTAATACAAAGGAATGAGCTTGAGACCTTCTGTATGCAAAGCATATGGTCTACCAGTGAGCTATACAATACATAATTCTTACCCATGTACTCAGAAGTCATTCTTATCCATTAATTTTTAATGAGTAAGGTCTGTGTTGCCATTTAGCACAGTATCTTTTGTCCAGGTGTTCAAAAGGGTAAGGAAATCCCACATCTGCAGTTTGCAGGTTGTCCAGATCCTTCCAACTGAAGTGGTTATCTCAGACAATCCCTCTTAATGGGATGATACTTGTGAAAATAAGGTATGAATTAACCTTAGCAGGAGATGAAGGTTTGCCTGCTATTTCCTTCATAGTACTAGAGCAATTCTTTTTTTTTTTTTAACTCTTTCTGGACAAATATACACACACAATCTTCTTCCTTCAAAAGCTGACAGCCACTCTGAGCCAATATCCCTTCAAAATCTCTCCACACGTAATGCAAATATCCTATTCCCAGAGCTTTGCATGTTGGACTTCGAGAAGTATTTATCTCCCCGGGAACTCCAGTTAATTTAATATTGAATTATGTTACTAATGTCTGTACGAGTTCTCAGAAGGCTATATTTATAGATGTAGCTCCTTTTCTGGTGGTGTCCTGCTTCCAGGCTGTGAAGGATAGCCAGTCTTATAGCTCTCATTAGCGGTAATATGTTTGGCAGTTTGAAATGAATAGACAAGCCTCATGGCTTTTATGGCACTATGCAGACTTTCAGAATGGACTGTTTTTAAGAGGAGACAAGATCATTGAATTAATGAAAACTCTCTAGCCTCTTCGCACTTGACTTGCAAGTCAGCAAGCCCTTGGTATTTTGTGTCAGCAGGGCACACCATCTTGCCCCTTTCATACCCAACAAGGCATGTGTCTACTGAATTGCCCATGTCATCTTGAATATCATTGTGTTTTCTTGCAGGCTGTGACCTAATGAACCATGGCATCCTGGCACTTGTCAGTTCCATTGGGTGTACGTCAGCTGGATCCCTCCAATCCCTGGCAGATGCTATGCACATCCCTCACCTCTTCATCCAACGGTCAACAGCTGGAACTCCAAGGAGTGGCTGTGGGACCACCAGGAGCAATAGGAATGATGACTACACGCTTTTTGTTCGCCCGCCTGTCTACATCAACGATGTTATCTTGAGGGTGGTCACAGAATACGCCTGGCAGAAATTCATTATTTTTTATGATAGCGAGTATGGTAAGCATTTACTGTGTGTACCGGGGGGGTAATTGTTATCATTAAATGCATATAATAACATTAAATGCAATTGCATTAAGATCCTTAAAACCTTCCACTAGATTACACTCCTCTCGGAGCATTTTATGACAGCATTAGCATTTCACATAATCCTTCATTAAAAAAAAAAAAAATCCCCCCGCTTTCCGAAAACCGTCGTCAACTTTTATGGTTTTGCTTGATAATTCTTTTGATAAGTGCCAAATTAAGACATTCAGGGGATTCCCCCCCCCTTTCCTGATGCTGAGAAGCACGCTTGCAACCCTTTTGTGCACTTCGTGTCACATGTGAATGTTCTTTATGTGCCTGAGAACATTTGGGGGGGGGGGGGACTGAATATGCAACTCAGCTGAAACAGGCTTTGGATTTGACCTAGGAGCCAATTTAAAGGAAAGCCAAGATGAGCCTTCATGTGTGCAAATTACCCAATCTTTCTTCATCTGTCATCTTCCCAGTGTCATGTTTCCTACTGAAATGGATAATGGCAATTCAGAGGGCAGCACACATGATATCTTTCCTTTTAAATTAGACAGCATAATTTAACAAATCTTCATCCCGTTATTCTGTCCTTAGAGGAGAAGGAATTTAAAATAGTCTTGTGGGAGCAGGGAACACACTTGCCCCTTTGTCTAAGTCCTATTACAGTTGTCGAGAAGGGGGAAAGTATTGTATGCTGGTGAATTGAATGAGGAGTCTCCCTCTAGAGATTTAACTCAGCAGCATGAATTTCAGAATCACTCATTTTCCTTGGATAGCTTTGTGAATGTGTTTCATTTGTGCATGTGGGCTTGCAAAGTAATTTTTCCCCCTAGGTCAGATTGGCTAAAACCATAAGAGGGTGCTTTAGTTATTTCTCTTCAGCATATGGCTTCTCTTATTTTCTGGGGTCATCTTGAGAGATTTCCTCCACAGGTGTATCATTCACAGTGCACTTACATTCTCTCTCTGGTTTGGATTATGTGGGTTGTTCCCCTTCTGCAATTCATTTGTAGAACAAAGAGAGGTATTGTGTTTGACTCCATCTCCCATGGAAGTCAGTTTGGGTTTGGCTCTGCCTTCTATGGCAGCCATTTTGGGGTGGCACACACCACTCCCTCTCAAATTCCACAAGTGCCCACAGACTCAAAAAGACTGGGGACTCCTGCCATGGTTTCTTGATAGTGTATTATCCAAATGATATGTAGATGGAGCCTGAGCGCCTATAAAATACTGCACAGTGACTCAGGATTAACATATTTAAAGCACAGGATAGCCAGCAAACAGGCACTTAGAATGTCTCAGCAGGGAGCAGATCTAAAAAAAGAAAAGAACAGATGCTGTTGACTACTGGAGACGTTCTTTGGGGCTTGCTCCAAGAAACTACAGGAGTTGTTTCAACAAAGGCCAAATTCCAGCTGAACTACTATAACCCTCTGCAGGACCTGATGACTGCCCAGAGCCTGTCCTTCAATTGATGTTGGAAGAAGTTTAAATGGACAATTCTCTGGTCTGGATCTGTGGTTCTGCATTGTTTTACCATTGAATGGCCTTAAAGTATGCCTTTTGCTATTTCCATTGGGGCATTTGGGAAAGAAGCAGCTTGTGGCGGTTGAGAGGTTTGTTTCAGCTCCAGAGTGGAAAGATCTGAGAGTCAAACTACATGTTACATTTTTTGACAGACATTCCCTCCCTGCCCAAGTGCAGCTACCATAGCAGTTTTTCTGCAGGGAAGGTCAGTGAAGGAAGAAGGGCTGTTTAGCCCCTCCCCCTGCTGCCATCTTGTTTCTGAAAAAGATCATCCCCAACCCCCCCCAAGCTTCTTAGAGATGACAGTTTTCAATAGGGACATGGTACAAGAAGAAAGGTTTAAAGAACTTTTATCTCCCCCACACCATTCTTACCCTCTGAAAAGCAGCACCTGCAGCTGTATTTGGAATTGAGGGGGATTAAAAATGGAAGGGGGGGAGGGACGTTTTACTCTGAGCTGTCATCTTCAGAATCCAATAGTTTCTTCTCATCTTCTGAGAGTTTCTGGGGACTTCTCCCTTGCTCTCGATCCTAGCTTGCAATGATTATTGGAGGGATCTGGTGATGGAACCAATTGTCTATGGTTCCCAAGCCAGTGGGTTTCCTCTGGCTCTTTTAATTGAAAGCCTCCAAAACTGATCAGTTTGCATTAAAAAATGGTAATTTGAAAGCTCCAGGTACACAATAGTTGTATGCCTTAATCTAGATATGGAGTTAAAATATCATTCAAAAGAAATATATTCAATAGAAAAATACCTTTTTTGTGTCACTTCAAATATAAGTATAAAGTGTATAAGCATAAAGAATCTTTGTCAGCCATACAACTCAACAACTTGCCATTCCAGTCAGGGTAGCTGGATACCAGTATTTGTGCTCAGATAGTTAGGGAAGGGGTCACTGTGGGAATAATTAAAAATACTTCCCTTCTGAATACTAGAGTTTGCTGTAGCATTAATCATGGAATCACAGAATTGGAAGGGGCTTTTGGGGCCATCTAGTCCAATCCTTGACTTAATGCAGGTAATCCAAGCTACAGCATTCCTGATAGGTGGTAGTATTTGCTTTTGTTTGCAGACCTCCAGTGAGGGAAAGCCGACCCACTTACCCTAGGGATACCTGGCTCCATAGTCAAACTGCTGTTACCATTAGAAAGTGCCTTCTAATGTTCAGTTGAAACCTTCTGCACTCCTGAAACTTAAATTAGGAAATCTATTAAAATCTTAGAAGAATAACTCTCACAGACCACTTGAGAATGGACCTGGCTGTCATATTGAATACAGATAAGAAGAACTTTAATTCTAAAAGTCTACAAACATATATGGTAGCGGAAAGTTCTGTCAAGTCACAGCTGACTTATGACAGCCTTGTAGAGTTTTCAAGCCAAGAGACAAACAGACGTGTTTTGACATTGCCTGCCTCTGCATAGAGAATCTGGACTTCCTTAGTGGTCTCCCATCCAAACACTAACCAGGGCCGACCCTACTTAGCTTCCAAGGCCTGATGAGGTTGGACTAGCCTGAACCATCCAGGTCATATATAGTTTGCTGTAATTCTTATTAAGCTGACTAGAAATTGCTTAGTGGGAGTTGACATTTTGATATTCCTGCCTGCTTAAAAACGTCCTCCCCCCATCCCACCTGGGATACATTGAGGAGGTTCCAGAAGGGAAGGTGAGAGGAAGGAACAGAATGTCAGCTCCCAGCTGGAAGACAAGGTCCTGATCTCCCCCTCCCAATAACTTTGGTAGAGTTCAGCAGAGGGTTGGGGGTCCGGCCACACACCACGGCTCCACTGGGCCACTAGTTTTGCACCCCAGAATTAGAGTAAGAACAGGAACTTGTGAATGATGTTCCTTAATTCCCAATCTTTCACACATTCCCTGGCCTCATTCTATCGCTCCTTCTTCCTATTAGTTTTTGTCTCAGCACCATTATGTTCTTTGCAACTTCTCTGCTCCAAGTGCACAAGATCAGCACATGGCTGCTTTGCAGTTCCATGGCCATATCTGGCAGACAACTATTTTCATGCTTTCTCAAAACATTTTGACAAGTCCAGACAGAAGGGAAGCCATGTATATCTGTTGCCAGGAAACCCATAAAGGACTGAGCATCACCTAGTGACCTAATTTGCACTCTTCCTTCTTCTGTCAGGTCTGAACAAAATTCAAAGAAAGAAGCAATTAATGAATGAAAACAATGTGTCAGCACACATTGTCACTTGTATAATATCAAGTTGTAAAAGATGGGAGTCATTAAGAGCTGATACGTAGCCAAAGTCTACTTAGCATCTGTGGCTGATCTCCATTTTCCACTTGTGTTCTCATTTATGAGATTGGCAAAGGATGCAACCATCATTTGGAATCTTTGTCTCACAAGAGAGAGATGTGATTTTCAGAGGAATGGACAAAAAAGACAATAAAGTGAAATATTACTCTCTGTCACAGTTCCAACATCAGGCTTTTTGGTCCATTATGTAGAAGACCTACCTAATTCAGACAGATCCTTGGCACGAGGAGGCACTGTGTGCCCTCTCACAGCCACAACAGAGGGAAGGAGGTCCCCCCCCCCCCTTGTTCTCCACCTCTCTCCTGACCCTGCTCCTTTCAACCTCAGGAGCAAGAGCCAACATGTCCTGCTTGGCTGCTTTCCCTTTCCCTTTTGAAGGGCCTGGCTCATCCTGGGGCCAGTCCCTTTGGAGGCCCTACTCCTCTGGAATTCCCATGGGATCTGAGCAATTCCTATGGCACACCCCAGCTGTGACTCATCTCCTTTCCCCACCCCTGGCTCAAGGCTGCCTCTCAGCTGATTGTCAGGCAGTGGGCTGTTAAAGACCCAATCTCAGTCAAGCAATGGAGCAGGAGGCTTTGCCACTTTGGCACATGGGCACTGAGGGTGGGTCCCCTCTGAGTCAGAGAACCTTGGTGCTGCTCGGGTCTTCAACACACTGGGGAAATGTCCAATTAGTAACCAAAATATGATTCCTTTGTTAGACTAACTATAATTCTGAAAGTACCAAGCTAGCTTAGTTTTAATTTTCTAGAAGTCTTCTTCATGGTGCCTTTAAAAAAAATGGAATTTTCACTGAGAGAAAAAATGAACCCAAAATGGCATTTTTAAACCATGCAAAGAGATTAAACTCTATGTAAAAAATACGAATTACATAATAAAGCAATACTATGCTAAATATATTTTAATATTTAATGTGAGCGAATGAAATTTAGCGCTTAGATTTTAACAAAAAAAATGCCATTGCTTTCTTCCCACTACAACTGCATTCTTTGCTGACCCTTTAAAGTTTTATGAAGTTCAGAATTTAAAGTGGCTCTTTATAAACCATCTCCCCCATTGACTCTCACACCACAAGCAAGTGGATCAGCATCATTCACTGAGAACTTCCTCTGTAGACAGTTTATAGAGAGCCCGTGTAGTGTGGGACCAGGATCTGGGAGGCCCAGGTACTGCATGAACCTGACTCTGCTGGGAAAGCTCCCTGTGTGAACTTGGGCCAGGTTGTCTCTCTCAGCCTAACCTCACTCACAGGATTATTGGTATGAGAATTAAATGGAAGAGGGGAGAATGGCATTGAAAGCTGCTTTGGGTTCCCATTGGGGAGAAAATGATGCATAAACAAGCATAGGCGCCATGAATACAGTTTCCCCCATCGTTAGCAGGTTCATATAATTCTAATTCTGTCGTGTTGTTTTTAAAGAAATTTCGCATCATGCCTCATGCATTGACAATAACGTTTTATTTTTTTATTATCTCTCTTATATGGTTCTGCTGGTCATCTTATGTTTTGATATGTCTTTCTTTTGACACAGTGGGCTAATTCTTGAGGGGTGTGGTGGTTTGTCCTTGGTTTAATCAGGTCTTCCCTGCTTTGTTTAAGGTATATCACTCATCACTTTTAATTCCAAAATGCCTTAGTTTTTCTCTGAAAATAATGCTTGTAGCAACAGCAATAGCTGAATAATGCATGGCAAAAGTGTAATTTCATCCATTTTGTATCAGACTCTCTCCCCTCCTCTTTTAATGTACTTGGTACTTTAAGAATTGCCTCCTCTCATACTGTCCAGCCCACTACCTAAGATCTTCCTCACAAGCCCTGTGCTAGAGTTGCCAAGTCGATCTGCACCAGGAGCGGAGGCTTCCTGGCCGGCATCTGGTGTGTGCGCGCGCGCCACATGCACATCACCCGGAAGTGATGTGACGACGCCAGGCACGCTGGGGGCGGGGCACGGCCATACAAGGGAAAACCATAGAGTTTTCCCTCAGATGGCCGTGGCCCCGCCCCCAGCGTGCCCGGCGTGGTCGCGTCACTTCCAGGTGATGCGCACATCAGGGAGGAGTTCCCCCCGGGGCCCAATCTGGTGGGGCAGGGGAACAGGCCTCTGGGGTGGGGGTTTCCCCGCCCCGCGGGGGAACTTGGGAAGCCTACCCTGTGTTCTGTGCCCCACCTACAGAGGTGAAATGGGTGATGACCAGACATAGGGCTTTTTCAGTGGTGGCATCTCACCTGTGGAATGCCCACCATCTGGCATCTACACTACTTTCTTTCAGGAGACAGGCCAAAACATTTTTTTTAAACTCAGGCTTTTAATTAAGAAGGTGTTTATAATGACATTGTTACAATGGATTTTTAACCTGGAATCTGTAAAACTCATTTTAAGCTGCTTGGTGTTTTATGTTTTATGTCCTGGTTGGATTCTTTTAAAAAATTTTTAGCAGGCTGTGGACTTGTGCCTGCCCCACACAGGGTATAGGCTACCCCTTCAGGCCTTCCAGGCCTTCAGCTCACTGGGACTTTTCCCAGTGGCCTTACAGGCCAATCAACCCCTGAGACCCAGGAAGTGGAATGAAAACTTCAGTGTGCACGAGGAGGCTTTAAATAAATAAATAACTGGTGTCTGGGTAATTGGGTTGCCAGACCCCCACTGGGGGCAGGGGAACCCACGCTTTTCCGAGGCACTTCCCCACCAATGGCCAGCTGACTGGCGGGAGAAAATCCTGCCCCAACTGGCCCAAAGGTGAAAGGATGATATCACTTCGCATCTCTGACGTTGCATGGCAATGCTCTAGTTTTTGGACAAAACTCTATGGTAAAATTGGCTATAAACCATGGAGTTTAACCCAAAAAACAAGAGCATCACCCCCTGATGTTGGTGATGTGATGCCATCACTTCCAGGTGATATCATTGTGCCCCATGTGCTTCGTGTGTAGGGCAGAAAAATCTAGAAAGGACCAAGGACCTGGCAACCCTACTGGGCAATCAGAAGAATTGTTTATACGTTTATTGGAAATAATCCCTCTTCCTTGTCCAAGTTATTTAATTTCACCATTTTAAAAGGAAATATTTAGTTTGCATTACTGAAATTATGTCTAGCCATAGACTTGTTGGATAAAAAAAATAAAATAAAATAGGCCATTGGTGTTTACGATAAATCTTGCTACAACAAAACTGGGCAGAAATCCAGAATAAACAGCATGCTAATCCAGATACCTCATATCATACAAAGAGGCTGCATTCATTTACATATCCATTTATCAGTGTCATAGCTTTTAAGTTCAACACACTGGAATTGCATTTGACTTTTATCTTGACTATCAATGATTGCCTTTCATTAGAGGAGTGATATAGCATAATTTGTATTTGGAATTATATATTTCTGCAGGACAAAATGTTATTTGCATTCTGTTCTGCTCTGTGAAGTAGTCCAAATTCTTTTTGAATGCAACTGGACCTATTCATTTAATTTATTGAGGGGGCAGAGAACAGCCCCTATTATTTCTGGTTGATAGAAGACTCCAGTCTACGTACAATTCTCTTGCCAACAAAGAAAATATAAGCTTTTGAAAGACATTATTTCCATATAAGTCCTAATTAGTTAGCTGAAAGGAAAATTATTCTGAAAGATAACTTTCAGAATAAAGACCCTGAGATAAACGAAATCTTAGCTGATGGGGCACATTCAAATAAAATTTTCATTTGGGATGACGTAAAGAAGATCAACTAATAAAGAAACAGAGTATCCATTCTAAATGTAAAGTAAATAAGGTTTCAACATATCTATCTAGGTAGGGAGTTAGTTCCTGAGACATCCTTTAGTTTGTCCAGGAAACTGAGCTCAACTGGTCTATGCAGATGAAGAGATGTAGCTGTGTAGATAAGGGACTGGCTTAATCCTCCAGGGCTCCCATTGAGTGGTACATTTTGCAGTTTGGGATACAATGAAATAGGTTAAAGTTGGTCTGTCTCAGACAGGTATTGTTTTCCCATAATGGTTTCCTTGAACTCGCCCTTTTATTTTGTTCAGTATGCATTAATGATATACAATGTCACATCATGTTGGCACCTAAGGAAAATGTGGTGGTGGAAGCAAAGTGTGCTCATGCACCATCATGTAAGGTGGCCTGGCTTCATTGAGGGGAACCCTACAGAGAAGGGACAATATTTCATGGAGTGCCCATTCCATTATGCAGTTGTGATACCTGCACCCAGTATTGTTCTTCCATTAAAGGATTACATATGGGAACAGGAAGACATGAGCTATAGATGGATGGCAGACTTACATCTTCTCACTACCTGTAGGTTGGCCAGATAGCTTACCCTGGAAAACTGTAGAAGTGGCAAGTCTTCTGGACAATTTCTTATTTTCAGCAACTGTCACTCTATGCAGTTCGGACTGTTTTTGTAAGTTTAATAGCAATAAACCCTACGCTCCTTCAGTGCTTCTTTATACGTATGTTTTCATTCTTCAAGGTGAAATGTTTAAGAGAAGCATCATATTGTCCTCTCATGATCTTGTTTGCATAAAACAAAAGAGGCTAGGACCCAAAGGATTATGTGAACTTGATGATGTGTTCATGGAATCCTTCAAGACCCTGTCTTCCCACCATAGCTCCCTGAAAGGGGGGAAACTTCCAGAGAGGTGCTTTACCAAGTGTCAGAGGCTGCCCCGGGAAAGGAAATCAGTTGCCTCTTTTGCATGGACATGAGACTCTCAGAATCCCAGCCCTATAAAAAGTAAATTACATGAATAATCAGTATGAACTAGTGAGAACTAACTACTGGTTGCCTCTTTAACCCATTTGGGATGTAATACCTTAGAAACTTTGCCCTATCAACATTTTACTTTCCTTGCTGTTGCTTGTCTCTGGTTCTCTGTGTAGGAATGAGTCTCTGTATAGGAATCCACCTGTGGAATAGCCATACTCCATGGATAACACAATGAGCAGAATTGCTCTTCATGCTGCAGGTTTTTCCTGTGTACATTATAAAGAAAAAGAGTAGGTTTTTATTCCCTGCTCTTCTCTAACTTAAGGAGTCTCAAAGCAGCTTATAGTCACGTTCCCTTCCTCTCTTCACAATAGGCACCTTGTGAGGTAGGTGGGGCTGAAAGAGTTCTGGGAGAACAGTGACTGGCTCAAACAAGCTTCATGTGAAGGAGTGGGGAATCAAATCCATTTTCCCAGATTAGAGTCTGCTGCTCTTAACCACGATGCCATTCTGGCCCTCACCACATTTTAGAGAAGCAGAAAGGGCTGGCTTTTGAAAACTCTTTTCTCCACCATGCTGCTTACTCTCAGGTTAGGCTTGCTAAGAATGCATCGGAATGCATACTCATTGCCTCCACAGTAAGTGCTTCACGAAGAAACTAATCAATCATGGAGAAAAACCTTAATGGTGGGTTTTGTGCCATTTTACAATGTAGGTATTCTGCAGGTTTCAGGTCAAAAGATTTTCACTGTTTGAAAACATTTAGCCTTAATGTTTTATTGGTGTTAAGACAGGCAGAAATGTTCTCTGTTGAATGAATGAAGCAGAATCCTTTCATAGGGAATATACTTTATCTGATTTCTCATTCTCTGTTGTGTGACTATTCTATATTGTACAGGTATTTTTGAGACAATATAATGGACAGGAAATCTGTCCTTGTCTGTGATATTCTTCAGTATCTTAGGGTGGGGTGGAGAAAAGCAATTGCTATTATAGAGACTTACATTTGCTGGCCTGTCTTCTACCACTCCACTTAGCAAAGTTTGAGGCCTTCCCACACCTTCAGTGGCCCTTCACAGTGGAAAAGCCATTTATGTTGGAGAAAGGCTCCTTGGGGTGGAAGAACTCTAGCTGTGGTAGGATAACATCCTGTAGGTTTTGAAGGCTGAGACTGGGTGGCAATGTTCCCTCTAAGCTGTGGAATCTTGTGAGCAAAAATTCTACTTCATGAGCTACTAGCATTAAAGTTGTGAGCGAGCAGTTTGGCTACTGCTTAAATTAGTTTGCTCTGGAGCCATCCTTCCTGAGCCAAGATAAAAATGTGTGAGCTGGAGGCTTAAAAACTGTGAGCTAGCTCACACTAACTCAGCTTAGAGGGAACACTGCTGGGTGGGTGTTCACAGAATCTGTTCAGTCATTAATTGTGTAAGCGCTTGAAAAACAATTAAGAAAAAAATTAGATACAACTTTCAAAATGCCCTGGTGCCAAATACCATGAAAGGGAATAGCAGTTGAACACTTAAATCAGTTAAATGAACCAGGCAAGACAGCCTGGAATATCAGCATCGAGCCTTGCCCCTTTTTAAACACTGGGGAGGAAATAATCTGATAGACTATTGGCAGAAAAAAGAAACAGGGATTAGGCTGTTTTGAAATCGGTGTTTTGCTTGGTGCTCGAATATAATTGTGCACATTATGCATTCCAAATATACTCATTTTGGAGTAAGTGCCATTGAACTCAGTGGGGGTTACTTCTAAGTCAGCATGCACAGAAATGAACTAAATATCATTTGCCAAACTTTTTTTTTTGTTGCAAAATGAACCAGAGTCTTGATGAGGTCCATGGTTATTTTGCAGTGCTGGCAACTATGACAGTCACAGAGCTTCTACATCCCTGCCAAACACTAAACATTTAAAACTGGCACTTGATACTGGCAAAAATCCTTGCATACTATCATTGAACTTGGCCTTTCTTTGACCTGGTTCCATTCTTTTAATTGGCTTGATCAAAATGTGGTCGTTTTGAGCATACCCTGTCTTCTAATATTGTTTCCTCATATATTCCCATCTATTATTATTGCATTTTATCGTACTGTTCCAGCAAGAGGTCAGAACAGCATACATGGTTCTCCCATCCACCAGTTTTTCTTTACAATATCTTATGGGGTCAGTTAGACTAGAGTATGAGACAGGTAGGCCTTAGTCACCCAGGAGAGCTCCTCAGTTCTAGTCAGACACTGGGTCTCTGCTCTCCACACGTATGTTTCATATTTTCAGGTGTGAGAAAGATTTGTCCTAAATTCAGGTAGCTGTAAATTGGTGACCTTAGTTCTTGGTAGCAAATGTGGCACTATGCATTGTATTTGACTGTGAGAGACTTGGATTCAAATTCAAGGAATGTCATGAAGCTGCCCAGCAGTTGTGCAGCTATAATGCTGAGATATTCACAGCCAGCTGTTGTTTTCATTTCACACTGATTTGAGATAGGTGATAGATGTGATGTAAAAATAGGACTAACAGTACTGCAAGTCTGACTTCACAAATAAACTGTTAGGCAGACTAGCCAGTGAAACAGAGTCTGGTCTATTCTGGTCCAACAAAGTCCATCCATTTTAGACACCCATATTCTTGCTCACTGCCATGGCCTTATCCTTTGACACTGGTTGAGGAAAGTCAACCAAGGCCCCGGTCACACTGGGGGAAATAGGCGCGGCCAAAGTGCGGCTTTTTTGAGCTGCACCAAAAGAGACACGCGGCAGTGGTATTAGACAGATCCCCCCAGCCGCTGCGCAGGTCCTCCCCGGCATGATCAGATGCTGGGAGGCAGCCACAGACTGGAGAGCGAGGCCAGCCCGCTGCCCGCCGGTGATCAGACGGCCATCCCTACAGTGGTAGTAGTGTTTTCTAGGGGTTTTTTTGATGCGCAGTTTTGCTCGGAAGGGACAGATCGAGGACGGGTGCGCACCGCTTCCCAGATGTTGTGCTGTGATCGTGCCTGCTTGATGCACCCCCGATCCATCCCTCTCATGTGGCAAATCTTCCCGTCTGACCAGGGCCCAAGTTAGGCACCCCGTTATGAGTCAGGTAAACATGGGTGAACCCGAGTGCTTCCACCACCTTCCTAAATTCTAAATTTACTGTTTTTTGTCATGTATGGAATCTAAGATCAATAGTACCTCTAACACAGGGGTCCCCAGTGTTTTTTGAGCTGGTGGGCATGTTGGAATTGTAACACAGGCTGGTGAGCACCAACAACAAAACGTTTTTCAGGGGAGGCAGCACCAACCACAAAATGGCTGCCTCAGGAGATGGCACCAGCCACAAAACATCAGGGAGTGAAGTAATCCGTAACTCTCATAGTAACTCTTCAACATTTCAGGCAGAAGCTCTGCTTAACAGGATGCCATGTATTGTTTAAAAATACTATGTCGTATACACACAGCTTACCTTCAGTAGCACAGTGAAGATCCTTGTGCTGTAGTGGCAGCTGCTGCCAAAGCAACTTGTAAAAAATCCGCACAGCCCATCAGATTTCCAGTGGCCAATCAGAAGCACTGCTGGGCAAAAAGCTCTCCCTGGCCCCATCTACTTTCTAAAAACACTTGGCAGACTCCAAGACAGGATGCTGTATGCCAAGGTGCCCATGGGTACCACATTGGGGACCCCTGCTCTAACAGTTGAACCACAGTGCATACACCCTCCCATAGCTCAAGGAAAAGCAAGGATGATCTAGAGCATAGAAACACTGTGGGTTGGATCTTGTGAAAAGGTGGCAACAGTTGCATATCTCTCTCGTGTTGTCCTACCCATCTGCACCACAGTCCTTTCTGGAAAACTGATTCCTGGCGTTGCTGAATCCTCGTGGACTAAAGGCCATGCCAGCTGGGGAGGGCTACACTGAGGAGGGAGATGGGGGGGATAACTCTCCTGCGTACAACCCAATGGAGTTAGAAATATGTCATTACACTTCTGAGAGTCAGTGTGGTGCATTGGCAAGAATAATGGATTTACATGTGGGAATCTTCAGTTCGAAGCTTTATTCAAACCCGAGGCTGTCCGTTTATTCTACCATATAATGCTGTTGTGAAGCGGAAAGAAATACTGTTCTGAACTCCAAGAGGAAGGGTGGTAAACAGACATGCGAGAAAATGACTATGCTGAATGAAACTTATTTTTGCCAAATTGGCATTATTAAAATACATAGTAACCGTAGTGTTAAATTTTTCTGTCAATGCATGCAGTTGAATTCAGAAGTCACAATGGGATTTCCTGTTGCTGGAAAGTTCAGCATTTTGATAGATTTGATCCCCCCCCCCCCCCCCGACCCCCAAAACATGCATATAAAGAGTCCTGGTTGACAAAGAGTCAAAATATAGGGGTCAGTGACTGGGAGTCTGTTTTGCATGCAGAAGGTCTTGTATTCATTCCCAGGCATCTCCATTTAAAACAATTAGGTCGTCAGGGTTGTGAAAGACCCCCCACCTGAGACACTGGAGAGCCACAGCCTGTCAGAGTGGACAATAGTGATCAATGGCTGACTCATTATAAGGCAACTTTATATGTTCATGTTGCCAAGGATGGGGGTGAGAGAGTCTGATGGAGTTTTAAGAGGTCATTAATCTATTTTGTCATCTTCTTTGAGATCTCTTTTTGATGGAAGTAGAAATAAGACAATCATGGACTCTGTGGGAAATCTCCTATTCTTAGACAAAGTGACTGAATGAGCAGTTGCCAAAATTTATCTAGATCCATTTCAGTCTGGGTAGCTTCTGACTGGGATTTGGGAGTGAGACTGCCCTACTCCTCCTGGTTTATCATCTTCACCAGTAGATAGTTGGGGGTACTAATGATTCTGTTGATCCTCCTGGACTTCACGTGGCCTTTGATACCATTAACCATAGGCTGACTTGAGGGTAGGGTTCCCAAGTACTTACCATGATCCAGCGGGGGAAACATGCTCCCCGGCTGGACCATTCCTCCCTGTAACACACCATGCCGTCGCCAGGAAGTGACGCTGGGTGACGCTCTGGCAATGGGACTGAAAACTCGATGGTACCATCGAGTTTCCAGCTCCATTGCCAGAGCGTTGCCCAGCGTCACTTCCTGGTGACGGCATAGTGCGGCGTGTCTGTTGTCCCTGCAGGAATGATCCTGCGAGGACGTCTGTGTCCCCCGCTGAATCACGGTAAGTACTTGGGAAGCCTGCTTGAGGGTAGGTTTGCCAGTTCCAGATTGGGAAATATCTGGACCTTTTGGGGGTGGGGCCTGAGGAGGGTGGGGGTTGGGGAAGAACTTCAATGGGGTATAATGCCATAGAGTCCACCTTCTAAAGCCACCATTTGCTCCAGGTGAACTGATCTCTGTCAGCTGGAGATCAATTGCAATCCCAGGAGATCTCTAGCCAACATCTGGAATTTGGCAGCACTGCTTGAGGGATTAAGGGCACTATTCTGCAGTGATTCTGGTCTTACTGGGAAAGTGCAGAAGATGGTCCTAGGTGAGTGTTGTTTCTAGGGAATATCCTCCAAGGATCTATGATATTTATCACACTGTTTAATGTACACAGTACATGAAATTTCTGGGGGAGATTATCTGCAATTTTTTGAATGACTTCTCACCAGTATACAAGTGACAACCAGTGCAGTTTGCTAGCTGCCACTGTAGACATTCACACTGTTTGTCATCAGTGTTGATTGCTTTTATTATTTTGTTGTATTATTCTGTATTGTTCCTCACTGTGAAAGTGTTAATGCTAAACAACACATCATAGATTTCTAAGTAATACATCAGGATATCTTAACTTCTATGCAAGTATATATGTACTCAGCTTACCTCCATTTCTGGAACTACCGTGGAAAGCTTTCGATACAGTCCCTGTCATCTACCCTCAGAGCAAAGTCAAAACTGATTTAGTGAATCACTTGCATGGTACAAAATGAATGTGAATGAACAGAAAAAAACATGGGTAAACATCCCATTTGTTGTATAAGCCTAGGAAGATGCCTTTATGATATCTTGGCATGTATCCTGCCTTTCTGGGTTACACAGGAGAGCTGATAATATCAAGGCAGTCTAAAAGCAACCATTAACAACAAGATGGTGGCCTCCTGGGTTCTCTACAGCATGGCAGAGACAAGTCTGCCTATTATTTTGTGATCTATTGTGTCTGTGAGTGTATAGTTAGCTACGCTGTAAAATTAAGGGAATCTGCAGTGATGTGGTTAGAGATTTTAGTTTGAAAAACTGCTCGTATTTTAGTTTTTGTTTTTTTTTTAAAGTCCCTATGCCATTTGCTCTTTATCATACTTCTGGCAATGTCTGGATCAATGGCCCCACCCTCCCATATGGTTCATAGCTAAATGTCATCTCTCAAACGTATATAATCTGTCACTCCATTTTGCTGGATGGTATGATTTAAAATGGATGTATCTATGGGGGGGAATCAAATTTGGAAAAAAAATAATTACAAAAGTATCTCTAACAAAGTATGCGGGAGGGAGGACAGAATTTCTGTCTCCATACCTTTTCCATCTGGAGGCACAAACAGTAAGGATATGCTTGGAAACTTGTGATTTTTTTTTTTCCATTAAAGTTTTAGTGCAAGTTTAATAAAGGTCCATAAAATTATCCAGTGTTCCTTAATGGATTGCAGTCATGCTTACAATTATCCAGGAGTTGTTTTCAGCTGCCACATGACTAATATTCTCAAGGTTGTCTCCAGACTATCTTAAACCTGTTTATTACTCATTTGGTTACTTGCCAAGTTCTGGCATACTCATTTACAGCATCCCGCCTCAATAAACATATAATTAATTCAAGATTATCATTTATCTTTGCATTAATACGTATTATTTCCTCTGAATAATATGGCAAGATGGATTTAAATTCTGAAATGCCACCACAGTGCATCGCAAGTGGGACTCTGTCACTGCAACTTCTTTAATAATGAAAGTTCCTGTTTAAAGAGGCAGTTAACATCTGGAGGGCCTGTAGTATAGTGTTTTGGAAGGATCAGCAACATAAAGAAGCTGTGGTTATGAGATCTGGCCATATACACATGAGTTGCCTTGGGTGGTAGGACAAGAAAAAAAGAGTTATGAATATAAAGCTTGTTTTCATAAATACTAGCAGTGCAGGGTGGTTCATTAGGACAAATGGGGCAATGTCCCACCAACTCAGGCTGGCCATAGACCCCTCCTGCTTGCCTCCTTACTGTCCTTAGCAGACAGTCCAGGGGGTGGCAGGCTGTCAGCCATATAGTCAGACAATGTCTTGTCTTTGCTTAATTCAGCATGGCAAGCAATCAAATCCCTCCCTATAAAGATTCATAGGGCTCCCCCCTTTAAATCAGGTCCATCCACACCAGTACATTAGTTCATAGAGCAAGGCTGGTTCCAGGTTTTGGGGAACCCCGGGTAGAATGTGCCCACCCCTTCCTGTGCCCACCACTAGGACACTTTTTCTCCTGCCTCCCATCTGTGTGACCCAAATATGCTTGTGCATCTGTCCCCGTCTCATTCAGGGGCCCTTCCACCCCCCCTCACAGTTGCCTGCACACCCTTTACTTGATGGGCTTGGATGGTTTGTGCAGATAGGAGTGCCACCATGGTAGGGTTGCCAGCTCTGGGGGGGGGGGGTGCTGGAGATCTCTCACTATTACGGCTGATCTCCAAACAATAGAGAACAGCTCCTCTGGAGAAAATGGCTGCTTTGGAGGGTGGACTCTATGGTGCTGTACCCTGCTGAGGTCCCTTCTGCCCCCCAACCCCGCCCACCCCCGGCTCCACCCCCAAATTTTCAAGGTATTCCCAATCCAGAGCTGGCAACAGTGCCGGATTTACACATAAGCTAAATAAGCTACAGCTTAGGGCCTCGCAATCTGCTGGAGCCTCAAATAAAAACACAATATAAAAATGATTTCAAATATTAAAAAGGCGTATATATTTTAAATTTTTCTGAGACCAGCTGATGTAATTTAAAACAGTAGGGGGCCTCTGGGTTTTGTATAGCTTAGGGCCTCAGCAAGTCTAAATCCGGCCCTGGCTGGCAACCCTACGCCATGTTGACTATCAGGAGCAATGTTGTGCATTTCACCACCCTCACACTCTTTTCTGCTGGTTGGTGAATGGGCATGAATGTGGGGGCCAATGATAGTGGGCCTTGCCAGAATTGATGCACCCTGGCAGCTGTGCCATACCAGTTTGTGCTGATGCCAGCTTTGTTGTTGAATGGATTTATACTTATGAAGGTTTTTCTCTTTAAGGTTTTTGCTACCTTTGTAGTTGGGCAGGGATAGCTGCCCTTATGGCCTTCTCTGAGTCAAGGGTTTGTGGAGGGAAAGAAAACAGACAGAGAATAAGAGATTGGATTTATACCCTGCCTTTCACTACCTGAAGGAGTCTCAGAACAGCTTATAATTGCCTTTCCCTCCCCCTCCCCACAACAGACACCGTGTGAGGTAGGTGGGGCTGAGAGGGCTCTTTCAAGAACTGCTCGTGAAAGAACAGTTCCAAAATAACTAGTAACTGACCCAGCTGCATGTGGAGGAGTGGGGAACCAAACCCAATTCTCCCAGATTGGAGTCCGTGCTCCTAACCACTACACCAAACTGGCTAATAAGGCTCAAATAAACTAGTGCATTGCTTCTTTAAAACATCTGTTATTCCCCTATTCAGGATCGGGCCCTTATAACAGAATTAATTCAGGGTGGGTTTTGTTACTGTGGTTGTTTTTTAACAGCTGGCCATTTCACTCAGGATATTTAGCTCATATCCTTCAATCCCAGGGGCAGCTTTTTTCTGTTAGTAATAGTGAGAAAGCCTGGCAAGGAAGATTCACACAGGTATGTGCCTCATAATGAAAAAGCAGCAGTGGAATGAAGAGAGGAGCTTCTCTCTTATCATGAGGGGGAAATACTGTTCTGCCGTTTCCCCCGACTGAGAAATTGAAGAGGGCCTATGGAAAGTAACTTCTTCAGTAGCTCGGTTGTTGAATAGAATATCTACATAAGGGAAATGGCTGGAGCTTTCCCCTCCCAAATACAAGCTTCCTTACCCAAATGAAATAAAATCTCTTTCATTCTGCAATCCTATACTTCTGCTTGAGAGTGAATAATATTGAATAACCAACTTTAAATATGAGGAGCTGCGGTGGCTCAAGTGGTTAAGATGCTGAACTGCAGGCTGTGGAAGGTTGGTAGTTTAGCAGTTCGAGACCTGGGTGCTGCATGATGGAGTGAGCTCCCGTCTCTAGTTCCAGCTCCTGCCAACCTAGCAGTTCGAAAGCAAGAAATTGCAAGTAGATAAATAGGTACCACTTCAGTGCCGGCCACATGACCACGGAAACGTCTTCGAACAGCGCTGGCTCTTCGGCTTTGAAACGGAGATGAGCACCGCAACCCTAGAGTCGGATTCGACTGGCTTTTGAGCAAGGGAACCTTTACCTTTACTTTAAATATGTAAAAGACTGTACCATGAGTGGTAAGTTGAAGGCACTTTGAGCATCTTCTTGATAATTTTGTTACTAGAACTCCAGAAAAATATTACTGCCTTGACGGCAAAAGTGGTGGGAAACCTGAAAGCCTCTTTTCTGGAATCAGCAGGCTTTAATCTGGTTTGGGCTGGTTGTACACAGTTAATTACCAGTGGCAAGGGAATGCCTTCATATTTCCCATGTGGCCAAAGGCCTCTTTGTTTGTTTTACTTTACAGCATGGAAAATTAGTTCTTGAGCTTGGGCAGTGGTTCTTAACCTTTTTTTGGGCTGGTCACAGACCCCTTCTGAGAATCTGATGAAAGCTATGGACCCACTCCCTAGAAAAGCATCATAACATGGCAACGTTTGTACTCTACCTTAACATGTATAGTTGCATCCCATGTCACTCAGCTCTTGTCTAGTGTGAAACAATACCTTAATAACATAATTTACCATAATTTCAAAAAGACAATTTTCATAGTAATAGGAAGTAAATCAAAGAAAAAGTCCTTTTTTGTGCCCAGTTCATAGAGCCCCTGAAGCCCATCACTGTACCCCCTAGGGGTCCAGTGACCACAAGTTAAGAATCCCTGAGCTAGAGTTTTGATGAGTTCTGGATCAAAATGAGACCATCAGTGTTCATATTCTTCTATGTTTCACAAATCTTATGATGAGTGTGTTGAGTACTGGGTGTTAGGAAAGAGGATGTGTGGCAAGATTTCCTTTCTGAATGGAATATTTCTGTTGTTACTGCTGCAAACATAGTAGCAAAAGGAGAGGTGGTGTTAGATGGCACCTGCTTAGGGGTTGGTGTTCCCCTTTTGTTCAGATGCAGAAATGTCTTTAGAATGTCTTGTACATCAGTTGTCATCTTCTGCAGTGTTGCAAGGGAGGAGAGTGGAGACAAAACCCAAGTGAGATTACTCTTGTTTTTACCTCCCACTGACCACCTTGCCCTCTGCCAAACCAGCCCCTAATGGTACCAGCCGCCAAAGTAATAATGAGATTAGGTTCAGAACTGAATGTATGAAGGTGCTTCAGACTAAGTCAGATCATTGTTCCATCTAACTTCATATTATGCAGAACAAAGTTTGAGTACAGTGGCACTTTTAAGACCAACAAAGTTTAATTTTGAAGGATTTGTTGGCCTTAAAGGTGCCACTGGACAAACTTTGTTCTGTTGCTTCAGATCAACATGGCTACTAGGGGTGTGCAAAAAAAAAAAAAAATTCAGCCCAATTCGGATTTAGCCGAATTGGGCAGAATCAATTTCGGCTGGCATAAAGACTCCTGCATGTCAATTTCGGCAGTACAAGCGGATTCAGGCGTCTTTAGGCCAGCCAAATGTCAGTTTCAGCCCCATTATATCCTATGGGCCATTGAAGTCGATGGCAAAAACATAGGGTATATTCTGGGAGCTGGAGGGGAGAGGGCTTGAGGGAGAGACTCCAAACTCGCAGTAGCTGCTGGAGCCTCTCCCCAACATACCAACCACATTTCAAGAACATTGGACCAGGGGGTCCAATTCTACGGGCCCTCAAACATGTTGCCTCTATCCCCTCCATTGTTCTCTATGGTGGGAAACAAAGTTACTTTTTTCTCACCATAGAGAACAATGGAGGGGATGGGGCAACCTGTTTGGGGGTCTGTAGAATTGGACCCCCTGGTCCAATGTTCTTCAAACTTGGTTGGTATCTTGGGGAGAGGCTCCCGCAGCCATTCTGCAAATCTGGAGCCTCTCCCTCAAACCTCCTCTCCTCCAGCCCCCAGAATATACCCTATGTTTTCACCATTGACGTCAATGGTCCATAGGATATAATGGGTCCGAATTGCCACTGAAATTCGGCGTCAATTTGGCGGCAAGCTGATTCAGATCAGAGAATCTGAATCGGCCTGCAGCAGCCCGAAAGGGGTCCAAATGGGCCATTTTCGGGGGTGCATCCCTAATGGCTACATGCTCGAATTTATCTTCATTTTACATATTCTGACTGGCAGTGGCTTGCCAGGTTCTCAGGCAGAAGAAGGCTATTTCAAGATCCCCCCACCCCACCCCCAGTTTGGTAATATCTCAGTGTAAGTCCTCAGGTATAGCCCCTCCACAGTAGGCTTGTTCAAGTTTGGACATCCCCAGCCTGGTATGAGCCAAGACCAATCTCTTTTGATATTCAGACCTGCTCCTGTTGATTTTGCCTCATCCACCTTTGCCACCTCCCCAACATTAAACAACAATCTCTTGCAACTGGGATGGACAGATATGGAGAAGACTTTCTGGCACCCAGATGCATCCTACAGGCCTGGGTGCTCCTTGCCATCATTTCTCACTGGGGTTCTTGGGACTAGTAGTTTTCTCCAGTCCCTAATTAATTTAGCCAGGAAGGAAAGAGTTAACAGTTAGTGTGCCATCTATCCTGAGGAGATCCAGGTTCAGGTCCCTGTTCTGCTAAGATGCTCGGAGTCTGATCTTGGAACAGTTACCTGCTCAGCCATCACAAGTCTCTTGTGAGAACTGAATGAAAGATAGAATAACCTTCCCCTCCCCTTTCTTAGGAAAAGCAGGGTAAAATGAAATATCCAGGTAGGCAGACAAATACCCTGCATCGTGGCAGGAAACTATATTTATTTGAAATACATTGATTCATCACTTTTGCCTTTAAAAACTCTCTGCATGCCCTATAACAAGACCGAGCAAGATCAAAGCAGCAGAGTAAAATTAACCCCCCCAAAGCAGCAGTATAAAGTTAACAGTTGAAAGAAGGGGAAATTTTAGTCCAGTGACATCTTTAAAGCCAACAAAGTTTTATTCTGGGTATAAGCCTTCATGTGCACACACACTTCTTCAGATATCTTCTTCAGGTATCTGAAGAAGTGTGCGTGCATACGGAAGCTATGACCAACTGGACTCAAACTTTGTTCTGCTGCTTCAGACCAACATCACTATCTACCTTAGCCAGAAGAAGGGTGTATATTTCTGTACTCTGGATGACAGGTGAGAGTTTGGTTGGAGACAGATAAAAAGATGATAAAGACGGATTTCAGGAAGGAGGTGCTGGAGGAGGCAAGTGAAGAATAAAGGTAAGTGCAGAGTTTGAAAGAAAGTTAGCTTTTTGAAAAACATTCCTATTGGAAGCTCATAAATAGCAGCCCATGTGCAATAAGCGCAGAAGGATGTTCTCCAATCACTGGGGACAATCAGTATTTTAAAACAGTACTTCTCAATGACATCTGAATGTATGCTTTTTGAGCTGGGGGATATCTGATTCTCAAGGAGTTAAAACAGAAGGTTTTATGGGGTCAATGACAGTGTTAAAACTCCACCAATAAAAGTATCAAAGATAAACTAGTTAAGTGCCATAGTAAATAAGCTTGATATAAATTGGCTGGCCTTGTTCACTGTCCCAAAGCTGGTTGCACAGATTTAAAGGTGTCCTGTACCTCCATCTCTCCAGATGTCGCTTGCTGATGAGTGCATCAAAGTGACTTTAGGGGCACGAGGAGTATTGCTACTCGAATACACCTACATATCTAGCCCTGATTCAGCATCTGGAACAATGATTGTGTTTGCCTAACCAGCTCATAGAAATAAAAAATAAATAAACATCTGTCTTCTAGTGCTAAGGCAGTTCTTCTCATAAACCTGAGAAAGCTGTTACCGTTAGGTAGTATGTATCTATAACAGAGCCAAGGGAATAATTCAAAGATAACTGTTTCAGTGAATTTAGCCTCTTGATTCAAAAACAGTCTTCAAGCAATTTCTTTTCACTCATAACCTTTTGTAAACATTTGCTGTCTTGAGCTTTCCATGAGGGCAGGTCAAAGAACCGAGAAGTATCTTACCTACCATTTTTTAAGATCTTGAAGAAGTAATCCTCTGAGGAGACAATTACTGCTTCTGAGAGCCAGTTTGTTGTAGTGGTTAGGAGCACGGACTCTAAACTGGGAGAACCAGGTTTGATTCCTCACAACTCCACATGCAGCTGCTGGGTGACCTTGGGCAAGTCACAGTTCTGTCAGAGCTGTTCTTTCACAAGCAGTTCTCTCAGAGCTCTCTCAGCCCCACCTACCTCACAAGGTGTCTGTTGTGTGGAGAGGAAGGGAAGGAGAGTGTAAGCTGCTCTGAGACTCTGAGTGAAAGGCGGGGTATAAATCCAACTCTTCTTTTCAGGGGCAGTTCAAATAATAATTCTCATGCAAATCGTGAGTATGATGTAGTAGTGAAAGTGTTGGGCTACAATATGGGAGACCCAGGTTCAAATCCCTCCTCTGCCAAGT
Organism: Gekko japonicus; assembly: GCF_001447785.1. Classification (NCBI taxonomy): domain Eukaryota; kingdom Metazoa; phylum Chordata; class Lepidosauria; order Squamata; family Gekkonidae; genus Gekko; species Gekko japonicus. Next base: position 1,034,534 of record NW_015166426.1, read on the forward strand.
AAGCATTCTGTTGACCTTTGGCCAGTCACACACTCTCAGCCTAATATACCTCACAGTGTTGTTTTTAGGATAAAATGGAGGATAAGATAATGATAAAGGCAGGGTATACGTGAAGTAAATAAATAAATCAGCACTAAATAACAACAGCTATTCTTGGGAGGCAGGCAAGACCCTCTGGGTCAGATCTTACTTCCTCTATGCAATTTCATCATAGAGAATGATCAGGTTGTTTCATACACCCTGATTGTTGGAACGATTGTTAGTATAATCCATAAACTGGCCCTGACAGTCTAAGCACACTTACTTGAAAGTAAGTTTCATTTATATCGCTGGAACTTCCATCTAACATTGTGGCAGGCAGGGTTGTGCTTCATAAGGCCTCATGTTCAGGGACAGACCAGGCTCAAGGATCTTACCAGCAATGCAGTTAGTCTCCTTCTGTAAGGTCCCATGCACCAACTACAGTTCTTGGGCTACCATCTACTGGCTGTTCCCCCTCTCAGGGTGGCCCACCAGAGCTCAAGCCCTTTCCATCACAGCTCCCACACTGTGGAATGGGCTCCCTGAACAGATATGGCGAGCCCCCTCCCTGGAGAGCGTCAGGAACCACTGCAAGCCTTGCTTGTTTGCCAGGGCGTCTGATGGAGTATGAACAGCAGGCATCTTGTGGGAGGAGGGGTGTTACAGTAGGTGGCATTTGATGTTTTATTTGGTAATATCTTAATTATGCTTAGTAGGCTTCCTTGAGCCAAGAGGAAAGGAAAGGCATATCTATTTAAATAAATAGATACTTTATATATGTATGTTATTCATAGTCCACCTTTGCCAGACAGACTCAAAGCAGATTACACATTCTGAGTCAGAACAGTCCACAAAACGGGGCAGTCAATAAACAATGCATTAGGATTTTAGAAGCCTGGAACCAGCCGGAAAGAACTGAAGCGTAGCATAAGTATTAACACGACACATTAAGCAATGCAAAGATTACAGAGTAGGATCCTACTTCCAGTAAGCTATACACAGCAGTATAGACCACAGTCGGTAATAATTTATCCAAGTAAGATTGGAAACCATTTTTGTACACTGCAGCCCTATTAAAAAGGTAAAGGTTCCCTTGCTCGAAAGCCAGTCAAATCCGACTCTAGGGTTGCGGTGCTCATCTCCAGAGCCAGCGCTGTCCGAAGACGTTTCCGTGGTCATGTGGCCGGCATGCCTAAACACCAAGGCGCACGGAACGCTGTTACCTTCCCACTGAAGGGGTACCTATTTATCTACTTGCAATTTCTTGCTTTCGAACTGCTAGGTTGGCAGGAGCTGGAACTAGATACGGGAGCTCACTCTGTCATGTGGCACACTCGGGTCTCAAACTGCTGAACTACTGACCCGCCACAGCCTGCAGTTCAGCATCTTAATCACTTGAGAGCCACCGCAGCCCTATTACCTGTGCAGAAAGACCCAGTCTCAAATAATTCAGTTTTGCACAGTTTGTGAAAAGCCAGGAGAGTGGGAGCCTTCCTGACCTCCTCAGGCAAGCCATTCCATAAGGTTGGAGCCACAACGGAGAAGGGGCATGTATGGGCAGTTGTTGATTTTTTTTTTTTGCCTATTTTCAGGTTGGCCCCTGAAAAAAAGCCTTGCTCAGATGAGTGAAGCTGTTGTGGCAAAGCATATGGGGGAAGGCAGCCTCACGGATAAGAGGGACCAAAGCCGTGAAGCGCTTTGTATGTGATAGCCGGTACCTTAAATCGAGCCTGGTAACAAATGGATGGCCAGTAGAGTATCTGCAGAATGGGAATGATATGCCTGCCCAGTCTAGCACCCAATAAACTGTGGCATTTTGGACCAGTTGTAGTTTCCAGGTTGGTTTTGAGGGGAGACCAATGTGCAGTGCATTACAGTTGTCTAGTCTCAATGTTACTGTGGTGTGGATCCAGGTGGCCAGATCTGGTCTGGTGTTTGGGAGAAACAAGTATGTGGCGTAAGAGCACTACACAAAGTGTAGGACAAGAAGATGGTGAAAAAGAGCAAACTCCATCCACAAGTCATAATGCTTTGTTGTTTGGAGCTTTAGTTGGGTTAGAGAAGCTGGCAAAATCCTGGATGGATAAAATGACAAAACCAAGGGAGTGGCCTAACTATAGTGGAGACTGGAAAAAAAACATTGTGCCCAGGAGTACAGAGCTTTGCAGTTCTGGCCTTGCACAGGATGACTCTGTGATTGCTCTCAGGAAAGTCATTTGGTGCTACCTGTGCTGAAAGTGAGCAGTGGCATTTCAGCAGGCCCATATACAGTGGAAGAAATGGGGTCCGGCTTGTTCTATGATAAAATATCCTGGAATTTTCTTCCATGGCCATGTGACTGTCTTCTTTACCACAAAAGAGGAGGAACTAACAGCCGTATTTTTACTGCTGCATTACGACTTTTTTTTTAAAGGCTAAAATCCGCTTTGGGTGACTCCAGCCGAGCAAAGCAGTCGTTGCCATTTATAATAAAGCTAAAAATAATGCAGATAAGAGCTCTGGCGCTAGCCAAGGCTGAGAATGGCTGACCTGCGGACAGTTTATGGTCACATTCCGAAGCAGTGTCAGCATTCTCATGGGGATAAGGGCAGCAAGTTCAGTGTTTGCTATGGAAGACTGAAGGTCCTTCCTGTCCCAGTTGAGCTATGCCGCTCAGAGGACTTCTGCCACTGCAACTATCACTGTGCACAGAAGTCTGGCTGCAGGAGACTCACAAAGCACTGTTGATAAGAATTTGGACAGGGCCATTTGTTACCACAACTGCTTGCCCCATCAGTGGTGGAAACAAAGCAGTCTTTTGTGTAAATCATCCACTGAATATTTCCAGACCTTATTTCCCCTATAAGTGAATGATGTGATATTTCCAAAAGCAGAACAGGGAAGGACAATGTTCTGTGGTTTATATAGTGACATTTCTTCGTGATAGTTTGAGGGCAGTATAGTTGAATTACTATGTTGGTAACTGTTGCCTACCATTTATTTTTTGTAGTTTTCCATAAAGCTTAGAAAAACCAGAGAAGACTTTGGCTGTGTTCTGCTGTCCTTATCAAGGAGTATAATCTCCTCCTCCAGAGCTGGTCAGATTATTCATTGCAAATGCAGACTGACTTGTTTGTGTACTGTGTATTCGTTTTTCAGAAATTTGGATGAACATGTTTGAGCCTCATGGTTGTTCACTGGCTATCATTGCCTAGTCATTTTTCACAACCAATGATAGATCATCTGAAATGTCTGATTTTCCCTTGGATGGCAGGCTTTAACAGCAAGAAAATAACAGCTAGGGGTGGAAAAAAATAACGAGTGGCATCCAATGGGCTATTATCATGTTAAAATTAACTGAGTTCTTCCATGGCTACCATTCATTTCTTCAGGGCTTGTCTGTGGGTTTGTGCTCTCGGTGAACTGTTGCTTATATTAAGAGGTGTCAGTGTATGAAGGTAAAAAGTTGGTGTAAGTCCAAGCAAGTCTCATAGCAGTCTGTAAACAACTCATTCCCTGCTTGGAAAATAGTGCAGAATCCCCTTAGTCTGCTGCAGTGGTGCTGCTGTAGTAGGGTTGCTGACTCCAGGTTCCAAAATTTCTGGAGATTTGGGGAGGGAGTCTAGAGAAGGCAGGGCTTCAGGAAGGGAGGGGCTTCTATAGGGTATAATACCATAGAGTCCACCCTCCAAAGCTACAATTTTCTCCAGGGGAACTGATACCTGCCATCTGGAGAGCAGTTGTAATTCCTGGAGATCTACAACCCACACTGGGAGTTTGGCAGCCTTATGCTGTAGAGTTTTAGAACTTTGGCTAACATCACCTTCTGATTCCAGGCTGGCTTTGATTTGAGTGTCCTGGCTTTGACTTTGCAATCATGATTGTGAGGTATTTATAGACAAGAAATATGTTTCCACCTGGCAACCTAACTAACTGGTCAGATCAAGCATATATTAAGTCCAAGCTTCATTTTCACTGCTGTCAGTTACACAGTTCCTGTCAGAGCTCTTTTTGTAGAAAAAGCCCAGCAGGAACTCATTAGGATAATACGCCACACTGAACAGCAAAACTTATTAGCATATTAGGCCACACCCTGACAGCACCGCTCATTAGCACATTAGGCCACATGTTACCAGAAGTGTGGTCATCCAGCCACACCCACCTTTCCCTTCTTATTCTGTTTACCTTGTTTGTTGTCAAAACCCAGGACTTTTTTTGTAGCAGGAACTCCTTTGCATGTTAGGCCACACACCCCTAATGTAGCCAATCCTAATGAGTTTCTGCTATTGGGTGTGGCCTATTATGCTAATGAGTTCCTGCTGGGCGTAGCCAACTCAGGAGCCAGCCGGAACTCTGTTCCTGTGCGTTCCTGCCCAAAAATAGCCCTGGTTCCTGTGATAGCCAGACCTAGCAAGATCTTGACTTGGAAAACCTTTGCACATCATTTAGCCAGCTAGGTTAAACCAAACTAATCATTTAAAACAATAAACATTCCCCCCTCCGAAGTAGGCCAGTAAGCCAATGAAAACTACAGTCAAATTGGATGACTGAGTCTTCTCAATCACATATACTCTCACCTTTGAGCTCACTTCTGCAACACACTAGATTTATATGTCATAGTTCCAACTCCTGGAAATGCCAGCAGGAAACCTTTCTGGTTGCTTACAGATCCTCAAACATTTGTGTCTAGGGATGCCAGACCCCTAGTGGGGGGTCCCCCACTTTTGGGGCCCACCTCTCCACCAGTGGCCTGGCTGGCGGGGGGAAATTACCCCCCCAAACATGGAAGAATGCCTAAATTAAATGTGACATGCTTACAAGACCCAGAAGTGACATAAGCACATCTCGGATATCAGAGGGCAATGCTCTGGTTTTTGGGCAAAATTCTATGGTAGAAGCTAATTCTACCATAGAGTTTTGCCCAAAACCAGAGCGTCATGTCCCTGACATGCCTATGTCACTTCCAGGTCACGTAGGCACATTGCATTTATTTTCAGTGTTCCTCCCCACTCCCAGTAAGTTTACTCCCCATCCCCCATCGGCAGGTCCAAAGGACTTGGCAACCCTATTTGTCTTCAACAGCAAAAGACATAAGGATGAAACGGAGCACAATTAACAGAGCTCTGGGTCAAGCCCAAGGGCTAAGAAATCCGTGGTGTTCTTGTCATGGGCCAGCCAGGACTCGGCAATAGCGAGGACTCCTCAGGAAAAGAGGAGCCCCACGTAACCAGCAAGGAACATGAGCTTCAGGCTTGTCAGGGTTCACAACCAACAGCTGGTGCAGAGCCACCAACACCCTTTAGCCCCTATTCAACAGGTGAAACTCGCCCACATCCTTAGAATGTTGCAGACGGAGGCTCAGGGTAGAGCTACAGGAGAGACAACAAGGTGCACACCTTCTGACCCAATGCCAGTGGTCGACAGCGGACGCAAGAAGCATTTGCTCCTCTCCTCCGTTGTTTCTCCTCAGCCCTCTAGGGACATTCCAACTCCTTCTCAGCATTCTCTCGGCTTCCAGGCCTTGTTGTATAGACTGACCCTTGGACCAGACTGCTGACAGCTGTTGACTCTGTGCTTTGACCTTGGACTGGACCTTGACTATGCTGCTTTAGTTAGTGCCCTTGCCTTCTTTCCATGCTCTGATGGCGCAGCCCATGCCATCCCCGGCCTGGCTCCCAACAGTTCCATAACAGTTCCATAACATAAGTCTTAAGTACATCTGTTTCCATACTCATGCATATTTCCACCTCTTGCCACTTGCCTCCAAGCTCTGTAGATGGAGTGCTGAGGAATAGTTGTATGCCTCAGGTGATCTAGAGTTCTCACTCATAGAGCAACACAGGAAATAAACACACATGAAGCTGCCGTATACTGAATCAGACCATTTGTCCTTCAAAATTCATACTCTCTACTCAGACTGGCAATGGGTATCCAGGATTTCAAGTAGAAGTCTTTCACATCACCTGCTTCCTGATCTTTTTAACTGGAGATGCTGGGGATTGAACCTGGGATCTTCTGCATGCACAGCAGAGGTTCTTACACTGAGCCCGTCCCCTCCCTAATCAAGGTTGGCGTGAGACTAAGGCTAAATGTGACTTGCCCGAGGTGACCTAGTGACCTCATTTTGTAGTTTACAGAGGATAATCCCCATTGAATAGACCTGGATTACGAGTAGATCGGTTTAGGATTATGCTCTTTCCATCAGCAAAGCAGGACTTCCCTGGCTCCTCTCTCCTACCTCAGCCCATTGATATCCACAAAATGCTTCCACTGGGTGATACCTGACCCTGAGGAGCAATATGAGATGGGGTCTGCACTGATGGAAATTGCCCACTTAATATGGATCCAACCCAGTAGCGGCTGTAATCCTGAGAAAACGTTCCAGAGAGAAAGCCCCACTGAATAAAATTGGACACATGTCTGAGTCAGACTTGCTTAAGATCACTCCATAAATCTCTTATCTACTTTGCTACACCTGTCCTTTTAAGCATACATTTGTCTCTTAATTTTCTCTGACTTGCTCTGACTGAATTTGATGGCAATCGATAGCCTTGTTCACGTTACAGTGAACACATATACAACCTACATGAATATGCATAAAGAGCCGACACAAACTGACCGTATAAATGAAATCAGGGATAAGTGTGCAGTTTCAAATGTGGAGTTTCCGTCACACATTCAGTTTGGATGTAACATGAGAGTTACTCAACACATAATATTTTAAAAATCAAGTATATACTGTGCATGGATTCTACATGGATACACTGTAACTTCTGAACAGGGCTTTGCTGGAATATAAACTGGAACATTCTTATGTCCCTTCAAGAGCTCAACTGGTCCTACTTTTTACCTTTCAAACTGTTTGTTCCCCAAGACTGCATTTATAAATATATGTACACACACACATACATATATATCGGGGTTAAAGCAAGAGCATATATTTTTATGGTGCACTTAAAATCAGGCACATTTACAGCAGTTCAGATAATTGTGTTGCTTTTTAAATTGGCCTTGAAGTGCCAAAAAGACCTCTAACAGCACTGATTAGGCTGAATTTAATTTCCCTGATTTAGACATTAAATAGGAGCTGCAATTAAGCATCACTGACTATCTTTTGGAAGTATATTTTTAGAATGAGCACACATTTTAGCAGTGTTAAACCATCTTTTAGCACTTAGTACTGCTTCAAACTTGCTATCTAGGTCTAAATACAGCAATTACATCCCTTGATTCCTCAAGTAAAGTCCATTGCCTCCCTTGGGCTCTGGCTCATTACTATATTTTATTTTAAATCAGATCTGCAAATTGCAGGTGGTGATCATCCATTATCTTTCCTAATCTACTGGCATTTATTTATTTATTTCAGACTTCTTCTTTTTAAAAATCCTGCTTGAACCAAATGTGAACCGTATAGCATACCCTGTCATTCTCTGCATCCTGCAGGGCCCCCGTGGTAGATGCTCAGGGATTCCTCATCAGAGTAACTAATGAGGAGAAAAGTACCTCAAGGTAGAGTGTTTGAACACTGCCTTGGAGTAGGGCTGCCAAACCTCCCCGTGGTGGCTGGAGATCTCATGGGATTACAACTGATCTCCAGGTGACAGAGCTCTCCCAGAGAAAATGCCTGCTTTGGAAGGTAGACTCTATGGCATTACACCCAACTGAAGTCCCTCCCTTACCCAAACCCCACATTCCACAGGATCCACCCCAAACTATCCAGGTATTTCCCAACCCAGAGTTGGCAGCCCTCCTCATCAGAGTAACTAATGTGAAGAACAGTACTTTGTGGCAGAATGTTTGAACATTGCCTTGGAGGCTACTTTTTAAAAGTGGTAATGCAAGGGAAAATACCTCAAATAGGCAAATAAACAGCCTAGCTCTTTTTATTGTTGTTGTTCAGTCGCACAGTCGAGTCCGACTCTCCGTGACCCCATGGACCAGATCACGCCAGGCCTTCCTGTCTTCCGCCGTCCTCTGAAGTTTGCTCAATTTCATGTTCGTTGCATCGATGACACTGTCTAACCATTTCTTCCTTTGCCATCCCCATCTTCTTTGACCTTCAATCTTTCCCAGCATCAGGGTCTTCTCCAGTCATGGACAGAAAACTAGAATTAAAAATTAGGGGGGGAATAGAATTAAAAGTTGGAAGGGGCCTAAAGACCATCCAGTACAACCCCCTGTACCATGTAGGATGACCTAAAGCATTTCTGAGAAATAATTGTCCAACCTCCGCTTAAAACATTTCCAAGAAAGGAAAACCCACAACATCCCTGAGTAACCAGTTCCACCACTGGATTTCCCTTATTGTTAAAATAATAATAAAGAACATTACTGCCTGTTATGTCCCTTGCAATTCTAGTTTGCTGGGGAAGACTGGTGATGGCGAGCAGCTGCCTTCTGGGATATGATTACTCTTCTCATTGAAAACCCAATGAGAAATCAGTGTGGTACAATGGGGAGAGTCTCAGACTAAGACTGTGGAGACTTGGGTTCAAATCACAATTCAGCCATGAGCCTCAATAAATTATCTTGAACCAGTCTGTCTTCACCTAACATGGGTGAGGGGTTGTTGTGAAGCTCAAATGAGGGAGCAAAGGTGGGATAAAATGCTGACATGTTTTGCAGGAACTCCATTATTTCCCAGAACACAGACTGAAAAATACTGGTTTAACCTCATAATTCATTGTTTAGAGACTATAGTCATTTATTGATACATAACATGGGTGCATCTTCCTGTAGAAATTTAGAACAGCCTACAAGGGACTCTCAGTGATCCATGGTAGTTCAGACCCAGATCAACTTCACACAACACTGGGCGCTCCTGTGCCATTCAGATAGGGTTCATACTTTTTGCTTTGGCTGCATGAAAAAATGCCCACTCTTTTATATTAGCATGGACAGGAACTAGCTTTACTGTTATTCCAATGTAAGTTCTTAACTTCCATTATATATTATATACATGACTCTGTGTGTGTGTGTGTGTGTGTGTGTGTGTGTGAGAGAGAGAGAGAGAGAGAGAGAGAGAGAGAATGTATGTATGTATGTGTGTGTGTGTGTAAAGTGCCATCAAGTTGCCTTTGACTTAGGGTGACCCTGTAGGGTTTTCAAGGCAAGAGATGAACAGAGGTAGTTTGCCATTGCCTTCCTCTGCATAGCAAACTTGAAATACCTTGGTGGTCTCCCATTCAAATACTAACCTTGCTTATCTTCCCAGATCTGATGAGATCGGGCTTGCCTTGGCCATCCAGGTCAGGTCACATGGCCACATACCACCATTTTTATTATTACTAGAACCAGATAGTGGCCCCCATATCCAACAACACGGAACACTGTGATTTGGGAGGGGCCATGGCTCAGTAGGTAGAGAATCGGCTTGGCATGCAGAAGGTCTCAGGTTCAATCCCCAGCATCTCCAGGAGAATTGACCAGATACTAGGTGATACAGACAGCCTGTACTTGACACCATGGAGAGCTGCTACCAGTCTGAGTAGACAATACTGATCTTCGTGGAACAATGGTGTGATTCAGTATAAGGCAGTTTCACTTGCATGTGTATGCACATTACTGATACCCCCTCCTGCTGCCACCCACTGAGCTCTCTGAAATTTTGTTCCTGAGGTTCAATAGAACAGCAAAGTGTGTGCAGGGAGGCCTGTAATGTGAGGAGGGAATTGTCAGAAATTGCTGCCTTCCCTTAAGGCTTCAGATTGTGGTTGGATACAAGCTTTGTGGGAGAAGAGGAGATAAGGAGGGGGTAACTGCCTCCAATATAAGGATAAAGAGGTGGCTGAAGGGACGATAGGTTGTGACCCTGGAGCTTACCCTAGTCCTTCTCTGCACTTTTCCTCACACTGACTATTCTGGTGTGTAAATGGATATTATAGCCCTTTGCCTGCTTCAGGACTCAGTGTGGAAATTTTCCCTCAGGGACATTCTTCAAGGGCTTCTTTTAGGTCTCCTAGGTTGGGCCTTCACTCTCTCTGGCTTCCTCTTTCCAAACCATCATTTGTTTATCAGAAGTGGCTGATATGGCTGTCCTTGTTGCTAAATTTTCTCATTATTGAGTTAAACTGCCTAGTCCAACTGATGACAGGTGTATTATTCTTATAGTGTGATTTCCAGGCTGTCTCTAAGGAGGCAAATAAAAGCATTTGTATGTTACATTTTGATAGCTTATTGCCCTCTTCTCTGCAGGTGTTATTTAATGAGAAAAACCTGTTTTTGGAGCTCCGTAGGTTTAGTCAGAATCTGGAACATGATGAGCAAAAGAGGAAGGCAACCAAGAATAATTAAATATCATTTTCAATTGTTTTGAAAGGAACCATCTAGTGCATAAAAATTCCTTCTCACAAATTAGCACTTTAGGACATGTCATGAGCATAGCTGAGGAACAATTCCAATGAATATTAAGTTAATGTGGCCTTCAGGGGGGTAGTTGCTTGACATGAGGCAGAATACCTTTTTTCCAAATAAAGTTTTGTATTCTTTCTATATGCTAATTAGCATTTTGATGGTCCTTTGATGTTCCCAGATATCCGTGGCATACAAGAGTTTTTGGACAAAGTATCTCAGCAGGGAATGGATGTAGCACTGCAGAAGGTAGAGAACAACATCAATAAAATGATCACAGGGCTCTTTGCCACCATGTGGATAGAGGAACTGAACCGAATCCCGGGACTCTCTGAGGCGGGCCATTCTGGTAATGAACCCATCAACAGCCAAGTCTTTCATTGCTGAGGTAAGTGTGATCACCACCCAACAATCCACCTTCTTCCTTAAACTCAGGTTTCTTTCTCAGGTTATCCATATTTCGATTAAAATTTCTGTGTTGTAGTTATTTAAAGAAGATTTCATACCAATTTACCTATCTTTCCTATCTGTGGTAGTTTTATTTATTTATTTGTTTGTTTATGCTATTTATAGTCTGCCTTTCTCACTGAGACTCAAGGCAGATTACACAGGGTTAGTCAAACCAATCGATAGGATGGGACATCCAATAAAAAAGCAATACGTTTTGGATTGAAGAAATCTGAAAATGGAGCCAAAACAAAGTTTAAGCCAGGGTTCTCCACATCATGGCACCCAATGACATCTTTTCTGGTGCCTGCCAGTTGTTTTTTTAGAAAAATGGGCAGGGCCAGGTGGAACTGTTGCCCAGTGGTGCTTCTGGCCAGCCACTGGAGATTTGAATGGCTGTGCAGGTTTTTTGAAAATATTGTTTTGGCAGCAGCTACCACTACAGTTCAAGGATATTCACTGTGTGACTGAAAGCCAGCTGTGGCAACCATTTTGTGGCTGGCTGAGTCTCCTGCAGCAGCCATTTTGTGGCTGCGCCTGCCATACTGAGTCAGAATTCCAAAGGTCCTTAGAAACTCAACATGGTTGGGGTCCCTGGCTTAAGCATTAACACATCGTGTTAAACAGTGCAGGAATTACATAGTAGAATTATATTTACAGTCAGTGTTTATTTTGTAAAAAGAAAAGGTGTTGATACTCATAAGTAAGGCTGCACTGATTTCCACCAATTCCCTCATCAGGATTTGGGAGGGCCTCCAGTATGTACTGTGTATAGCAGATTACTCCACATTCTCTATGCCTTTATCAAAGCATCTTCCTGAAACATTTCTTAAGTGCAGACCTGTATTAAAAAGCCCTACTGAATAATTCAGTTTTGCATCATTTGTGGAAAGCCAAGATAATAGGAGCCTTCCTAACCTAATTAAGCAATCCAGTTCATAAGGTGGGAGCCCCAACAGAGAATGCACATGTATGGACAGCTGTTGATTTTGCCCATTTACAGGGTGGTACCTGTAGGAGGTCTTTCTCCGATAAGTTAAGCTGTCATGGTACAGCACAGAGGGAAAGATGACCCTGCACATAGAAGGTACAAGGGTCATGAAGGGCTTTGTATGTGATAACCAATCCCTTGAATTGAGCCTGATAGCTAATGTGCAACCAATGGAGTGACTGCAGAATGGAATTAATATGCAAGCTCTCTTTAGCTCCTGATAGTAACCAAGGTGCAGCATTTGGTACCCACTGGAGTTTGCAAGTTGACTTCAGGGGGAGGGATCCAGGTGGCCAGATAGACCATGTCAAGCTAGATGGTCATGTTCCAGGCTAGAATGAGTTGCAAGTATGATTGTGTCCCCCCCCCGCCGCCGCACACTCATACACATGGGGACCCACAAGGACCCTCAGGAAAGGAGAAATTCTATTTCCTTCCTCCTTCCTGTAGTGCTGGTTCCCTCTCCTGCTGCCACCATTTCCACATCCCCCCCACTGGCCACTTCTGCTGCCATTTGCTCATCTTCCTCCTCCTGTACCATTTTGGATTGCCATTAGCATTCTAAAATGCAGCTCTGGCAGTTTATCTGTGCATGCACAGTCATCACTATTCAATTGTTTGAGTTCTTTTCTTTTTACCCCCAAATATTTTTGTAAAATAACTACTTGTTCAGTAAATGTTGGGGTTCCTTTGACATTGCAGAACTCTGAATGATAGCTATTAATGGTCCTGTTGTGTGGATATGTCTATCACCATAAGTACCAGCCCTTGGCTGTTCTAAGTTGCGACAGATGTACTCTGCTACAATAGACCACATATAGATGTAGGTAAATATGGAGGTAGCAGCCCAAATAGCTCAGTTTAGCCTGAGCTCATCAGATCTGGGATGCTAAGCTAGGTTGGCCCTGGTTAATACTTGGATTGGAGACCACCAAGGAAGACTGGGGTTGCTATGTAGAAGAAGTCAGTGGCAAACCATCTCTGCTCATCTCTTGCCCCAGTGGTCCTGGGGTCACCATGAGTTGGTTGCAACCCAGTGGCACATATCCATTCATATATAGAGATAGCTAGATAAATGCACATATATATGTTTATCTTAAATGTTATTTTAAATAAATATATTTGAGCAGGGGGTTTCTAGATGGCCTGTATAGCCCCTTCCAACTCTGTGATTCTAAGATTCTATATGCTGGAATAAACCTGGAATTTTTTTTCCAATAAAAACAGCTTATTACATAACATATTATGAATACAAGGTTCATATGCCGGCATCCACAGGAGAGTATGCTTGTATTCTAATGAGTAAGATATTCAGAAACTATAACATAATTTGCTTCAAAACTCATTAGTTTTTATGGTTATCGTCTGCTTTAATTACCTGTCTGATATATTCCTTCACATTTATTTTACAGTTGTACTTTATTGGCTTTTTTAAAGAGAGAGAGAGAAAGAGAGAGAGAGAGAGATTAAATATCAGGTTACTGGAAGGGGCCATATGAGAAAATTGTGTCCACATCATTTAATGAAAAATGTAAGAAACAGTAAACTTGGCTATTTTAATTAGGTGCAAAACATTGTGACTGCTGCTCATAGCTCTGCTCCTGAGTTCTGGTCTCAATGCCTCCGCGTCAGTGAGCTCCCATATGGATGATTAAAATCATACTAGAATCATTAGTAACTTTGGTACTAGCAAGACGCCTACCGAATGGTGGGAATGTTCTGAATTCTGCTGTGTGGCTCTGCCTACCATTGTGTGCTCAAAATTTTCAATATGCAATTTGTTGGGAAGGCAGAGGTAATATACTGGTCTTCTGGCAGATGATATTACAATAGTCCTTTTCTCAGTATTGAGAGGTCTCTTCCTTACAGCTTCTTTGTGGAAAAAAGATGAGGCATTTTGACATTTCTGTTCATGTGAGACAGGAGGGAAGGTAGCATGGTATAGCCCAGTCTCATCAGATTTCAGAAACTAAGCAGGGTTGGTACTTGGATGGACCACCAAAAACAACTCTAAAGGCACTGGCAAAACAACTCTGCTTCTCACTTGCCTTGGAAGCAGTGTTCCCTCTAAGCTGAGTTAGTGTGAGCTAGCTCACAGTTTTTTAGCCTCCGGCTAACACATTTTTGTCTCAGCTCAGGAAGGAGGGCTCCAGAGCAAACTGATTTATGCAGTAGGCAAATCACGTGCTCACAACTTTAATGCCAGTAGCTCACAAAGTAGAATTTTTGCTCACAAGACTCCACAGCTTAGAGGGAACATTGCTTGGAAGCCTCTTGTTGGGGTCACTATAAGTTGGTTGTGACTTGATGGCACATATGTACCTATCCCATACAAGAACAGGTTCTTCAAGCAGTGTAGTAACATTTCCGTCATTCTTAGTCATGATTTTCAGAGTTCTAATAGTACCTTTCCCATCCATACCAGCTAAATGACAAATATGTAAAACATTATTATAGGAGATAGCTACTGGCATGGTGATAAATAGTTGTTAAAGAATCCCATATGTGAGTAGACACATTTATTCAGTTTAGCTCAAGAAGTTAAGAGCAGGTCATGAAAACTAGGACAGACGGGACAGGACTTTCAGAAACAGGGCTGCAAGCTATATTGTTTGGTTAACCAATTTAAAGCTTTAGTTGATTAATCAAAGGAAGCCAGTTGAATCAGTAAATTAGTATTTAAGAGCACAGGTTTAGCTTTTCAGATTACGTCGATGCATCAGAAGAAGAAATACCAGAAAGGAAATAAGAGAATATTAGATTGTCTTTCTAATGCTGAATTGTCGCTTCTGTATATTGGATTGCATGCTATGTTGCTGTTCCTTCAGAATCACGTATTCAGCTCCTATCTTGCTGGTCTGATAACATGGAAAGTTATTGAAATTAAAACAAAGAAGTAGTTGTTTAAGACTTGAAATCAGATCTTTAGCCTACGGGGAACAGGATTATAATCCTGTGTTTCCCTAATGTTCTTTGTGACTCTTGTCTCCAATGGTATAGAATAGATGAGGGCACATATTCACTGCTGGAAAAACAGACTACCAGAATATTATATTTTTGCAGTCTTTTGTACCTCCTGGACAGGCTTTGTCACCTTGTGACTCACTAAACATAATACATCCCACCAGTTTTATTAGATTTTTATCCCACCCATTATTCTGGGCACTCAGGCTGATGCATATGCTAATACTGTTTAACTTCAGGACAAGCCTGTGCTATGGGTTATGCTGATAGAGAATGACTATCCCAAGGTCACCAGTGAGATTCATGGCAAAACAGCCCTGTAGCCAGAGATTTTGGGTTGGTGGGACATGGGGAAATTTTGTGGGGCAGAAGGGAGGGGTGCTTGGAGTTCAGGCGCTGGCAGCCTCCACTTGAAAAACACCATTTAAAGGGAACCCTTTATTTTTCTTTCTTTCAGGAGGGGGCTGCCCACGGTTGAACTCCAAGGGAAGGCATGCAGCTGCCCCCTCCCTCCATTCCTGCAAGAACAGATGGAGGGCCCTTTTAATGCCATAGGAGGGGAGGGAGGGGGAGAGGGGCAGCAGCTGTTGCAGGGCATACCTCACATTTGAGGGGGCGGAACCCTGAAACCCTGGAAGGCCAGATAATGAAACTGAAGCTCAAATACTTTGGCCACCAAATGAGAAGGGAGCACTCACTGGAGAAGACCCTGATGCTGGGAAAGATTGAAGGTCAAAGAAGACGGGGACGGCAAAGGATGAGATAGTTAGACAGTGTCATCAATGCAACGAACATGAAATTGAGCCAACTTCAGAGGACGGCGGAAGACAGGAAGGCCTGGCGTGATCTGGTCCATGGGGTCGCGAAGAGTCGGACTCGACTGTGCGACTGAACAAACCCTGAAATGCTCCACTGTAACTATGGGCCTGTGGCAAAACTACGGGTCTGTGTTGTACATGGGTGTCCACAGTGATGGTCTGACATTCTAACCACTACAGTACACTGTACACTGGCATAATGTAGCTTGCCAGGGTTTTAAGAACTCCCTTGGTGCTTTTTTGCAGTCCCAAGCTTTGCAAAAAAAAAAAAAAAGTATTAAGCTCCTATTCAGCTGCCCTAAATGTCTGATGGGTAACACTTGTTTGATGAGTCCTGTCCTGTTGTTTAAATGATAGGGCCTGGTAACTGGCAGGAAGGCTAGAAGAAGAAGAAGAAAAGATTGGATTTATACCCCACCCTTCACTACACAAAGGAGTCTCAGAGCGGCTTACAAAGTCCCTCCCCTTCCCCTCCCCACAACAGTCACCCTGTGAGGTAGGTGGGACTGAGAGAACTCTGATAGAAACTGTTCTTTTTTCAAGAACAGCTCTCATTAGAACTATGACTTGCCCAAGGTCATCTAGCTAGGTGCAAGTGGAGGAGTGGGGAATCAAACCTGGTTCTCCCAGATTAGAGTCCACGCACTTAACCACTACACCAAACTGGCTGTTAACCACTACACCAAACTGGCACTTAACCACTACACCAAACTGGCTAGAGGAGGGAAGATTAAAAATGAAAAAGATTACCATAGAGTTCCTGGGTTGCTAGAGCTACTCTTTCAACTTGAGTAGTTCTAGCAATGACCAAGAAGTCTATGTTGATAACTTCTGGTAAGTGCCTAAGGATTTATCATTCTTTTTTTAAAAAATTATCCCCAGGATGATCATCCCCCAGCCTTTGGCCCCAGTGTCTGCCTGCCACTCAGCTGAGCATCGGCAGTCAAGGGCTACAATTGGCTGGAGGTCTCTCACCATGAGTAGACAAATGGGAACCCTAATAAAGAACTTTGCACTTCTTGTGGGGAGGTGGGGAAATCCTGGAATTAGAGATTAAACTCTGAAAGATTGTGAGTTGAGGTGTGGTATTCAACAGACTGTGCAAAACAACATAAGTAATCAATGATGTGGTTGCACCGTAATAGTACCTAGGAATGTGTATTTGGACTGAATACACCTTGTTGTTGTATTCAGAGACACCAGTCTCTGAACTGAATACACCTTGTTGTTGTAAGTATTTGATATTGTAAAATTATCCACTTTCAGACAGAACGAGGGAGAGGTAGTAATTCTCTGTATTCTGGTATCTTGATGAGGATAAAACTAGTGTGTGGGGGGAGATGCAAGTCAGCAAGGATCACCAAGGAGGCTAACAAATTAAGAAGTACGTAATAAAATTGCACGTTAAAAACCATTAAAACCAACAACAAACCTCCACATCATTAAAACCAGAACTAAAATACATCCAATTTTACACTCCAACTGGTCTGTATCACCAGATTGCAAAGTATGACAAATGGAGAGAGGTGTGCAGTGTTTATGGAGGTTATGAGATAAAGGGGTTTGTAGTGAAGTCAATCGTGCACTGGTAATCAGCCAGACTACTGATCGTGTTGTGTTGCACAAAGTGCTCAACTCACATTCTGTCAAAAGTTTAAGCTCCATTTCTAGGCCCCCTCCACAACACGTGTATACTTTTTTAGCAGTGGAGAGAAAACCTTAATGTTAGTCCTGCAATAAACATCTTGAGCAGTTTGTGGCCATATTTGAAAGTACGAAATGCTAATGCTTTCCTTATATCTAAAAATGTATGAGACGGTGCATCTATGGAACTAACAGTGTGTGTAAGTATATGTATGTATATATATATCTTGTGTATATCCTTTATCCTTTGCCTAGACAATTTTATTTGTTGTTGTGCCATGGCAGAGAAATTAAAACCATATATAACCCTACGTGACACTGTCACTATTAACAGTGCATTTTTTCTTCACGCCCGTCACCCTATGAACTTGTAAAATTCAAATATCTAATATCTTCCATCCTGTAGTACCAGGGTCTATAGATTAAAGTATTTAAATGAGGTACACAGCATCCTTCAGAAGTGAATAACTACTTAATAAATAAACTTGTAAAATATTCAGGTGGAGTTATTTTTTTTAAGAGCCAGGTAAAACAGGTATTAGGGCAAAGCGGTGGATACTAATATATTCCTTATTAAAGGTTTGTGTGTGTGTGTGTGTGTTTGAGAACTAGAGTGTATGTGCATACATTTGCAACCCATTAAGACGCTTTGCAGCATTTTTGTATTTACATTTTCCATTGTGTTCGCAATATTCCCTGGAGTTAGAATAACAAACTACTTGAATGGTATACTGACAATATCTACTGGAATGCAATGTGTCCATTTTAGAATGATCCTCTTTTTAAAATAGTATTATCTGTCTAGCCCTACCAGTATACTTATGAACCTATGGTGCTGCCTTATACCGAATTGTGCTTCTGGCTTATCCTGCTCAGTATTATCTACTTTTACTTGGAGTAGCTCTCCAGGGTCTCAGGCAGATAATGGTCTTTCCCGATACCTGCTGCCTGAAGCCTAACTCGAGATGTCAGGAACTGAGATAGGAACTTCTTCCTGCAAAACAGTGAGCCACTGACTCTAGGGTTGTCATATGACAGAGATCAGTTCCCCTGGAGAAAATGGATGCTTTGGAGGATGGACTCTGTGAGATTAAATCCTGCTGAGGTCCCTCCCCAGACTCCACCCTGAATCTCCAGGAAATTCCCAACTCAGAGGTGGCAACTCTGACTCTCCCCAACACTTCTTTAATTATTTCCTGGTAAGCAGGGCTATGTTTCCTGTCCCCTCACCCATAATACATAGTAACTTAGTTCATTTCTATTCTGTTTCCTCTATATTATAATGTATTGCAGGTTTTTTAGCTGTGGTGGTAATAGTGAGAAATCTGGCAGGGACTGGGAAGCCAGAAAGATCTTTGATTTCCCTGGCCACAGGTATTCTGGTCCTGAGGGTTTCACCACCAGCCATTAGCAAGGCTGCTCAGATCACAAGAAAGGCAGGGCAAGCAGAAGAGTGTAGCCCAAGAACTATAGAATCGTGTTTCCCAAGCGGTGGATATCGACCAGCATCACGAGAGTGGGCCCCAGGCTTGTGGAGGTTTATTGATTTGTGCATGATCAGTTTGTTTGTTTGTTTTTTAAGTGAGTCACCATACCAGGTGAACTTGGACTTGTGGGTCACCATATCAGACGGAGTGGGAACCACTGCTGTAGACCAAATAGGGCCTCAGAAGCAAGTAGCTAGGCCAAAAGTAGGGAGGCCTGGGAAAGGAGAATTCTGAGTGATTCATCTTGTGGCTTCTCCTCCTAAGCACACATCCAACAGTCTGCTGGACTGCTGTGGGCAGCTGCCTCCCATCTTCTTCCTTGGGTTCTTCAGCTTGGCTGCATGCTGTTATATGGGCAGGTGATTGATGGTCTTGGGACACCAATCGTGCTGAGGGCAGGCGCTGAGCTTCTGCAGCTGCTGCTGGTGTAAGGCCTAATGGGCTGGGCCAGCTGTGCTGCAGCTCTCTCCCCTCTGCTGTCCGTGTTGCTATTCTTTCATTGACACCATTTCACAGTAGACATTGATTGGGCTATCTGGGTAATTAGACTGGGTCAAGGCCACACTGTGGTATACACTGCTGCCTCATCAGCTGAGAATAGCCCAAGTTGGTCCAAGATATAATGCAGCATTGTACTCATTTACGGCTGGCTCTGCCACCGTCAGCATCCTCTTTTGCCCAATCCTGTCTCATCCATTTTAAATATTCTGCATTGTATAGGGGACTTCCCTTCATCCCCTCCCAATGCTATTGCCACATGTGTGAAAGAACAGTAACAGAAAACAGTAAAGGAAGTGGTGGTGGGGAGTGGTTGGAGGGCTGGAAATATTTAAAATATCCATCCCCCAGCAACCTAATCTGTCGGCTAATTTGAGAGGCTGAAAACCAGTCAAGCCAGTTAGAAACTGGTCACTTGGTAACTCTAGAAATTACCACAGAGTTCATTTATCTGTATGATTTACAGATTCAAAGTCCAGAAGATCACCATTTTTGCTCACTCCCTTCATTCCAGTAAGTTGCATGATGATGGTTCAGTGGTAAAGCATCGGCTTGGCATGCAGAAAGTCCCAGATTCAATCCCTGGCAATCCCCATTAAAAGGATCAGGTGATACGGAAGATCTCTGCCTAAGACACTTGAGAGCCGCTGCCAGTCAGAGTAGGGAATATTAACCTTGATGGACCAATGGTCTGATTCAGTAAAAGGCAGCTTCTGATGTGCATATGGCATATGTTGTTTAAGAAGCTGCAATGATCTTCTGCCATACAATTGTAAAATTACTTAGTTTTTTTAATGTAAGCTATTCAGAATCTTGGCTGCTCACTGATTTGCAGTAGAACCAGACAAAAGTTACATCCTACAGAATTACTATATTTGCAACAGAAAGCTTTATACTCCCTCAAATTAAGGATCACTGGCTCTACTTGAACAGCCCCCCTCAGCCCCCCCCTCTGATTATTGCTGGAGGCTGTTCTTCTCCTGTCGTATGCTGTATTTATTTATTCTGCAATAGCTTGATTTAAAAGCCAGGATGGTATCTGGCTAAAGATATGCTTGTAAAACATAATTGTCCTTTTGGTATGTTATCAACACTTCAAAATGAACCTCACCAACTTCAGCTTGTGCAGTTCACAGTTCCTTAGCATTCTTGCACATCTCTCTAACCAAATGTATACCAGAGATACCCATTCCCCAGACAGAGATGGGAGAGCAGGATAAAACCTGAGAGATGCAACTCACACAGCTATATTTAAAAATCAGCACCTCCCCCAAAGCAAATTAAATAGGAATAATTATTTCCAATGGACAGGTAGAATTTAGGCTCCCTTCTAGTAAACAAGAATATTTGGGTCATATTAGAAGAAGAGGAGGAGGAGGAGGCTTGCCCAAGGTCATCCAACAGATGCGAGATGTCCTTTGGCTTTAATCCATTGGTTCTGATTTCATGCACAAATCATTCAGTACATGGGCCTGTGCTTTCTCTGGATTGTGGATATTGTTTTTAGCCAAGAGGATTTTCATATATGTAAGCCACCACTACTTAAAGAAAGGTTTGACAGAAAAGGAAACCAAGACTGAAATGAAATAGAAAGGGAAGGATATGATCAGATGGCTGTGGTGTTTGTAGTTCCATTCTGTAGTCTCACTGACCGAACCCCTCACTGTGGTCTGAGATTGGGAAGGGAAGATCCAGTGACCCTGGTGGTGGGTGGGAGATCCCCCGCCCCCATTGCAAGGGGGAAAAATGCAGCCTTGTGTACTAACTGGCAGTTCTTACCAGAAGTGACAAAGAATAATTTGGAGAATAACTGGAAACTCTCTGGGTTTACAATAGAGTTTCTGGTAGTTCCTAGAGCTACCCTTTGTAACTTCCTAGTATGGACTTCTGGTAAGCACACAAGGGTTCATTTCACCCTTAAACTGCCTCACTCCATTCCTCAGCACTTGCCTCCAAATCCGTATTCTTTGCCCCCTCTTTCCCGTCCATCCTTTTTGCCCCTTCTCTTTCACAGGCATATGTTACCCTACCTCATTCCCTTAATTTCCCCCCTACTATCCCATTTTATATCTCCCCTCTCATCTGTAAAGATACTTCCCCTTCTGCTCAGCATTCCCAGTACCAGGGCTCTAGTTGGGGGGGAGCTCTCAGGTACGGAGCTCCGGAAGAGAACCTCTAGGGGGCGGGGCGGTCACATGGTGAAGCCCCGCCCCCTTCTTTCCCCCGCCCTCTGCTTCGATCCTCATTCCGTTTGGGAATGAGGATGAAGCAGGAGGGTAAGTAGCCGGGCCTTCTGACACACTTCCGGTGATGTCAGGGGGTGTGGCCTTCTGTCACTTCCGGTGATGTCAGGGGGTGTGGCATATGCAAATAAGTTATGCTAATGAGTTATGCTAATGAGCTCCGGCAGCTCTTTTTCTACAACAAGACCCCTGCCCAGTACTACCCGCTCTGATCTCAGCTGAAGTCCTGTAGTGCTTGATGTTGGTTTGTCAGCCTGTGAGGGAGCTGCTATGGCAAGAAAAATGGCAGCCAAACTCTTCCAAGAGTTCAAACACCATTTTGATTACCTTAACCAACACCTCCAAGCATCAGTGCTGAATTGCACCCAGAGAGTATGGTGGTAGAGACCTGACCTTTTTCCATGGGTTTGCAGTGCATTTCAAAGGTAACACCACACTATCAGGGCATGTGCTGGATTTTGTGCACGTGTACCTGAAGATTGCCCCATATATGCCAGAACCTCCCTCCCACTGGTGCATGGCCTCATGGCATGAATTTTATCTTTTGCACTTGGGCTAGAAGTTCGCAATTACAAGGGGGAGGGGCTGCATGCCTTGTGGGAGGATCCCGTCTCCCCCCATCACTGAGTTTGATGCAGCTCCAGTTCCCACCACCCACCTCTGAGGCTAGAATCATAGAGTTGGAAGGGACTTCAAGGTCCATCTAGTCCAATCCCCTGCACAATGCAGGAAATTCACAAATAACTCCTCCACACACCCCCAGTGACCACTGTTCCACACCCAGAAGATGACAAAAAGCCTCCAGGATCTCCAGCAAGCTGGTCTGGAGATAAATTGCTTCCCAACCCCAACTTGATGAACAGCATTTCCCTGGGCATGTAAGAAAGGGCCACAAGAACTAAGCACTGATACAACCCCTCCTTCCCTACCTCTCATGATCTGCCTAAGTTCACACAATCAGCATTGGTGTCAGATGGCCATCTAGCCTCTGTTTGAAAACCTCCAAAGAAGGAGAGCCCACCACCTCCCACGGAAGCCTGTTTCACTGAAGAACCTCTCTAACTGTCAGGAAGTTTTTCCTAATGTTTAACCGAAAACTCTTCTGACTTAATTTCAACCCATTGGTTCTGGTCCAGTCTTCTGGGGAAAGAGAAAACAAATCCATACCATCCTCTGTATGACAGCCCTTCAAGTACTTGAAGATGGTTATTATATCACCTCTCAGTCATCTCCTCTCCAGGCTAAACATACTCAGCTCCTTGAATCATTCTTCATAGAACTTGGTCTCCAGATCCCTCATCATCTTCATTGCCGTCCTCTGGACACGTTCCAGCTTGTCTATATCCTTCTTAAATTGTGGTGCCTAAAACTGAACATAATACTCTACGTGAGGTCTAAGCAGAGCAGAGTAAAGTGGTACTATCATTTCATGTGATCTGGAAACTATACTTCTGTTGATACAGATGAAAATTGTGTTTGCCTTTTTAGCTACCGCATCACACTGCTGACTCATGTTCAGTGTATGGTCTACTAAGACCCCTAGATCCTTTTCACACATACTACTGCCAAGACAAGTCTCCCCCATCCTATAATTATGCATTTGTTTTTTCCTACCTAATTGCAGAACTTTACATTTATCCCCACTGAAATTCTATTTGTTTTAGTCCAGTTTTTCAGCCTGTCAAAATCATCCTGTATCCTGTCTTTTACAATATTTGCTACCCCTCCCAATTTAGTATCATCTGCAGATTTAATAAGCATTCCCTCTATCCCTCTAACCACAGTGGCAGTGGTGTCTGGGAGCTGTCTCCTGGCATTCACTGTTCTGACCAAGCCTGGAGCATCTCCCAGCATCCCAGAATAACTCCCAATGGCCACCACTGTGGCTGAGCCTGGAGTAGCTCCCAATGTCTGCCACTATAGAATCATGGTAAGTGCATTGTGTGCATGTGCAGACACTTTTTAAATCTGGTGGAGAGAGGATGGGATGGGATTCCCTGCCTGTCTTTTGCACTCCTTGCTTGATGGCATCTTGATAGAGTGTGGTTGCGACAACAGGTCTTTTTAGAAGGCAAAAATTAGGTCTTTCAAACTTACTGTGCCCCCCTTTTAACTTCTCTTTCATTCCTTAAACCACTTAAGGATTGACTTTGCTAATTAATACCGTGTACAAGATCTTTCTTTGTTCTCTACTGCACTCCTTTGAGGAAGAGTGTTATCCTTTCCCGAGTCTATTGGCATCACTGGTACCTCTTTCACTACAACTAATGCAGTACAATATGTCCTATTGTATGTTATCTTTGTTAATAATAAACTAATTTTCTTTCTTTTCATTGGCTGTGCTTTGTGGCTTTGTCAAGAGGTACCCACTCGATTGCCTTCACAATAGCTGAGATTGGGTTTAAGGCTTAAAGGATCATTTTGCAATAACTCTCAAATTCTTCCTTTAGTCACCAGACTGAATAAGTGGGCCCTTCTTGCTTAAAGGAAGGAGTAAATTTCCCCTGTCAGATACCTAACCCTAACCCTACTGTGTCTCTTTATGATTTATGGTATGTTGGGCCTTTCCCATCAGGAGGCATTACTAGGGCATTCAGTTCAAGCAGAAATATAAAGAGCGGTCTTCGGTGAAGGCAGGTAATACTTACAGATATACTCTTTAAAAGTTAATATTTGGGTGTAAGAATAAAGCATGTACCCAATTTCAGTTTGGGAGAACCTGGGGTGTGCAAGACATCCAGACACATCCAACCATGATGAAACCTTGATGGCAGTATTCATCATGGCCTAATGCTGCCATGTGTTTTTTATGCTGAATACCTTCCCAAAGGAATAAAGCATGATGGATCGGTTGCTCGAAGAAGAAGAGATTGGATTTATACCCCGCCCTTCACTACCCAAAGGTGTCTCAGAGCCAGGGCTATTTTTGGGCAGGAGCGCACAGGAACGGAGTTCCGGATGGCTCCTACGTTGGCCACGCCCAGCAGGAACTCATTAGCATAATAGGCCATACCCAACAGCAGAAACTCATCAGGATTGGCTACATTCGGGGTGTGTGGTCTAACATGCAAAGGGTTCCTGCTACAAAAAAAGCCCTGGGTTTTGACAACAAACAAGGTAAACAGAATAAGAAGCAAACGGTGGGTGTGGCTGGATGACAACACTTCTGGTGACATGGGGGTGTAGCCTAACATGCTAATGTGCTGTGCTGTCAGGGTGTGGCCTACTATGCTAATGAGCTCCTGCTGTTAGGTGTGGCCTGTTATGCTAATGAGTTCCTGCTGGGCTTTTTCTACAAAAAAAGCCCTGCTCAGAGCTGCTTACAAACTCCTTTCCCTCCCCCTGCCCACAACAGATACCCTGTGAGGTAGGTGGGGCTGAGAGAACTCTGAGAGAAACTGCTCTTTTTCAAGAACAGCTGTGCCAGAATTATGGCTTGCCCAAGGTCATCCAGCCAGGTGCAAGTGGAGGAGTGGGGAATCAAACCCGGTTCTCCCAGATTAGAGTCCGCGCACTTAACCTCTACACCAAACTGAAGGAAGGCATAAGGATATTCAGGCTCATGCCAGAATGTAAGCAAGAATGCAAGATTTCCCAAGGAGAATTCCAACACAGAAACAGCATTATCAGGAACCTCTTGTTAGATGCTGGGAACACTTCTAGCAAAAGAGCCAAGATCTGGTTCATGTTCAGTTTGCCGGGATAATAACTCTCCTGCCATTAGCAGGTTTTTTGTGTGCATGTGTGTGTGCGCGTGCATGTGTGTAATATTAGCTATATGACACTGGAATTTAACATCCAGGTTAAAGCATAATTTTTATTCACTCCAGAATTTCATTCAGGCACAGTGTTGCTTTGTCTCTGATCTTGGTGATAAGAGCTACTGGGTGTCATTGTCATGGGACCCAGCCATGCTTGATCCTACTGTTCTGGATGGACTGGTAGGGCTTTCACGAAGTTCTGGCATGCAGGAATGGAGGAACAATGGATGGACATACAAGGCACTGGGATAGATTCCTAAGGATGGGTCTTCGGACCTTACTAGGGCCTACGAAGGTATCTCAAAAGATGGAGAAGTGCACTGTAAATTTCCATAAGCAGAAAGATATTCTGCTTCAGAGTTGCTATCTGAGGAATCCAGGGTCTGGGTCATGTTCTACCTGGCTCAGGATTGGCTCAAGCCATTTAGCTGCCCCAAGCAGACCTCCTCCCATGCTGTCCCAGTAAGATGCAGGGAAGTGACAACAGTGCTAAGAAGCAGGGTGGGCCTCTTTCTCACCTTGTCACCCCTGCTTATCATGGACCTGAGCAGTGGTTGCTGGGAGGGATGTCTCCTCCCATCAATCATTCGGGACCAGGGTGGGTGCCAGGCAGGGCCTCTGGTATCCATCCCGGACCCCGAAGAGGGGTCAAGGATAGGAGGAGTTTCCCTTCATCAGTGCTGCCAGAGAAGGCTAGAGATGACGCTTTTGAATCTTGTATTCCCTTTGCCTCTAGCTTGCAATCACCTATCCCCTTCTCCCTCCCCAGTCCACATGCATAATTAGAAGGGGAGGGGAAGGGAAGGGCTGGGATAGCCGAGGAAGCAGGGGGGGGGTTGGATTAAAGAGCTGCTCCCACAGGCCTGCCAAGCTCCAAGCAGTGGCAGGGGAAATTTTTTTAAAAACCTCACTAGTGTCACAAGCATGATGCACTCTGCACTTTTAACATGGAGTTTCTGGTAACCCATAGAGCTACCACTGTTGTTTCCAGGTTTTCAGAGGAAGTGATGTCATCATGCTTGCAATGACATCTCCCCACTATGTCCCCATCCCCAACCCTCCCAGTGGTTGCCCCTCCCCAATATGGCGCCCCAGGCAACTGCTTATGCCATGAACTGGTCCTGCTCTGGCTGGTGAATTGTTAACTATGCGTTTCTGTATGCATATACTTGTGTAGTTTCCAGCCATTTCTCAGATCTTTCTCTGTGTTAGAATTACTGGCTGTAGCATTTAAGCCTCCTTTTGTATTTTTCTGGAGTATAGGAGCCACTGTAAGCAGCTTCTTCCAGTTATTTGGGTGCTGCGAGGTGCACACATTGAAGCTCCTGACTGTGCCAACCTTCCTCCAGTTTTCAGAATGGCAGTGCTGATGTGGGATGGAGCTCTTCCTCATGTTGCCTTTGGCAGTGTGACATGGCTGTACAGCAGCAGCTCCCACCCTGCCAGGATCGTGTGAGGAGGCCTCGATCTCTGACTTCCTTTGCCTCTCAATCAGGAAGAGTGTGAACACGGAAAAATAGTCAGCTTCGTTTTGTGCTGCTGATTGTAAGCACTTCCAAACCTCCTTGCATCTGTCCACTGAGAAAGCCAGAGGAGAGAAATAAAAGTAGGGCTCCACCGGCCGGCTGGGGAGGAAAGAGGTGGCACAGTGCCAAGTAGTGGGGCTGAATCCTGCTCCAGGGGAGGAAAGGAAGGCCCTGTGGTGTGTAACCAGTTCTGAGGCCTGAGAGGAACTAGTGGGGAGAACATGATGGTAGAGAGAGAGGACAGGGGATGAACTCTCACAAGGGGGAACATTCAACCTGAGGGAGATTTCTGTGTTGCTCACCATGGAGTACAGTTGGTCTACTAATTGCAAGGAGCTGCGATGGCTCAAGTGGTTAAGACGCTGCACTGCAGGCTGTGGAAGGTCAGGAGTTCAGCGGTTCAAGACCCGGGTGCCGCATGACAGAGGGAGCTCCCGTCTCTAGTTCCTGCTCCTGCCAACCTAGCAGTTCGAAAGCAAGAAATTGCAAGTAGATAAATAGGGACCACTTCGGTGGGAAGGTAACAGCGTTCCGTGCACCTTGGTGTTTAGTCATGCCGGCCACATGACCACGGAAACGTCTTCGGACAGCGCTGGCTCTTCGGCTTGGAAACGGAGATGAGCACCGCAACCCTAGAGTCGGATTCGACTGGCTTTCGAGCAAGGGAACCTTTACCTTTACCTTTACTTAACTGTCCTTTTGATTTGTGTTCATATTTCACAGTTTAGCTGACCAAGGTTTTCTGTTATGCTTGTATACTTGAATCCCAGTATGAAATTGTGCTTTTTAACCAAACTTTGAACTAAAAATTCAACCCTGTGATTAAATAATGGAAACACAGATGAGAGGAAACAAATGGCTTTTCCCATCCCAGTCCTGTGCTCAGTGAGAGGATAACCTATGCTAAAAGCTACCCCTCGAACAGCAGCCATAGAACTTGGTGATGGTGCACTTTGCTAAGAGCAGTGAGGGATTTGGATCTGGGTTGCTCACACCCTAGTCGGACTGTCCAGCTGCTACCCCATGCTGGCTGTGTCCAGGAATTGGGTACTAATTCTTTGAAGTCTGAGATATCAACAACATAGGCTAGGCCACAGTGTGTTGTTTTGGTCATAATCTTCTAAAAAGTTCTCAAGTATAGATCCCATTCAAACGGATAGGAAGGAGCCATGGCTCAGTGGGGAGCATCTGTGGCTCAGTGGTAGAGCATCTGCTTGACATGCAGAAGGTCCCAGGTTCTATCCCTGGCATCTGCTAAGGATCAGGTAGGAGGTGATGTAAAAGACCTCTGCCTGAGAACTTGGAGAGCTGCTGCCGGTCTGAGTAGACAATGCTGACCTTGAAGGACCCCATGGTCTGAGTTGGTGTAAGGCAGCTTTATGTGATGGCAGTTGTCAAAGAACACCCCCCCCCCCCAGTCTTGCTACAATGGTTACCTGTATATTTTTTAAAAAGGAGACTGGAAGTGGAAGGTGGAGATTTTATGTCACTTTCCATTTTGTCTATTCATCCATTCTTATCCCACCCATTTTTATTCCAGCTCAAGGGTGTGGGTGTGTGTGTGTGTGTTTTGTTTTCTCTCCAGTATAATCCCCCCAGCAACCCAGCCTAATGTCTCCCAGTGAGCTTTATGGCAAGGTGGAAATTTGAAGCAGGGTCAACCAAGACACAGTCCAGCATTCTAATTACAACACCATGTCGTATACCTTTTAAAGGAAGCAGTTGACAGAGCTTGGCAGAGGACACCAATGGTTTAATTGGGGCAACAAAGAACATCATTTGGAGGAAATCCTAAGTCTCGTGGACTTTGCAGTCACACACAATATATATGTGTTTATGTGTATGTGTGTTTATACACACATACAGAGAGAGGGAAAGAATGTATAACTGAGAGCTGGTGACTGGCTTCAAGTCCCCCAGTATGTGTCCGTGGGTATACACAAACACACATAACTCGTGTCAATAATTGCATACTCTTGGGGATGTGATTTGATATTTATCATTGCAGTTATGGGGGGGGGGGGAATCCCCAGAAGTTAAAGCAAAATATAGGACATGATAGGACAATGAAACTGTGTACCGAGTTAGCAAAATGTTAAAGCTAGCAGTGAGCAAAAGAACTGAGGGAATGCAATGCAAATGGATAATTCAGGTTTCCTCCAGTTGCAATCAAGCCTGTGATGAAAGCAACTTCCTGCAAGCTTCAATTTTAACCTGGACTTTCAAAAATAATATACTTGGCATACTGGAGATGCTCAAAGGAATGAGAGCCTTTCATATGTGATTTTCTCAAAACAGAGTTCATGTTCAAATTGCCCAGATATATATGAACAAAGAGAGAAAATGCATCTCAAGACCCCTTCTGGCTTTCACAGCTAGAAACATTTTCCCCTCTTGAATAAACATGATGGAGCTGACCTTGGACACCGATAGGCAATAGAGGGTATTGAACACACTGCCGCAAATGACTGAAGCAGATAACATTGTCCAAAAAGGGTTACGGGAAATTTTTAAAACCATGAACTATTAATCCCCCAGTGCTCTGGATTTTTACTGTTTGTGATGAGAATAAATTGGGAGAAATAACCAAGACTGGAAAAGAAAATAATGCTAGGAAGGCAGTAGGAAAAGAGGAAGATCTAGCATGGGATGGGTTGACTCAATGAAAGAAGCCATAGCCTTCACTTTACAAGACCTGAGCAAGGATGTTAATTATAGGTTGTTTTGAAGGTTCTGAATTTGTGTGTGTGTGACCTGCTGTATCAGGTTGCTTCTGACTTATAGTGAATGGATGACCTCCAAAATGTTCTGACATCATAATTCTTCAGTTTATCCTGATTTCCATATGTATTTTTGTGCCTCCTCCTCCTCTTCTTCTTTTGAGTTGGCTTTTTCCTAGAGCATGCATGGGATCATGTGGGGCTCTTGAGTGGCCACTAGAGAACCAATTGGCTGTTCAGATTGAAATAATGTTGTTGCAGCAGCTGCCACCACAGTGTTGGTTTTATCCTTCCTCGCTCCCCTTTCCCAGAGTATTTTTCAAATTACTCCTCTTCTCCCTTGCATTTTGTTTTCCTATGTGTAATTGCTGCACATCCCATGACAGCCATTTTGTAGTTGCGCCCATCTCCCTTAGTCAGAATTCCAAAGGTGCGCACAGACTCAAAACGTTTGGGAATCCCTGGGCCAGAGACATACTTTTTCTTTTAAAATAAAAGCTTGGGATTCACAGAACCAGCTTAAACTACCATTACAACACTATAGTGTTATATCAATATTTTAGGGCTGTTTTTTTAAAAAAAATAAGGGGGTTGTTCTAATGCCACTGAAAGGGACATGGATGATAACACCACCCTTCCTTGAAAATCCTCATTATTTAAGCCACAAGTGGAAGAAAATAAACTGATTCCACAACTGTAAAAATGCACAGGGATGCCAGACATGCAGAAGAATCCTTCCCAAACTGATTCCAGTGCTTATAGATAGACTCCCAAGAAAATTAAGAGTAACTGGAGCATGTGGACAAGGTCCCAGAATCCCCACAGCCAAACTTTCTACCCTGTGCATGGATTGGCATGCTATGTACCAGAGTGCTGCTTGCTGCTATAAAAAGGGTTTGGTGTTCTCTGTTTTAATCCTCAAATGTAATAAATGTCCTGTTTGCATATAATCCTAGTAATCAGGAATTCTACTAATCCTGGTAATCCAGCGGCTCAATTTTGTATCAAAATTCAGCTTTCTATCAGTTATGGAAATATTTGAAAAAAAGTAGTCTCTCATCAGTTCTGAAGCTGGCAGAGTGAAAATAGGTAGTGTGTACTGTCCTGAATTACAATATATTATTGAGATATATAATCTTAATCATTCAGTTTTGTTTCCTTTGTTTTGCACAAGTATTTATGAAATGGCAGCCACAGCTATTTTTCTTTTTTATGATAGAATAAGGAGTTTTCTTTTTAAAATATATATATATATATTTCAGCTGATGGACAGGTTCATTGACAAGCACCTTCCAAAAAGTTGATCTCAGAGATAAAATTTATGGTGTTTTAAAAACTGTCCTGCACAGAACTGGGCTGAAAGGTGCTAGGCCCCAATATCTCACCATGCCCTACAGCAGCTATGCTTCAGTTGAATGCTTCTCGGTACTAAGGGACTACCCATCACATGCCCCCCCCAAGTTGTACAGCCAATAAGTGGCTTGCTTAGGTGAATCCCCTTAATCAGTAGATTAGATTTTGAGTGAATTAATTTTGGGGAGAGGGACACAGCTAAATATAGATTTATTTATTTATTTCACTTTTACCCCGCCCTCCCTGCCAGGCAGGCTCAGGGCGGCTTCCACGAACTGACAAGCAGTATACATTCACAGTAAGTATCTCTCCCTTATATATAAAGGCATAGTGGGCTCCAACGTTCCAAAATGCACACCTTTAGTGTATGGACGCTTGAACTGTCAGTCAGAAGATGCTGGCTGGGTTGACTGGCTGCTTTGTGCAGTCCTGCCCAGCGTTTCAAGGTCTTTTGCATATGGAAGCTGATTGGACTTCACTCCATTCCACACCTCAAACTCCCCCCCCCCTGCAACGCAGGTGGAATGTCAGTTGCATATGGAACCTGCTGTATTCTGGCTACAGATCACTCAAAATTACAACTGCTCTTCAGGTAGCAGAGATCAGTTCCTCTGGAGAAAACAGGGGACTCTGTCATTATACGCTGCTGAGGTCACCACAGCAAATTGACACTGTTTGCCCAAAGCCAGAGCACTCCCCCAGAGCCTCTTTCTAGATCTCGTTGTATTTATTTCCACAACGGGCTTTATTCCTAGTAAAAATATAAAACATCAGTCTGTCCACTTGGTATGCAGAAGTTCCCAGGTTCAATCCTCAGCATCTCCAGTTAAAAGAATCTGGTAGTAGGTGGTGTGAAAGACCTCAGCCTAAGACTTTGGAGAGCTACTGCCAGTCTGAGTAGGCATTAATGGACCAATGGCTCAATTCAGTATAAGGCAGTTTAGAAGGTACCTATATAATGCTGAGCTGAATTAAAATCAGGATGGTACACAGCAGAGTCCTGGAACAGGACTTTCCTGCCTCCTCCTCTCCGCTATCACAATATCAGTTATCACTAAAAGCTCAGTGAAACGAGACATAGATCTGCATGTCATACCAAATAAAGGTAGATTTCTAGAGCAAAGAGTGATCAGAGGACACAAAGTGGCAACTGAAAGCAAGAGACACAGGGACAGACGAATGAGAAGATGGAGCAAAACAGGCAAGCACCAAAGGTGGGAGGTAAGGTATAAAAAATAAGGCAACAAAAAACAGAAAGCAATGATGTATTCTTAGTTAATAACCATGTTTGAAACTATTACACTGGAGGAGTGAATACAGGCACGAATATCCAGATGATTAACTCATCCCATTCCATTTTTTGTATTGTGTGGAAAGGCTTAAATTATGTTCTTCGTTTTGCACAAGACATACTTTGGAACTAGGCCAGCGATGCAATCAGCAAAATTAAATGCTATAGCCTGACTGAACAAAAATTGTACTGTATTAATCCAGTGTTAGGGTTGAACAGGCCCCATAGATCATAGATATAAAAAGGGGGGGGGTTCACTGAGCATAACAGCAGCAAAGACAAGAAATATTACAAAAATATTGTCATTATGTGTGAAGAAGAAGAAGAGTTGGATTTATACTCTGCCCTTCACTTGGAGTCTCAGAGTGGCTTACAATCTCCTTCCCATCTTCTCCCCACAACAGACACCCTGTGAGGTAGGTGGGGCTGAGAGAGCTCTGAGAGAACTGCTCTTGCGAGAACAGCTCTGAGAGAACTGTGACTGACCCAAGGTCACCCAGCTGGCTGTGTGTAGAGGAGGGGGGAATCAAATCCAGTTCTTCAGATTAGAGTCCACCGTCCTTAATATTACACCAAACTATGCTTAGGCTTTCCCTGAATGGGAAAGTAAGTGTGCAAATGGCCCTAGCATCATCAATATGTATTTTGTGATTAAGAGAAAGATACAAGGAGGGAAGCATGAAAAACCACAGGGCAACTGTTCTCATTAAGTTTGAGGAGAGTGTTTTTTTGCCAGTTTGGCTCCTCTGTTCAAAATCTGGACCATATCACTTCTAAGTACGTAGCATGAATTTTAGTTCTGAATGCTTAAGATGAAACCCGCAAGGTTTTGCGGAGGGATATTTCATTTCCCCCTGTATCTCCACTCCCACACTGCTTCCTCATTCCTGCCTCCTGCCTCCATATCTTTCCCCTGCTTCTTTCTCTCCTTTCCACCCACCCACCTTCCTTGCCCTTCTAACCTTCAGCTATATTTATTATTTATTTAATTCATTTATACCCTTCCTTTCTTCCCAATTGGAACCTAAAGCAGATTGTGACATTCTCCACTCCTCCATTTGATCCTCACAACAGCCCTGTGAGGTAGGTTATGCTGAGAATGAATGGATGGCCCAAGGTCACCCATTCCTGGCACAACAGGGATTCGAACCTAGATCTCTCCAGATCCTAGTGGTTGTGCTATGTGGTTGCTGCTGTTGAATAGTAGTGAGTCACCAGGTGATCGCTGCTGGGCTGAGGTGAGTCATACAAGTGGTGTGGTAGTGAGTCAGGCCTGACCCTGATAAGTCTTCCCTCCAAAGTAGGGGGTAGGGTTGCCATTCCCCCAGCAGCCTTTATCTGACAGAATCCAAAGATCAAAGGCTGGCAGTATTGTTGTGGTCACCTAGTAACCCCCACAATAGTCATTGAAATCTCAGAGGAATCTATTTCTTAAAACTACACATGCCTGTTCTGTCATTTGAGCTCTCTCTTGCCGCCACCACCTTCTGCAGCCTCCCAGCTTCCTCCAATTAACAGTGCTCTCCTCCCCAATCCATACTATTGGCCTTCTTTAAAAAGCCTTTACCGCCCACACAGACTTTGCTCTTCTACCTGTGTCTGCTCTCTCCTGGCATGGGCATTTTTTACCCTGTCTACACCATGTGAGAGCCCCAGCTGTTATCTGGGCTCTACAGGTCACTCACACACCCCAATGCACTTTTTCAGATTTTTCTGCAAATTTTTCTCAGGCATATGGAATGATCTGTTCATGACTCCAGTCTCCAGACTTAAGTATCCACTGATAGATCTGTGTTGAGAATTAGCTATATTGGTTAGCATGGATTCTTCTCTTTGCCAGGTCACTTTCCTGTGTGTTTGAGTTATTACCCCCATTGGGGAACATTTGATCTCTTAACTGTAGCTTGAAGTAATGTAGGTCAAGGAAACTTTAGAATGGGCATGTGCTGATCATATAAAATTGACTCCAGTATGGAATAACAGAACTATCAGTTCAGCATCCTTCAACACCACAATCCCTTTACCCTGTTCATTTCATGTCTGTGTTGCACAGAAAAAGGGAAGAATGGTATCAGGAGAGCACCTGGGGAGTAAAACCAATTACCCATCACACCTTCTGGTCACACCTGAAAAGCATGAATGGAATCATTGTAAACAATCCTGCTTTCCTCTGCCATTTCCTGCAGGGGAGCAAACAGCACCTCACTGATGAAGCATATCAAAGACTGTTAAAAGATCCAAAACTCAGCACGGACACTTTCCATCTATCCATTTTCAGGAAGAGATCTTCGGGCTAAAGTAATTGCCTTCTTCATGCAGGCCCCAGTCAAAAGGTAGACCATCAGTGAGTTGAGAAATTAGGAGTCTGTGGCACCGGAGTGATACTCTCTGGTTTTTCACTGGATCAGATAAAGAGTAAGAGACTAAATAATAGGACCATTCTGATTATTGGTTTAATCTTTTAAAATATTTTTTGTCTATTTCTTGCTTTGCATTGTATCAGAAATTCTAAAATGATGACATAGGAAACAAGGTATGCAAGATAAACTCATTTTGGCAATGGGTACTTGTAGAGGCTACTTGAGACTGGGGAACAGATACTAGTACCAAAAAAAGAGAGTACCCTTAGTAGATTCTTGGAGTCATTGTTGAGCCAACATTATCATTTTTCAATATTAGTGACATTTCCAATACAGAGAGATTAATAGCAGTCCAGTAACACTATATAAGCTTTCCCCCAAAGTCAATAGTACAAAATAGGCATGAAGTTAAATATAGCTTTGGATTGTCCTAGTAACATTTCTTAAATGGAACAGATGTTAAAAGTCAATTACTATGGCCATTGGCTTCAAGGTACAAGTAAATGTAATGTGTTGTTCAATTCATATGTAATGTGTTATTCAAGTCATTCAAATCCAGGCTAGCCATGCTGCTTTTTATCTGAGTCATGTGGTGAACCATAGGTAGGAATGTGGACTTTTATACCTAGTTTCCTGGAATTCATTTCCATGCCTAGATCCTATCCATATGAAAAGACTAAAGGCTGAATTGGGTGCTATGAATCCATATTTATTTTATTATAAATGTTGAACTAGTTGCACAGTAAGTGCTGAAATTTGAAGACATAAATATGCCCCACTCTTCGATCACCACCTAACATCAACTGAGCCCTGCTGCCTGGGTGTCGGTAGGGAAGACACCCCCCCCATACAACAATGTGGCCCAAGATAGGTAACGTAAAATTAATGTAAACCACTCAGAGACCCTTCAGGGTCAGAGGGGTATAGAAGTCGAATGATAGCTAACTAACTAACTAACTAACTAACTAACTGTGAATTTTTTTCAGAAAGCAAATGGGCCAATTTAACAGTCCCTTTGTTCTGAAGACATCATAAAAAAATTAAAGGGTATCCAGGCTTGCAAAGGGGATGCTTAATCATGCCTCCATTTGGATCATTGAAGGGGGGGAGTGTTTTAAAATACAATAAAAATGTTCTGCATGTGTGCTTTTTCCGTCTTTAAATCCTGCTTTGGAGAAGGAGCTATGTGGCTTCTATTTGTAATAGTTTGGTCCATGTTGTCTGTCTGACTAATGCCCTTTCTTCACGCGTATTTTGCCTCAGTTTCTAAGCACATCCTATTCTTCCATTCTGCATTCCCTCCCACTTTCATTTCCAGTTTGTGTTAGGACTTTCTCTTGTTTCTGCATTTGTTTTACAGGAATCTGCGTTCAGACCACTTCCAGCACACTGTTGTTCCACAGTTACCAAAGCTCCTTTTACTGTAATTCTTTGTTCTCATCCGCTTTCGAATTGCTAATCCTCTCTAAAGTAGATTTGTTTCTGCAGGTATTTAAGTGTTGCCCACTGCCCTTCCCCATTTCCGCCTCTCTCTCTCTCGAGGTTGACGCTCCTTCCCCATTCTGTTTTCTTTCCCTCCTTCTCCAAAGACAAAAGAGGATGTCTCCTCCCGCTCAGGCAAACTTTAAAAAAGCCAGACAGCATAAGAAAAAATCCGTAAATATAAAGGACTAGGGGGCTATGGTCACACACACTAAATAATCCACTTTCAATTCACCTTCAATGCACTTTCTAACTGGATTTTGCCACTTCACACAGTAAAAATCCAGTCGGAAAGTGCACTGAAAGTGCACTGAAAGTAGATTATTTAGCGTGTGATTGAAAGTAGATTA
This sequence comes from Gekko japonicus, assembly GCF_001447785.1. Taxonomy (NCBI): domain Eukaryota; kingdom Metazoa; phylum Chordata; class Lepidosauria; order Squamata; family Gekkonidae; genus Gekko; species Gekko japonicus. The sequence continues at coordinate 1,070,819 of NW_015166426.1, forward strand.
TTTAGCGTGTGTGACCTCACTCCCAAATGTGTCAGTCTAGCATGTGTGGGCCTGGATTTCCCCTTCCCTTCCATTTCTTTTTGTACAATCACAGAGGGAGGGAAGGGGGGAGTGAAGGAGGGGTTGGGTCTGCAGTTAAAAGTTTTGAAAGATGTTTGCCTTTCTCTTCACAAAGCAGCCTGTTAGCTCAAAAAAATGTGGGCTTTGCTTGTAGATGCAGGGTACATACAGAATACCCAAATAAATAAACCAGAGGGGGGAAACCAGTGTAGAGGGAATGTGTGCAACTGCGCAATCAACCCTTAAGGCTTGACTCCTCAGATTCTCTGGAGCAAGCTGTCAGTGCAGAAAGGGCCTAACTGTTTGATGTATCTGGATCACAAATAACTTCCCCCATCCACCATCTCTTTGCCCCCAATGTGCCCAGCAGAAAAAAGGATATCAGCATACAAAACAGATGCTCCTTCAAGCAAAAAAGGAAAATATGTGTACATTAGAAAAGAAACAAAAACAAGCCAAGGTATCACAATTCAAATACCTTTTTATTGGCATACAATATTAGAAGCATTTCCCAATAATACAATCCAAAAGAAATTATAAAATAGATAGTCGTGGCTATGTCAGGCCTAACTCAAGTTGTCACAAGCTAGATTTGACCATACAAAAGATGCCTGAATCATAAAATAAATTGGCATTCTAAACTTTTAAAAAGCCAAGGTATCATGGGGAAGGGTTCTGTCCTAGCCTGGTGTTGTAAGTGCAGGTAACATGAGGGAGTAGTCTAGCACATCATCCCTATTCCATACCTTTAGTTTGAAGCAGTTCATAAAGCCACAGATCTACCACCTTATGGGAATACCTTCAGAGGGTAGCTGTGTTGGTCTGCAGTAGAGCAGTTGGATTTGTGTCCAGTAGCACCTTACAGACCAACAAGATTTTCCGGGTATAAGCTTTCGAGGGTCAGAGCCCCCTTCATCTGACGAAGGAAGCTTTGATTCTCAAAAGCTTATACCCTGAAAGTCTTGTTGGTCCCCAAGGTGCTACTGGATTCAAATCTAGCTGTTCCCTTTAAAAGTGGAATGGTATATTATTGATAATACGACTTCAGGGCAAATACTAAAATGAGTTGCTTTCAGCTCCATGTGCGTTTCTGTCATGCTAAGCATTTCCTGGTTCCTTGGAAGATCCTTCCTTCCTGAGTTCCTTCTTTGAAACACCCTTCCCATCTTGTGGCTGGGATATAAGGACTCAGAGGTCCCCATTCCAGCTTGTATCTGTATTTTTCATATGTGTGTGTGCATGTGTGTGTATGTGTGCACCTGGAAGTCATGGTGACCTCTGGTGACTGACCCCTACTGGGGGCCTGGAGGATATTCAGAGAAGTTGCTGAATAAAGCCTGCCCCTGTCCTCCCAACTGCTGGCATTCCTTGGAAGTCTCCCATCCAAGTACTTGCCAGAGTTGACCCTGCTTAGCTTCCAGGATCTGTCAAGATTGGGCTTGCTTAGGCTATCCAGGTCAGGGCTGTCCCCATTTTTAATAGACCTTCTGCTAGTAATGTATCATATAAAAACAGCTAGCCCCAGCCATGTTCCACCATACTGATATAATACATGCACAAAGAGGAAAAAAACATCAAGGCATGATTCTCCAGCAGGATGCCCACAGGCACCATGGTATCTGCCAGTAGTTCACTTGATACTCACCAGGCTTTACAGAAAGTGAGTGGGGCCATAGTAAGGCAGGACAGGTTACAGGCTGCCCTTATTCAAGTCAAAGAAGAAGAGGAGGAGGAGGAGGAGGAGGATTTATACCCCGCCCTTCACTACCCAAGGGAGTCTCAGAGCGGCTTACAAACTCCTTTCCCTTCCCCTCCCCACAACAGACACCCTGTGAGGTAGGTGGGGCTGAGGTAGGTGTGGGTGGCTGAGGTAGGTGGGGCTGAGAGAGCTCTGACACAAACGACTCTTTTTCAGCAACAGCTGTGCCAGAACTACGGCTTGCCCAAGGTCACCCAGCCAGGTGCAAGTGGAGGAGTGGGGAATCAAACCCGGTTCTCCCAGATTAGAGTCCGTGCACTCAACCACTACACCAAACTGGCACTGGAGAATCAGGAGGAGGACTGGTGAACACCTGGTGATTTCCTTAGTTAGTGTGTGTTTCTAGTTCCCTTTCAGGCTTTCCTACTCCACAGGAAGTATGAGTGGGGAGGTACTCTGGTTCCACCTCCTGTGGCAGCCATTTTGGGTTTGGCTTTGGTCCTCCAGTGGAAGCCATTTTGGGGGGTACTGCTCATCACACCCTCTCAAATTTCCAAGTGTGCCTGCAGGCTCAGAAATGTTGGGGACCCCTGGTGTAAGGGAAGGCAGAACAACATTTGTGTGTGGAAACAGCTGCTGTGCGATTCATAGCTTCCTTTCCATAACTGCCAGACTTTTCATATTTCAGCTGGACATCACATTCCTTTACCAGCCTGGTGAGACAAATAAGAAACATCAAGTGAAAAAACACTCTCAAAATATGTACATAATATCCATTAACACTTGAGGAAAAAATAAGACTAGTTCTCCAACATTACAAAAATGTGTGTAATTAATCCTTTTAATGGGGCACATATTTGTAAGCCAAGGTTATTAAAATGTATCTGCAGTTCATAAGGGAAGTGATTAATAGAACCTTGAAAATACAATAGACAATCACAAGTCATGACTCAGTAAAATATGACAAATACTCTTGTATTTGAAAGCAGATTGAAATTAGAACAGTGTATTTTCTTATCTTTATGAAGAAAGAATTAGTTTTCTCATTTCTTGTTTAAATACCTTGTACTATGTGACAGCAGTGAAATATACCGGGAGGTATTATGTGAAGTAATGTACAATATCTTACATGATAATGATGAATATTGTCATGATTAGTTTCACTGCCATTCATTTATAATGATTTAGTTTAGTAATAATTCTGTAGTTTCCCTGTCCCAAAAGTTCTGCCATGCTAAGCTTCTAACATATAGTTATTTGGGTTTGGTGTAGATCAGGGGTGTCGAACTCATTTGTTATGAGGGCCGGATCTGACATAAATGAAACCTTGTCAGTCTGGGCCATGTGTGTCATAAAATGTAATGCCAGGTAGCGGAGATATAAACTTTATAAAGGACAGAAACACAGAGGTTTTTTTTGTTTTTACTTAAAATAAAAACATGCTTAAAACATTAGCACTCTTGCAATATTTTGTTTATTTAACAGTATCTGATAACGGACACCTCTTGTTCTGAATTATTGCATCAAAATGTCTGTGCTGTTGCAATCCTGAGTATGCTGTTCAAGTGTGTATCTGTAAGCTGCAAACCTACTTTTGATTTATTGACATTCACCACAGAAATCTCATGCTCAGAGTTTTGAGTCCAGGGCCCAGGTTAAAATGTGTAACTTGGGTGGAATTTCTCATGAAAAAAACCAAGAGTGGTAAGCAGATCTGTTTCCCGCTATATGTGTACGGGTTCTGTGGAATTCAGTGGGATTTAAATATACCTAGGTAGGTCCTTGATTGCAGCTGTACAGGAAAAGGTCTGCATTGATTTGCACTGCTGCTGCTTAACATCAGGTATATTTTATTCAGTATTGCTATTTCTGTGCTCTATTTCTGCACTATTTTTTTTAGCCATAGGCAGTGTAGGTAACCATGTCTTTCAATATGTCTGGTGAGAATAGGAAAGATAAACTGAAGCTTTGTTTGAGCATTTACTAAAAAAATAAAAAAGATCATCCTGTACTAAGTGAGGCTGCAGAGTTTCATAATCAAAATGAATTTAGTTTGAGATTGATCTCTGAAAGGTCATGGAAGTTGCCTAAAGAATGGGCTTGCAAGTCCCTCCTATGCTTCTAGTTGACCCCCAGGAGATTGGAAACATCCAGTGGCCATCCCAGTTCTATTTGACAATGCTGCCCTTTCCCCTTGCTTCCCGGGAAACCCCAAAACAAACTTCATATTTCCCATCGCCACCAATGACTCCACTATATGGAGCTGTAGATCTAGTACGCTGTACCTGTGTTACTGTTCAGTGGCTGCATCTCGTTGCTGTATCTCCCACTAAGCTCCTACAAGCAAGTACAGGGATGATCTATTGCAGCTGGCAGTCTTTAAGCAGCAGCTGGACAAATCCTTGTCAGGGATGCTCTAGGCTGATCCTGCATTGAGCAAGGGGTTGGCCTAGATGGCCTGTATGGCCCCTGCCAATTCTGTGATTCTATGAGTCTAACTTACAATTTCGAGCTCTTCCCCTTCAGGGATTCTCCACAGTGACACCAGGGTGTTGCCAGGTTGTAACTGTTAGTGTAGCGTGCCTGCCCACACCAGTGGTATTGGGGTTGCTAGAAGTATCCAGCAAAGTAATAATCCAAACAGTCTTGTGTAAAACTATTTACATATTTATTTACACAAGCATTTATATCATGATACGCACTGACAGAGTGCTTTGCAATACACAGGTTCATCAGAAAGAAGATAACTGTACAATGCCTGAACACTTATGTACACATATTAGCCAACCAGATAAAGACTACTTAGTCACTCTGACTTGGTGACACAGTCCAAGACAGAACAGGACAGAACCAGTTCATTCCTGTTGAGATGACTGCCTCTAGAAATGTCAAATAGATCAAACTCATCACCAGCTAATGTCTTATTGCAGCAAGTGAAAGCGGACAGTAACATGGAGACGAGGCAACCATGGTTCTCCAATCCATTTTTTCTTGGCCTTTTTTATTCACCCCCCCCCCACCATTACCCCTACAACATACAGGGTTCTAGATGCACTGTGCAGTAGGTAGGGGGGAGGAAAATGGATGAAGGGGAGAAGGGGGGGCAGAAGCTGTGGGCACACTTCCTCTCTAATTGATAGCAGATTTAAAGGTAGAGAGGGAATCCCCAGACTGCAAGCTAGAAACTGTAAAGGGTCTATGGTAGATAAGACTGTTTATATTTGTAAGCGATACCATGTAACTGATTGTATGTTGGACATACTTACCACTAGATCAGTTTTATACCACTTCAGCTGTCATGAAAGAATAGTGGGGATGGTAATGTGTTACGGTGCTGAGAAGTCTCCTCATACAGCTGCAGTTCCTTGGTTTCATTGGTAAGAGAGAATGACTGTTGAGAATGGCTATTTAGTCTGAAATGTAGATGTGTCTTAAGAGACACAAGGGAAACAGGTATCAGGTGTTTAGGGAAATCCATATTTTTTTGGAGCTCCTAGAGCAGGGGTCCCCCAGCGTTTCTGAGCCTGCGGGCACCTTTGGAATTCTGACGTAGTGTGGTGGGCGCAGCCACAAAATGGATGCCACTGGAGGTGGAGGCAGCCACAAAATGATTGCTGCAGTTTTACTTGAGTCACACAGTGAAGAGCCTTGTGTTGTGGGGGCAGCTGCTGTCAAAGCAATGTTTTAAAAATGTGCACAGTCAATCAAATCTCCAGTAGCCAGTCAGAAGCCTTGCTGGGCAATAGCCCCATCTGGCTCCACCCACTTTCTAAAAACTCTTAGTGTATGCCAGAAAAGGTGTTGATACGTTGGGGACCCCTGTCCTAGAGAACCACTGCACTGATCATCTACCTTAGGATAAGACAGTGTCATATGTTGGACTAGCCATCTTTTGAACCTCTTGGGGTATGTGGAACAGCAGGCGACTGTTTATATAATTTCTCTACAGTACTGACCATGTTTTAGGTGTTTTCAAAGGATGAAAAGATGTCTAAGAAGAGATTGCTGCCTAAAAGGAGCAGTTTGGGAAAAGAAAATAGTATTTTTCCTGCTTTGCAATAAGGGAACAGATATTGCACTGTTGCATGATTCATCCAGTGTGACAGAAGAAAGGTCTGTCAGAATTAGGAGGTGACGTTAGATTGCTTTAACATATCTGTAGCACAAGACAGCGTGTCACTCTTTCTGACTTGGCAACTGTCAAAAGCAGAGTGCTCGTGCGTAGGAGCATCTGTCTGCCTGCCTATATTTTGGCCTATATTTTGTCATTATCCCAAAGCAAAGGTTATAAAATTATACCCAAGGCTTTCCATCTATATGTTCAGGAACAATGAAGTACTTACAAGTGCTTTCAGTGTCAGAGTCACTTCCATAATAGAAAAGCTCTTTCTTAATTTCAGTAGGGAAGCAAGAAAAAAGAAAGATTAACATATCAAGCAGGGAATTACTTGTCAGCATGAAGGAGGGAATGGTGGGATTCAATTCTGAAATGCAAAACAGCATTGCCTAGAAGGAAAGAGTTAGCTGCTAATGAATAAGGAAAGCACACCTTCTTTCTTCTCTTTCTGCTTGTGCTAGTCTAGTGATACCAATCATGCTTGTCATTTGCCTGTCATTGGCATGTGGATTTCTCCCGCTCCTAATGTACTATCATTTTACCCCACATTTTGTTTCTATCACATTGTGCAATCTCACGATAGCAGCAGTCAGTGATGCGCAACAAGGAAGCAAAAATGCACAACATGATGGCAGTGTATTTATTTAGTACATTTTTATCCTGCCTTTGCTCCAATGAGTTCAGCGTGAGGAACATACCTCCCATCTCCATTTTATCATCACAACAAGACTATAAGATAGTTTAGGCTGAGAGTGTATCACAGGCACAAGGTCACCCAGCAAGCTTAATGGCAGAGTAGGGAATTGAACCTGGGTCTCCCAAATCCTAGTCTGGCTCTATAACCACTCACCCACACTGATATTACATGTTGTGGGGCAAGAAAAAGAACAACAGGAACAACTCCGCACCCTTAATATTGTTCTGTGCAGCAAGGAACTCTGAGTTGGATCCAGCCAGCTTTTTCACTCCATCTCACTCTAGGGTCCTGGCCCCACTGATGGACCTCCTGATGGCATCCGGTTTTTTTGGCCACTGTGTGACAGAATGTTGGACTGGATGGGCCATTGGCCTGATCCAACATTAGCTTCTCTTATGTTCTTAACTCCCCTTAATACAGCCCCCATACCACAACGTGCTGGTTCCCATGAACCCCAGCATAGCCTCTTGTGGTGGTGACCCCCAACTTCCTTCTTATCAAGCAGAAAAGCTGGTTGGATCTAAGTTTCTGTCAGGACGTGTCCATGCCCAACACTCCCTTGGGACGAAACCTCTGAAACTCATGAGGGGTCTGTGAAAACCCACTCACGAGGGGGTATTACATTAAAACAATCACGTGGTAACTAAAAGATTTTTGGGCTGAATCAAAGCAACACACCAGCCACTAACACAGTATTGTGTGGTGAATGAATGTTTCTTTAAATGTTCATTCTTTATAGGGCTCAGCCTTATGATTTAAGGGATAATCAGAAGTTTATTTGTTCTAGGTTCAATGTGGAAAACTTTTATTCCCCAGTTAATAATGACTCAGCTTTTTAAAAAAGTAATATAATACTTTTTGAAATGATTAAATAAAAAAAGATTAGAAATAGGTGCATGGCACTGGCATAGATAAAAGCAATTAAGAACAAATGAACATTCACGATGTTCCTACCGTACGTGAATTGGATTTAAGAATGAAATAACGTTTCTAAGCTTCTTACTCAAGGCATTGTGGACAAAGAAAACAGCACCACCAAAATCCAGAGCTTTGAAATTCATACATAATAATGTGCTGAATGCTGATCGCTTGCATTGGGTGTGCTTCTGTGTAAAAAGTAACCCCTTGCCTCTTCTGAATTGCCTGATTCTCACCATCTAAAGCATGGCTTTCTCTCCCCCCCAACCCGTCAAGTCATAGCTGACTTACAGGGACCCTGCAGAGTTTTCAAGGCAGGGGACATTCAGAGCTGGTTTGCCATTGCCTGCTTCTGTGTCATGATCCTGGTATTCATTGGTGGTTTCCCTTCCAAATACTGACCAGGGCCAACCCAGCTTAGCTTCTGAAATCTGACAAGAACGGGCTAGCCTGGGCTATCCAAGTCAGGTCATAACTTTCCTGTGAGCATACAAATGATACTGTAAATTAAGCACAAGTTATGATTTTATTGTTCTTTGTCGTGAGATTGACATTGTGAATGTGTTAAGTGCCATCGAGTCACTTCCGACTTTTGGCGACCCTATGAATTAATGTCTTCCAAAATGTCTTATTGTGAACAGCCCTTCTCCAGTCTTGCAAACTGAGGCTTCCTATATTGAGTCCATTCACCTCATG
>NW_015166426.1:1079037-1130141 GCF_001447785.1 Gekko japonicus
GCATTGTCTTTTCGAGTGACTCTTGTATTTTCATAATGTGGCCAAAGTACGATAGCCTTAGTGTAGACATTTAGCATTTAGAGAGGGTTCAGGCTTGACTTGATCTAATACCCACTTATTTTTCTTTTTGGCATTCCCTGGTATCCCTAAAACTCTCATCCAGCATCACATTTCGAATGAATCTACTTTCTTTCTGTCAGGTCTCTTCACTGTCCAACTTTCAGACCCGTGCGTAATAATGGGAAATACTATGGCATGAATTAACTTGATCTTAGTTTCCAGTGACACATCCTTACACTTAAGGATCTTTTCTAACTCCTTCGTGTCTGCTCTTCCCAGTCTCAGTCTCCTTCCGATTTCTTGGGTGCAGTCTCCTTTATGTTTTTTTATTTAAAAAATTAACAAACAGCAAAACTAGTTCCCACTGGCTGAGTAGCTCCCTCTCATGGACAATAGTGCTTGGACAGTCAGAGAAAAATATGTGATTATAACTTTTCAGGGAGTCTCACAAAAAGATTATATGAACCATAACAATTTTTAGGTCTGCCTCTGTATGCTAACTAAATAAAATCAATTCTGTGAAAAGTACATACATTCAACATATCATACATGATTGACATTAAATGCCTTGATACCTCCTCCTTGGAAGAAGATGCTACCACAAATGAAGACTTCAAGAACTTGAGGCACTTTGAGGTGAATCCTGTAAACAGGAATCAGATATATCGTAATTGGACCATTCAACTCCAAGACCCCATGATCACCCCTAGGACCTCAAAAACGATGATGGTAATGAGGCCCAGACCAGAAGATGTAGTGCTTACCTAGACACTCCAGGCATCTGATCAAGGCCTGCTTGGGTGGTGGAGAGACATTACCTGGGCGGGATCAGGGAGTCACTGGGACTCCAGAAGGTCTGGGACAACCAGCTAGACTATGGGCGCGATCACACACAGAATTAGCCGCACCATAGGCACGAATGCCAGGCGGATTTTAAGGGTGTGATCAGACACCAACATCTGCCAAGTGTCCCACTCCCATCGGCAACCCATTTTGCTCTGCTGCAGAAGCGGAGTAAAAAGACACCAGGGAAAAACCAGTAGCAAATGGGTTTGTGATGGGCCAGGAATGGACTTTCCCCAGTGTGATCGCGTCAGCATGCTTCCATGGTGTCGGGATGGTCTGATCAAGCCATCCCAAGGCCATGTCATTATCCCCCCCCCCCATTTCGGTATGCACATCATCACACACTGCATAGGGAGCACTCAGTGCAGAGATGGGAATCATTGATCCCTTGTTGAAGCACACCGGAAATATGCGGCCACCCCCCCCCCGACTCACGCACGGTTGCGTCTCATCATGCAGTGGTGGGCTGCCCCCGCAGCTCCCAGGGACTGTGTGATCATGCAAATGCGGGTCAAATTCCTGCAGAGCAAATAGCCTCACTCCCCCCACGCATTATCTTGTGCGTGTGAACACTGCCTATAAGAACTTTCTGTTGGTGTCTGTGACTTTCAGTATTCATGCTCCTTGCAGCTTTTATGTTGGCTAGTACCCTGAGCTCCAGGCTTTGGACCCTGATTTAGTTTTTGGTATTACTGGACAGTTCCTGCACTGAAGGATGCTCTGACTGTATATATTTATATCATTTATGTGCCATTTCCCCCTTGAAATGCAAGGACTCAAAGCAGCTTACAAACTTCAAAGTCATAAATAATCTAAAATAACAATATAATGACTCAAAATCCAAATGCATCAAGACTGATACAACTATTATGATGAAGCTACAGCTGGCACATCATCCACACCTCAACAAAACTTTTCTCAATCATTGCAAAAAGGTCTCTAAATCGGCAGTTGATCTTTGGGGAAAATGGCATACCAATAAAGGTTTGTAAAGTTGTCGATCAGTAGGCCAAGGTAGTAGAAGCCTTTCCCCTTCCCAGGCAGCAGGCCTTTATATCATCTCTAGGCGGGGTGGGGAGGAGTAGAGATGGAGCTCTGCAGGTCGAATTAGGAGTGGACAATCTGCAGGCCAAAGTGATAGCCTTCCCTGACTATGAACTAGCTCAGTTGGCTGAAGCTGAGCTGTATCTGGCCCAACTGGGGCCAGGACAATGTCCTTTCCCCCTTTCCCAAACATTGCTTTGCAAACCCAAAGTGCAAATCTCTTCCTACACCCTTACAATTCTGCCCAAATTAACTTGCCTTGGCAAGCATAAGCTATTTAGAGAGGAAGCCTCTTAGGAAGTGTGGGAGGACAGAGAGAAAGGCAGTACCTATTCAGAAAAGCTTAGGATGAATCTACATCAGTTCCAAAGCTTTAGAAAACACAAAGAATGCCCTGTAGTTTAAGCCTTCAAAATTATAAAGTAGGTAAATTGGATTTTATGGAAATTTCAGAAAAGGGCTTATTTTCCCTAGCACCAGTATAATATCTGAATCGCAGCAGAATCCGCAGGAGATTTGCTGACTTTAAAAATTCAACATCATCTCTTTTTTATGCCATTGAGCAAATAAACTAATCTTTTTTTCTTTAAATCTGTGTTGTATAAATAATATTAGATTTTACCCTCTGTTGATTAGCAGTACCCTACACTGGAGCAGAGATCACGTATCTGAAACACTGGCTGGTGGGCAATTGTTCCCTTCTACTATCCCCAAATAAGTATCCACGTTGGCCTGTTTCTTATTTACATTAAGCTCAAAATTGTATTGGCCTGTGTGACTTGTTAGTTGAACTACTAGGACATTTGCTACCATCATTAAGCCTTTTGTCCTCCTCTCCCTCCCCAGAAAGTTAGGGTTGAGAAATTAAACCAGTCATTTAAATGCATTCAAAAATTGTCTTCTCCTGTTGCCCCCCCCCCCAGCCAGAATAATGAGTCAGACACCGGTTTGGAATTTAAAAGGGGCCACTTTATTAACTATTTAACAGAACATTGCAGCAACAACAACTAAGCAAGCATGGAACAGGCAAGGCAGGTGTCACTCCCTGACCAACCCCCTTGCCCTTGAAGGGCGGGTCACCCAGCTTCTGTCATGAGCCAACTCTCTGGCTTGTGGCCATCAGCCCAGCAAACTGGTGGTCCTAGGACCCTAGGAGCACCTACCCCTGAAGCCTTCCAACTTGCAGGGAGGAGCCTGCCCTAAAAGGTTCCCAGAAGTGATCACCGTTCCCTACCCAGGACCTTAAAATCTGAAGACAGTTCCTGACGACCCCCTGTTCCCTAACGGGATATGCCGTAAGGTGCTCACCAGTTCTGTTTTCTTGCTTGCACCAACCTGCCACAGCCAAGGTCAAGCCTCTGCTTTGGCTTTTGCTCCCCACTCAGCATCCTAATGCAAACCTAATCCCATGCTGCAAGTCCTGTAAAAATATGCTATTGCCCTTGTCAAACAAATGCACCCCGTCATTCCTATACAGGTCCGGAAACACGACCCGTATATCGGGGTGTGACAAAAACATACCCAACCCAGCATCCATGGCCTTTCTCAGTTCCCTATTATCTTTACGTCTGGCGTGCTCAATACACCGGGGGTCCCCCAAGTTCCACTACATCTGGCAGGGCAGTATGGCTGACCATACTATCAGCCCACCGGGCCACTTCGCTCTTATCCTTGCAAGGTCAGCCTCAGCCTGCAACACAAGGGCCTTGCCCTTCATTAGACCCAGGTCATTGCCCCCCAAGTGTATTACCAGGATGTGAGGAGGAGGCCCCTTCCTCTTGACAAACAGCAGGGGAAGGAGCACGGGCCATCGCATGCCCCTCCTTCCCAACCATTCTACTTCCGCCCATTCACTAACGCCAAGCTGAGAGCCGCTGGATGTCCTCTTGACCCGATGAGGTGCCCAGAATACCATGTTGTGGCCGCAGATGATGACCCTTCATCTCGCCCCGTGGCCTGCAGCATCTGTAAAAAGAACATCATTAATAACCCAATCGTAACCCTACGTAATGCTAAACGTCGCAATTTCGGACGTATCCCTTATAGCAACGTGATTGCCAGCGACCTATCCACTGAATCTCACTGCCCGTATACCCCATGGCAGACGCTGTTGAAGTGGCCCCTATCCGGAAGGAGTGTGTTCCAAAGCGAACCCCACCCAATCCCAAGCTGGCTAATGCCTTCTGTGCCAGGCTCCAAAATTGAAACTTAGTGAGGGGAGTGCCATCCCTGTGTCGGAATAGGTAACCCCGGTCCTCTCCTCTCAAGGCCAAGTAATGGCTCAAAGCCAATACTGGGCATAACTCTACCTCTGCACAGTGTCCCAGCTCAATAACCGACGGTCGATGTGGTCCCGGTGCTGCTGCCACTGGCACAGCCACTCTGCTCCGCTATTGAAGGGCTTTGCCGCCACCCCAAAATCACCGCCACAACCAGCTACCCCGACCCGATGCTCCACGCCACTGCCGAAGCGTCGCCTGAGCCCCGTTGCTCGCCGCCGCCACCACCGGGAGCCGTGGCGTTGGCACCTGGTAGGCTGCTTCTTTGCTCCATTGCGTGCTCGCATCTGAGCAAACCCGAGCACGCGGAGCAACTGCCAAGGTGGGAACAGAGCCTAGCCCTTTGAAATGGTCGGCTCCGCCCCCCACAACATCAGGACGCATAGCATCCTGCTCCGTTACGATCCCCATTCTTCGGGGCAGCAAAATAGCCCTCGCCCACCATCGGCGTTGCCAGGTGGGCTGGAGCTCCATTACCTTGAGAGGTAACATCTGAATCAGTCACTAGATTTATTTCAAGAAGAGAAGAGTGCAGTCATTATGAAATTGAATATTGAGTGAGATATAGGATAGCCAACTACAGGTTCAGAAATACCTGGAGATTTGAGGGTGGGGCCAGGGAGAGCAAGGGGTTTAGAGAAGGGAGGGATCTTGTAAGAGTACAATGCCATGCAGTCCACCTTCCAAAGCAGCTGTTTTCTCCTTGAGGAGTGAAATAAATATTTTAAATAAATAATTTATATAAATAAATAAGTGATTTATGTACTCTGGACATCAGTTGTAATTCTGAGAGATCTCTAACTTCCACCTGGGCATTGGCTACCCTACTTAGATAGTGTGTACTGTATGTCACTAAAGGCTGTTTCACATGTAACACTTGGGTGTACCACTGGATATACATTCAACAAAAAGTTATAGCCAGTCTCAACCCTGCAGTATGATACACATGTTTCTAAACACCATTCTGTAGCATTTATACTTTATGTATGATTTTAAAGAACAACTAAAGAGCCTCATAGGTATGGGAGGTGTAGCACTGTCAAAGGAAAAAGCTTATTTTATACTCCAGTCCTCCTTTAGCTTCTCATGCCCTTATTTAAAGCATCTTCTCACTAATAGCACAGCAGATACACACAACGTACCTTTTATATAACTTTTTAATAGGAAACTAACTTTGCAAACAGATGCAAAGTCAAAGGAAGGATAGTGTCAAATACCAGAAGAGAGGCCTGTTAAAATGTTCTAGAAGTGACTGCCAGAATAGCATGGGCACCTACTGAATTGTAAATACCTAGCATAAGCTCATAAAATCCAGCAAATTTTCCTCTCAAGCTGCACCTTTGGTGTCTACAAGCAATGTGCCTCTAAACTACAGCTTTAATAACCTACTTTAAAAATACAACCATGAAAGGAACATCTCGCCCTGCTGCCGTAAGTAGGAAATTTAGGAGGCAGAACTCATGCTGTTACTTGTACAGAATATGCTTCTGTGCAAAGCAATCTTCCATTTTAGTTGTCTGCAAACTCTAAAAAAAACCCTGCATACATCATTTAAAAAACCCTGGAATCCTATAACAGCTTCTAGTTTCTCAAGATCCATCGTCACACTCAACAAGCAAACATTTTATAATGTACGTCACACTTTGGAAAAATTACCATCTTAATAACTCAGGGGCAACAAGACAGTTTTGCTGAATGCCTCTTGCGTAAGATGGGGAATAACTTATATTTTTTGTAAAGGCTTGTTAGAGCATTGATTCAAGCCCACAACTTTCCAAATAATAGCCCAACATCTGCTGGAGCTAGCAAAAAAAAAAATATTAGTTATAAATGTGTTTGTGTTGTGAATATTGGCAGTAGTACTATAGAAGGAAGTGTTTAGAAGTTCAGCATGCTTTCAGAAATATTAAATAAGAGAAGTGTGCTAATAATGCTTGGGGCCAAAAGGTTTAGCTGGTTGTTTCATATCTACAGCATATGAACTTGAGCATTTTTTAAGCTTGGATTTGCCTGGCATGAATTTGTCTCTGCCTTTCCTTTCTCCCCGTTTCAGTCTAGACAGTGGTGAAAGGTGCTGTCAAGTTGCTGCTGATTTATGGCAACCCTGTAGGGTTTTCAAAACAAGAGGTGAACAGAGATGTTTGCCATCCCCTGCCTCAGTGTAGTGACCCTGCACTTCATTGGTGGTCTCCCACCCAAGTACTGACCAAGGGTGACCCTGATTAGTCTCCAGTATTTGCCAAGATCAGGTTAGCCCTATCTCTTCAGATCCTAGAAGCTAAGCGGGGTTGACCCTGGTCATTATTTGGATGGGAGACCACCAAGGAAGTACAGGCTTGCTTTGCAGAGGCAGGCAATGGCAAACTGCCTCTGAACATCTCTTGCCTTGAAAACCCTATGGGGTTCCCATAAGTCGGCTATGACTTGGTGGCAAAAAAACCCAAACCTTTCCCATAAATAATCCTTGGCTCCTCAGCCCACCTCCTCTTAAATACCAGTCTCTGCATTCCTGAGGAGGAAGGGATGATAAATTAATTTAAGTGTATAGAATATCCATGGACTTTTTCACCTCTCATTCTTCTCTGCTGTTTTCCAAACTTTCCAATCCCCTTGTCCTAAAATCTAAAAGGGGGCACTGCAAGCCAATTCAGGGAATGTCTAGACAAAAAAATGTCATCCTGTATTAAAGTAATTAGCCAGGAAAGAGATCTTAGGCTCAATGAAAATGGCCATACATCATGCACTGGCAGTGGAAATGCCAATTTTTATGGTAGGGAATAAGGATTATTAGGAAATAGGAATTACAATGGTACCATGGTTTCTTTGTATAAATCTACGGTGTAGCTGCATTTGGAATACCTTTTACAGTTTTGGTTGCCCTTTAAAAAGGATATTGTAAAGAGATCTGATCAAGTGATCTGATCAAGCATCTTCTGAATGAGGAAGGGTTGAGAGTTTTTGGGATTTTCGTGCCTGGAGTGGGGACCCGCCCATAGAGGGTACTTCTGGGGCAGGCTGCAGGAAGCTGCTTGAAATCTGACTGGCCCAAATCATCCCTGCTTTCCCCCCTCCCTTCCACCCAGGCACAAATGCCCTCCCCAACCCATGGCTGGGAGCCTGTCTTTAAGGGATGAAAACAACTGGGAAGGGACCTAACAGAGCTGTATGCAAGGAGTAGATACTTCTTGCACTCAGCCAAAGTTTTTTTCCCCTCCCACCCATATTAGAACTCAGTATTTCACAGTGAAATTGATGGGTAGTAGTTTCAATACAGAAGAAAACACTCTTCACAAAACTATTAATGTATAGAATTTGTTACCAGAAGATGTGGTAATGGTGACTGGTTTAGTTGGCTTTAAGAGGATGAAACAGTTTAATAGAAGAGTGGTCTGTCTCTCAAGGGTTATGAACCACAACAGATGGAAGGATCTTCCATTTTCAGAGGCAAGAAATGTCTGCAAACCAGTTCTTGGTGAGTAAGGTATGCACCACCCTGATTGTGGGCTTTGATGAGGCATCTATAAGAATGAGATACTAAAACTACTGGGCATGTGGTCCCATTCTGCAAGGCTTTTCTTTGATTCTTATGTATCTTTTTTTCATCTTCAGCAGTAGAAAAGAGAAAGGGTCCAGTAAGCACCTTAAAGCCTACCAAAATTTGTGGCAGGGGTATGAAGTTTCATGAGTCATTGCTCATGTCTTGATCTTTTTTCATCTTGTAATGTTTGTGTCTCATTTGTTCCTCATCATGTTTTGTAGATGGACCCCCAACTCTGGTTCGGTTTCCCCTTGACTTACAAATAGGTTGCATGGAAGTTTTATATTATGCCAGGAGTTGAAGGAATGGTTTCTGGAGACAGTGTTTCTATTTTGATAACCTATAAGTGGGTCTTCCGTTCCCACCCATTTATTTAAGCACTTTAGTAAAGTGCTTCCCAGCTTGCTTTTGTTGCTTTTATTGCCGCTCCTAGGAGTTGTAGAAGGAGTACTTGAGAATGTGGGAGCCACTTTCAGAATTGCTTTTTAATGGCCAGACTCTTTCTGTTGCTCAGGCGCACCAAAATGATTTTATTTTGGTCTCAACTAGTAAATTGTGAAGAGTTAAAATTGTCTTTTAAAGTAATTAAAAGTAACCAGTTGAACTTTGTCACCGGGGGGGGGGGGAGAATGGAAGTTCAATTATACTGTTTTGAGAATTTAACCAATTGATTTAAAGATGCAGCAACATTTTCAATTGTTGAAACACAAAATATAACTATCAGTCTTCTTGCATTACTTTAGCAGCATGGGAGCATGTTCTGTGTGTTTCCATGCAGCATTTGTCATCAAAAGCCATGTGGAAAGAGGCAATGACATGCTCTCATCCTGCATTGCCCCATTTCCCAAGGCAATGGCAGCATGATAGAGAGAGCCACAGTGTAGACTCCTCCTGTGTGGCCTAGTTCTTCTAGTGCTGTCATTAGGATGTTCTGATGTTCTTTTAATGTGGCATGAAATACTTCCACACAGCTGAAGCTGTCTTTGGAGTTTCAGAATGCACACTGCATGCTGCAGCTCAGTTGATATTTTCTGTATTCCTGCAAATCTGCCTTTCAGCCCAACAACTACATTGTGGATTCATGCCTACAATGTAATAAAGTTAATGAAGTGTTGGGATTGGACTGGGGAAGGCAGAATTGCAATCTTTTTCCAGGACTAGGATAGACACTATTTCTCAGCCTACCTCATAGCTGTAATGGCTTTCTAATAGAGGAATCACATAAGGGCAGAAAAGTTGGATCAGACTAGTTCAGCATTCTACCTCACTCAATGACTGACCAAGCACCAGGTGGCCTGTAAAGGCAGATTTGCAGGAATACAGGCACCAAAGAGTCTTGAAATCTGACTGGCCCAAATCCCTCTTCTCTCATGTTCTTATGTTCTCTGAACATGTTGGTTCCATTATATCATCATGGTTAATAGTTTCTGTTGGGGGGGGGGTTCATATTTTTATTGAGTATATATACAATTTCATACAGATATTTCTTTTCTAATACATTATACTCCTTTTGAAACTAAACAAAACAGAAAAAAACCATTGAGGTGACATATCGTCTGTTTATATCTTAATCCCAATCTTGTTTATAACCTCTTCTTTTTCTTATTTCCTTATATTACCCACTTATAATACCACCATGCAACTTCCTCTATATCATATTCTATTATATTCTTCTTGTGTCTTCTTCAGTACCTAGAAAAGAAAGCTGAACGGGGTTGCCTCCGATACTGGGAGTAGGGAAAATCCCTACAGCAGGAGGGTAGCCTCCACCCTATTACCAGAGGTCTTTGGGGGAGCACACCCTTCACCTCCTTGCTCTGCCCTTGTTATAATACTTCAACTCCTATATTATTTCCTCCTTTCTAATAGTTACAGATGGGCCTCTTCCATGAATTTGCCCAGTATTTTTCTAAAGTCCACTGCCAACATTGCATTCTGGGGCGGTGAACTGAACGTGCTGCTGATCCACCTAGGTGAGTTCAAACATATGTGACCACTTTCTAGTCCACAGGAATAATTTTATGCCCCCAGAAACCTTTTCTCAACACGAAAAAACAGTCTACTTAGCCTCTACATAATATATTTACATTGTGTTATGATCTTTGGGAAAAAAGGTGAGAAAAGTGTAATATGAAAACAGAACTGCCTATTAGTTAGGAACTCTCAGTACCAGATCAGGTTCAAGGTTATGGTACTAACCTTTAAGGCCCTGTGCAGTCAGGGACCAACATACCTACAGGACTGCCTCTCCCTGTATGTCCCCTGGAGAGCCCTACAGTCATCGGAACAACATCTCCTGGTAGTCCCCGGCTCAAAAGACATCCATTTAGCCTTGACCAGAGCCAGAGCTTTTTCAACTCTGGCTCTGGCCTTGGTGGAACACGCTTCCAATTGATATCAGGGCCCTGTTCCAATTCCGCAGGGCCTGTAAAATGGAACTGTTTCACCAGGCCTTTGATTGAGGTAGCAGATGTCTGATTCCATTGGCCTCCTCTGCACAAACCCACTTGAATTATGCACTGCAGCAACTTATGCCATTGGTGTTAGCCTGAGCCCACTTGCTGATATATGGGTTTCCTGTGCACATCTACAACATGTTCCTGGGATGTGTTGATTTTGTAAATGTCTTTAGCTCGCCATCATGTGTTAAGCTGTCTCTCTCTCTCTCTTTTAAATTGGATTGTATGGATATTGTTTTTATCTGTCTTATTAGTATATTGTAACCCACTCTGAGTCTGCTTGCAGGGGAGGATAGGATATAAATCCCAATCAATCAATCAATCAATCAATAATGCTGCTTTGAGATTGTTTAGCATAATCCTGAAATTTATCAAGTAGTATCTCTATTGTGATCTATCCTGTCTGTCTTCTAATGAGTGGACAACTGAACAGATTTTTACAGTGTTTCAAGTCAAGTACCTTCAAGTGTGCTTTTTTGTTTAATCTAAATGCTGAAGTTTCTCTTGCTCAGTTGGAGTCTGGTCATGCTGAGCTGTAAATATACACAAGCCTGAAATGACTATGGGAAAAGCAGGAGCAAAATGGACTCATGGGTGGGATAGAGCTCTAGATGAATACTCCTGCTCATAGACTACCTTGTACCAGCATAGTCAAATAAGGTGCCTGCAACATCATCTTTCAGATTTTTACCTTCCAACAATAATTGCTCCCTTTGTAACACTAATGCAAAAACCACATGTTAGCTGAGGCTATCCATTACAGTACTTGGCAGGTTATGTTAGCTTTTGATGGGATACCATTTTGGCTATGTAACATGGCCTCTTTTAGGCCACAGAGGCTGAAGCAACTTTAAACCAGCACCACTTGAAAGGGAAATGGGAGACAGCATTTGCCTTCTGGATGGTTCACCTTCTTTGCCAGATATCAAATACTGTAATTGCTGCATTGCCACGGGCTTTTAGAAATATTCTGGCCAAGTAAGGGCTAGGGGATACAAAGAACAGCAGATCAAATATAAGAGGATAGCTTCTTATCTATTTCCACAAATGTTGTCTCTTTTGCATTTTGGACTGATGTGGCTCGCTGTGGGAATATACACATTTAATTTGGTATAAAAAGCCACTGGAATATCTGTTGACATATAAACATGCATAACTGCATGTTGACATATAAACATGCATAAACTGTCTGCCATAGCAGCTGGACACTAGCAAAAAAAAGTTCATAGCTAGGGAATGAAACCAAAATGCTTCTTATTTTCCTTTTACTCCTCAACACCTCCCATTTCGCACCACTACATGATATTTCTAGAATACAGAAGAGATCTTCAGAGATGCATTTGCCAAATTTCATCAAAATATAAATATACGAGTGCCAAGTGAAAATGGCATGCACAAAGCTTTGCCTTTAAGGTTGTGTTCACACAGAGTTGCATCTTTGCTTTTATTACTTATGTAGAATAATAGGAAGTGCTTACATGTATTCTGTCTTTGGTAGAGAGAGAGGAGACTATTATATGTCAGTTACTAACAAGACTGAGCCATAGAATAATTATGTGACCCTGGATACAAATTCATTGTTAAGGAATCTCATTCTTTGTAGTTGTCTGACTGTGAAAACTACATTTCAGAGATGTATGAAAGAGATTTCCAATTGTGACAGAGAAAGAAGTATGAATCACATCCAGATAATTCAGAGAGACTAGTTGGTACAAAAATGTGGAGCTAGATTCTTCTGGAAACCGGCACAAATGATACAGATTGAAGAGTGGATGGTCTGGGTCTCCCATTTTTTTTTCTGTGGGCTCTGATGAGATTAGTAGACCAAGATCTCACTAAAGTCTGGCTCACTCTGCTCATAAGCCACTACCCAGCGTAGGCTGTTTGTTGACTGCAGTGCCCTCTGTTTCCTGCCGTTTCCCACTGCAATAGTTGTCTTTCACATACCTGTGTTCCTCTACATATGTGTTGCCATCTGCCACTTGACAAGTTCAGTTCCCTACCCCCTCTTCATTTCTAGTTCCTACTTGTAATGGGGGGGGGGGGGAATCACCACAGTAGATATGTAGATGATGCCATTGCATCATACAGCACTCTCAGCTGTAGTTCCCTGTGTAAATATGTGTGTTTTGAATCAGAACCTTGGACAGTTCTTTGCAACTTCTGAAATGAAAGGCACTGTTTTCAGTTGGATTACTGAGGATGTTTTCCAATTAAAACAGAAGTAAATCATAGTGCCAGCTGCTTTGTTACTCTTGGAAAGGTTTTGAATTTCACTACACTAAATCATCAAATTGAAATGCAGGCTGTGTGCACCAGTGTTATAATTTAACTGTAAAAATGTGGTCACAGGGAATCGTTCCTGCTCTGATTTGTCTCCTAAGGAACATGCCATGGAATACATGTGCATTGCAGATGTTTCAGACACATTTTTCAGAACACTCACAGCTCACGTAGAATGTTAGCCAGGCCAACGTGGTGACTGCTGACACCTGTCCTGGTGCCCGCCAAGTGTTTCTAGAAAATGGGTGTGTCCGTGTGGGGCTTTTCCCTAGCAGGCCTACTAATTGGCTGTGCAGATTTTTTTTAAAAAAGATTGTTTTGGAAGCAGCTACCACCAAAGCACAAAGTTCTTCACTGTGTGACTGAATGTAAGCTGTGGCCGCCATTTTTTGGCTGGCAGCCATTTTGTGGCCATGCTCACCATACCCTATCAGCTTTCCAAAGTTACCTGTTGACTGAAAAAGTTGGGGACTCCTGCCTTAGAGCTTTCCTGAAGAACGGGTTCTAAGTAGAGATTATGGGAGATAGGTGTCTGCTGCACCTAGTAAACAAAAGTCTTGATGTAACGTTTTCCTGCCCAAACTCTAGTTCTTTGCCTGCTCCTTGTTCAAGGCAGGGAAATATTGTTTGTGATAGCATCACAGCATGCGTCTCTCTTACTAAATGAAGATGTGGAGAATATAGAGGTCAGTAGTAAACACTTCCCTTCTGTGACATCCGGGTAGGGCCTCAGCAGTGGCAACCTAGTCGTCTTTTAGACAGCTTGTCTGCAATTAGTAGTCTTCTCAGCAAGGAACACCAAATAAGCTTTCACAGAACACTAGGGTTCCTAGAAACACAGTTGGAAACACAATACAACAAGGGAGCCATTTAAAGGAAGAAGTATGGGGAAGGATTCAATAACAGCGGATGAGTCCAACAGGTGTAACAAACAACTTGCACTAAATTATCTGTCTTGTCATGTCCTGTACACCACCGTAGTGCTGCTGCCATTAATGGCCACAGATGGGAAAGGTGTGCACTCAATTTATTTTACATGCTTTAAGGTGATTTATTGGAACCATTTTCTATGCTGAAGTAAAACATTCAGCAATCAATGAATGCACTAAGAAGATTGCTTTTGAGTTCACATCTGAGTGCAGATCTCAGTCTTGTGTTAAATCTCACATCCGAAACTCAGCCAAAATAATTGATGGTGCTTTTATAAACACCTCCGTCTCTTGCTCTAACACTAGCATTTGCAGTGTTCTGTTCCAGAGTCTCCAGGGTATGCACGTTTCGTGTGTTTTAGGTCACTAGTTTTCAGGCCAGGAAGACAGGGAAATCTGATATGCCTCATCAGGTTGCCAAGAAAGCTCCAAGATCCAGGTAATTATACTTGGCTATTGAAGCATGGGCCTTGAAGGTCACATCTTAGCTGATGGCTGAGGCATGATGCTTGCAGCTAGGCAGGGGGAGAAGGGTCAGTTGCCAAACAGTGAGGTCCAAGATGTTTTCTTCCACCATTAATAATGCACTGGCCCCATCACACATACCAAGCAAACACATAAAAACAATACAACAGTCCGTCAACAAGCTAAAAACACAGCCAGATCTTCCTAAATAGTTTATTCTCCACCAGATGGCCTTTGAAATAGAATAGTTTTACATGTCTCCCAGACTGCTCAGTGAAGGTCTAAAAGACGGGACTTCCCATATAAAAAGCCGGCAGTCAGATTGTTGTCAGACAATGCTAAGAGAGGGCACAAGAAGGAGAGACTATCTCAGGTACAGTTGGTGCATGGAAGGATACTGAGAGATAGTTCAATGCATGCAAGTGAGGTGTGTTCATGAGAGAGTATGAATGTCATAATCATACAGTTTGGGTTGCTATCCTGCCTGTGTCTTGCCCCAACAACACATTTGTCTGATTAGCACACAAATCAGAAATGCATGCTATTGTCACAGAGAAGTGGTTTTCTGAATACTCACTGCCAGCCTTAGATGTACACTCCAGTCCCATAGTTTCTTCTCCCATGTTTTCTACTTTCCCTTGTTGGAGAAAGTACAACTTCTCTGTAGCTCCATTCAGTACTTACTAAGAGCAGTGTAAGTGTCAAGGCTTCCGGCTTCAGAGCAACATGCAAATGTTACCCAGGGGACACATGTATGGCCTGGCAGACACTGACCTTCAACTGGGCCTTTTGGGGCTGACTTTCTATACATACATTGCAGAATGATGGGACATCTGCTGAAACAGTAGACACAGTATGGGGGTAGGGGTGGAAAGTGCTGTCAAGTGACAGGTGATTTATGGCAACCTATAAGGTTTTTCTGGCAAGAGACCTTCAGAGGTGGTTTGCCATTGCCTGCCTCCACATCACTCTCCTGGTATTCTTTGGAGGTCTCTGATCCAAATACTAGCCAGAGCTGACCCTGCTTAGCTTCCAAGATCTGATGAGATCAGGCTAGACTGGGCTATCCAGGTCAGGACACAGTATAGGTACCTCGTTCTTTTCCCACTGGAACTAAAAGTAGTGGAGGGGATTTAAGGTGACCAACAGTAAGCAGAATGTCCTACTTGGAGATCCATCTTGATTCTGGTGTCTATGCCTCCATGTTTCCTAAAGAGGTTTGGATGGCCTTTGGCCTAAAGAGGAATCAGGAAGAAAGGGTAAACAACACTTTTTAAGTCAACTTCTAAGGGCGTAAACTGATAACATTTCTCAATTGGAAAGTTCACTAGAACACTTGGGAAAAACCTGCACAGCAAGATGTTGGTAGAAATGTGTATGTGTGTACACCATAAATTATAGCCATTATCGTTTCTTCTGGCTGCAAGGAATTGAGTACAATCCTGCCACATTTGTAAGTGTTAGAAAAATTTGCAAATGCCTGATAGATTTCTAACACAAAATGTGTTTGGTGAAAAGATCGCTCTCCATCTGTCTTTCCACAGACAGAATATTTTTCAGCAGCTGCCCTGCTAATTGTGATGAAAATTGGCTCCTTTGCAACCACTTCTGCAGCTTTATATTCCGGGCGCAATACTGTGCAATGGTCACCTGCCTAAAGACCTGTGCGGGAGCTGCTCTTGGGTAGATTTTTTTGCATTCCAGTGTGTCCTGTAACACATCTTATATAGCCAAGAACATCTTGCCAATGACATGTGTAAAACAAAAGCCAAAAAGTCTACTGGCCTCACATGGAAGAGAAATCTGAGCCGTTGTTTTGAACTGGAATTTGTCCATAGGAAATGGAAGGGTAAAGATCGAAACTGCATACCACGTATGACTGAATAACAAAGAGCAAACTCTAGCCAAAGTTAGGCATATTTAAGTCCTGTTGATTTCAGCAGGAGGTAGTTTAAATCACAGACAACTCTCTTCCATTTAAATTAATGGCACCAGATGACTTGTGCCCACCATTAACGTAGAATGATTCACCAATTTTATGTTTTGTAATGACTGTTCTGTTTTGGTTTTGTTCCACTCTTGACATTTCAGGCTCACAATAAACTGTGAAGGATGTGGGAAATTATAAGGATTCAAGACTATTTTATTAGTGTGATCAGATGTTTTGCCTTTCCCCCTGCTAATTTTGTCTGTGTAACAAACGAACAGCCCAACCATTCCCTCTTCTGGCAAGTTATCACCCTGATGCAAGGACTGAGGCTTTGGTGTCCTCCTGCCTCAGTCCATGTTTTGCTATCTCTGGTCCTGGACAGAATGAATGTAATTGGGGCTAGCTTTATCCAGATTGTTGATTTGGTGGGCAATATTGCCTTTGACGTGAAAAGCTCTAATAAATTAAGCTGGATGGCCCAGTCTTGCCTGATCTCTTTAGCTCCAAGAAGCTAAGCAGGACCAGTGCTGGTTAGCACTTGGATGGGAGACCACCAAGGAAGTACAGGGTTGCTACCCAGAGGCAGGCAATGACAATCCACCCTTTTAAACCTTTTGCTTTGAAAGCCCTGCGGGGTCACTATATGTCAGCTGTGGCTTGACGGCACTTGCCACCACCAATAAGTTAGTGGAGAATCAAGGTCCAAATAATTACAGCTTATCTGAAGAGACTGAGTTGTACTTAACCAAACAGAAAGCAGCAGCGAGACTGAACAGTTTCTTTGTTAATGAAAATTAATGTGCACCTAATTAACTTAAATGTACAATTCAGAATAGTTGTTGAATTTGTACCAGCAACTAATGTCATCTTGCTCTGCTAAGACGTTGAAATGTAAACTTCTGACTCAATATTTGTGGAGATTTTCTTTGATTATTATATCTGCAATAGTAATAGACTGGAGCGAAATGCACTTTGAATTCAAAACTGACATCGCATTTACCACTATTTGTAATGTTTCAAAATTAAGTGAAGGGGGGATACTCCAGGTGTAGTCTCCTGCTGCAGGCTCTACTCTTTTACCTCCTGTGCCATCCAGGCTGCATTTGTGCCACAGGCTTTTAAACCTACGAGGTATTCCTCAAGGGAACCACCTAGTTTTCTGTATTGGCTGATGCAGCACTCACAATGCTATCCTAAGGAAAGTTACACCCTTCTAAATCCACTGATGTCAGTGGACATAAAAGGGTACAACTCTGCTTAGGATGGCACTGGCAGTCAACTGATCCCAGCAGCCCTCAAGTCAGCTGACCCTAAGGCTTGCTCCACCAATCTTTAGAAAAGCTTTCATTCTGAATAATGGGTTTCACTGAAGGGAATCCTCTTCTCCTGAGCACCTGCTCCCTTCTTGTCACTCCACTGCCTTGAAATGTAACCGTCTGCCTCCCCTGGATTATTCTCACTGCTTCTGGACACTAAGACCTTCAACTGCTGCTTTTAGAACATAAACTGTTGCCTGTTTTGGGTGATGTTATCTACTTCTGGGTCCTCTGATGTTTTGATACTGCTTGTGGAACTTGATCTTTGTCTGCCCTGGACTATGATATTCAACACTGACCCTATCAGACAGATAGTTGTATTTTAAAAAATCTTTGCTATATGCCCATAAGGTGTTCCTCCTAATGGAGAAACAGAATTCCAGTGTGACCAATGAATACCGAAACCCTGTAAATGCCAATAACTGAAGTGTTTATCTCTTGAAGAAAGGTGATGTTGCAGAAGCCAGGAAAAATGTTTATTATCATTCTTAGGAAGTGTGTAAAAAATCTGAATTATTCGTCAATGAGAATGCCATAATATTTACAGTTTGCACTACAAAGACTTAATAAGACCATTGCTTTTATATAAATGCAGGTTAAACAAAATTTATGTTACCTAAACACCAAACATTAGAAAAGTACTGACTATTACTTATCACAGTAAGGAATTCAATAAGAGCCAGTTTGGTGTAGTGGTTAAGTGCGCGGACTCTAATCTGGGAGATCCGGGTTTGATTTCCCACTCCTCCACTTGCACCTGCTGATGTGACCTTGGGTTCGTCACAAGCTCTGGCACAGCTGTCCTTGAAAAAGAGCAGTTTCTGTCAAGAGCTCTCTCAGCCCTGCCTACCTCACAGGGTGTCTGTTATGGGGAGGGGAAGGGAAAGGAGTTTGTAAGCTGCTCTGAGACTCCTTTGGGTAGTGAAGGGCAGGGTATAAATCCAATCTCTTCTCTTCTTCAATAAACCATTGATAATCTTGGGACTTGATACAGGAAAAACCTTGGATTAATGTATTGTAAAATCAGGTTCTGAAAATCTAAAAAGCACAGATTTTAATGAATGATATGATCTTGTGATGGATTTGATTATGGATGGGTACCAAACAAGGTTGGCCCAAGTGTGGTGTAGTGGTTAAGAGCAGCAGACTCTAATGTAGTAAATTGGATTTTATTCCCCACTTCTCCTCCACATGAATCCTGCTAGGTGACCGTTGGCCAGTCACAGTTCTCTCAGAACTCTCTCAGTTCCACCGACCTCACAAGATGCCTGCTGTCAGGAGAGGAAGGGAATGTGATTGTAAGCCACTCTGAAACTCCTTATGGTAGAGAAAGGGAGGATATAAAAACCAATTCCTCCTCCTCTTCTTCCTCCTCCTTCTCTTTGTTCTCCTTTTCAATAGAAAGCCCCAGTCAAAAGGAGACAAGCTTCTAAATCAAAATGAGAAAAGAAGCCAGTTTCCCAGTAATAGTCTTATTTAGTTATGGAACAATTAAAATCTTTAATTCAATGCAAACCTTATTACAAAGTATTGGAGAGTCTCAGCATTCAAAGTAAATTACACCACTAGCATTTTTTTGGCAGCAGCACTATTTTTGTGTGTCTCTGTGTGCTTCAGACTATAGATAATTATTCCTCAGGAGCATCTCCGGACATCTCACTGGATTATATACAACTAAATGGGCTTTTTGGATAATGGGCCTTATCTTTTCCAGATCATTTTCTACCCACAAGATAGTATTTTTGTTTCCCCCCCCTGGATTTCAAGTTGTTGTTTTTAAAAGTTAATTATTGTTGTATTTTTACTGTTAAAATAATTAACTATTAAAAAACAAACTCAAAATTAAGTAATGGAAAATTTCAGGAAAGCACTGATGTGTGTGTGTGTGTGTGTGTGTGAGAGAGAGAGAGAGAGAGAGAGAGAGAGAGAGAGAGAGAGAGAGAGAGAGAGAGAGAGTGGCATGTTTTCAGCATTGTTTTACTTCAAGATTAGCATTCAGATTTTTCTTTGCATGTTTTTGTTGTCCCATAGCAGCGTATTCTGAGTGCTGTATTTCTATAGATGCGGTCTTGAATAGTAATATCACTACTTGTTAGGACTCTAGCCTTTAAATATGAAATGTGAACAATGTTGATTGTCAAGTCTGTGTACCGTCACCCAATACTTAGAAGAAGTGATCTGGTGCCACTCAGGTATCCATTGCAGGACGTTTGGCTGAGTCAAGGCTGGCCCAAGGGTTTTTGGTGTCCCAGAAGGCCCATGACTTTGATGCACCTCCTCCAGCATGACTTAGGCAATGCAGATCAGGTGTGACGCAGGTGCTCCTCTCAGTACATCCTGGTCACACGCGGAGCAGAGCAGGGAAGGAGCTGCCACCCTTGCCGCTGCCTGGGCAACATAAAGCCAGTGGCTGCTTCCTGTTCCTCCCTCCTTCACTACATCAAGAGGATGCAGGGTGTAGTGGCTCTGGCAGGGCCTGCCACTTGCCACAGCTGATTCTGCCCTGGCCCTCCCTGAGCCTCTTTTGCCAGCCCCTGCCCTGGCAATCTAGGAAATCAGTTAATGGACGGGCTGGCTCTGATAGTTCATCTTGATTACCTTTTCAAATTGAGGAAAGTGGCTAAGGAAAATTGTGACTAAGGAACATTGGCAGCAGTGTTAACTAACCACAGCCTGAAGGATAGTAATAAAATCATCCTGTATCTACTGTTTATGAGTTGTCTTAAAGAATTGAATGACAAGTTGCTAACCCTTGGACTAGGATTATAGAGGATAAGAGAACTAAGTGGGTAAGACTTCTTACACCTTTCAGTTGAGGTTCCGGGCATAAAATGGTATTAGCCAAGGTGAAGAAAAGCTCCAAAAGCTCTAAATGTTTCCAGGAATTAGCCTGTACAGGTGTATATTTGTGTGTGCATGCTTGTACAGAGAGCCACTCAAGAAGCAGCAGTTGTAGGTAAGCACAACCCTTTTTCATTTTAAGCAAATTCATTTATTTGTGGGGAAAGACTCAAATAGACCAAAATTACAAAAATGAAGTTCTTCTGATCCCACCTTCTTTCCATCCTGTTTTTGTACTTCATAGTAATTTACTTTGTAGTCATTCAAATGACAGGATAGTGCTAGTCTGCAGTGTATACATTCTGTAATTCTAACTGTCATGCAAATTTAGCTTTCCATGAGTGCTACAGATAAATAGAATGAAAATCTTTTTGATTGCAACTGAAATCCAAGAATCAACAGTAGTTCAAAAGAGTGCTAACCGGCTTCTGTGCCACTGCAAACTGAAAACTGGCCAGCCACTCTTAGAATTGAGGAGCTGAAATCCAATCTCTGTTTTAAAGCAGATGTTTAAAACATTTGCTTTACATACAAAAGTATATTCCACCTGATCCTTGTTTCCGCTATGGCTGTTTACATCAATACATTGCAGAACCACAGCCACACAAATCTATAGGTATTTGCTGTTGGCAAGGACCATTTGCTTTACGTACAAAAGTATATTCCACCTGATCCTTGTTTCCGCTATGGCTGTTTACATCAATACATTGCAGAACCTGTAGTACAGCCACACAAATCTATAGATATTTGCTGTTGGCAAAGACCATTTGATCACAACATGATCAAAATGTTTGGCCTCCTTCATGGTGTACCTGGAAGGATTGTTCATTACTGTGTCACGCTTGGCTTTATGAAAAATTTCATGGGCTCCCATCACCAGTGGAATGAACACATTTAACCTCTTAACTTTATCTTAATAAATATAGAGTGGTTTGCACTTGTCCTTCAGCCAGTTTTACAACTGAACAGTAAAGGTTCTGCCTCAGGTGCATTTACAGAGACAGTAACTCGGTCATGTGATTTCAGAGCTGTCCATGGTGGTGGTTTTAGGAATATCTGCAACCTCATCAGACATTCTGAATATAGTGTGTGCACAGTATTTGCCACAGAGGATGAAACTACATTGTATATTTTATGCATGTAAAGTGGCTAATGCCCGGACCTGGATAGCCCAGACTAGCCCAATCTCATCGGATCTTGGAAGCAGGGTTGGTCCTGGCCAGTATTTTGATGGGAGACCTACAAGGAAAATGAGGGTTGTGATGCAGAGGCAGGCAATGGTAAACCACCTCTGAACATCTCTTGCCTTGAAAACTCTATGGGGTGGCCATAAGTCAGCAGTGAATTTGACAGCATTTTCCAACACCAAAGTGGCTAATGGGTTAAGGCACTCTACTTTACCTGGGAACTTCAGGATGACTCAGATGTGACTCTGCCTTATACTGATTCAGACCATTGGTCTATCTAGCTCCATATGATATATTCTGATGGGCAACTGTCCTCCAGGGGCTAGGATAGAGAATACCTCACCTCTGATGCCTTTTAGTTGAAGATGTCAGTAAGAACTTGAAATCTTCTGTAGGCACTGTATGTGTTCTACCATTTGGCTATGGTATGGCTATAGTGATAACATACTGACTCCTGACTCCGTTCAAACATATAATCCTACTATTTTCCAGCTTAGTTTTAGGGGAAAAAGAGGATTGATCAAGTGGCTTTTTTGTACATGAGGGTTGATGTTCCCCAGCATAGGATTCTCAGAAATCAAAAGAGGTTCCTCCTTTCTCTTGCTCCAGCAGAAAAGTTAAAACATTCAAGTATACCTTCTCCCAAGGACTCCATGCTGTCATCTGGATGGCCTGGCTTAGTCTGATCTTGGCAGCTCTTGGAAGCTCATCAGGGTCGGCCCCGGTTAGGACTTGGACGGGAGACCAGCAAGGAAGTCCAAGGTTGCACTGCAGAGGCAAGCAATGGCAAGCCACCTCTGAACTTCTCTTGCCTTGAAAACCCTGACAAAGTCACCATAAGTCAGCTGCAACTTGAAAGCACTTTCCGCCACTGAGGAGTTTATGGTAGTGGTAATGTTTGAACTACAGATCTTCTGCCTGACAGGTCAGTCATTCAGACACCATGCTACAGGAGCTCTCTACTCTCTTCCTGCTGCCACAGCTAGGAACACTTAGCACATAACCAACTGTTGTCCAGTTTTGTGTTTCCTGACCCTGCCAACATGTTGTACAAAGGGAGTAAGAAACATGATCATGATGGTGATACTGTGTTATGTGGGGAATTGTTCTTAGATGGAATGATAAGGAGGGTTAGAATTTCCCCCAAAATGCTGTTCACAGTATGGGTGGAGTGTGTTGCCTAGCTCTCCAGGCAGAGTTCTAACCTTATAGCATCAGCCAGAAGAACAAAGAGGAAACAAAGAGAAACAGAAAGATAAAGAGACTGAAGAAGAATAAGAACATGCTATCAAATTGCACCCCTATCCATGGGGCATTCCAGGCAAGAGACAAGCAGAGGTGTAGTGGTAAAGAATGGCAGACTCTAATCTGGAAAACCAGGTTTGGTTCTCTACTCCTCCACATGAAGCCTGTTGGGTAACCCTGGGCCAGTCACAAGTCTCTCAGAACTCTCTCAGACCTGCATACTTCACCAGGTGCCTGTTGTGGGGAGAGGAAGGGAATGCAGTCATAAACCACTTTGAAACTCCTTAAGGTAGAGAAAAACAGGGTATAAAAACCTACTCTTCTTCTTCATTGCCTTCCTTCACATAACAAGCCCAGTCTTCTTTGGTGGTCTTCCACCCAGCTGTTGACCATGGCTAACCCTGCTTAGCTCTCAAATTCTGACAACCCTGGGCTACGACGGGCTATTCAAACTGCTTAGAGAGTGAAATGAAGTGGGAGGAGACAAACAAAGCAGAAAATATACCCCTAAAAAAAATCAAAGAAAAGATAGATGCCACAGTGCACTGTATTTTCTCTATTAGAAGGCAAAATGTTCCAGAAAAGAGCCTGCCTTGGTTTGTGTTTCTTAATTGCGTTGGCAATTGTGTGTTTGTCTGCTCATGCGCCTGTCTCTTGTTCAGAAACAGAGATTAATGTTGCTTCCCAGCCTATAGCCTGTGGTGACAATAGCTTTATGAGCTTAGATTTCTGGTGGGCAAAATTGTGCTTTATAAAACTGCAACTGATTTCTCCACTGAGAAGCTCAAGGGCTATGAGCAGAGACAAAAGACGGGCCACGCTGTGTCCTCAGCAGGACATCTTGGTACAGATAGCCTAATAACATGGCAGAAGTTTAATAAAACAGTGATTGGGGGAAGGGTGCAAAAAAAAGGACAGAGACATGCACTGGGAATCTGGGCCCAGGCCCTGCAGGGAACTGAATGACTCTCTTCCAGCTCTTAACTTTTCATCAGATGGTGCATTTTCTCTCTCTCCTTCTCTCTCCTACTTCTTTCCTGCCCTTCATCTTTCTGACACCTCCCCTACCGTTCTCAAGCACATAATCTTTTCATTTGGCTTTCCAAAGTCGCATGTATGTGCCAGCATTCCTCACACACACACACACACACACACACACACACACACACACACACACACACACACGTAGATGGGCAAACAAATGATAGTTGCATCTGATCATACATTTTTTCTAGAGTACAGCTACAGTGCAATCCCAAGCAAGAGTTATACCCTTCTAAGCTTTTGGACATCAATATTCTTAGAAGAGCATAGCTCTGTTTAGGATTGTACTGTTAGATCCTGTTGTTCTAATTTGCCTGAGCTCACATCTTTTTTGCCTTCTTGGATGAGCTGAACATCAGAGCTCACTTGTGGCCTTTCTGGCTTTAGGGAGAAAGAAGGGGCAGGAACGATCCAGCTACCCAACACTAACAGTGAGCAGCCCATTGCTCTGTGCCAGCATTGGTGATGTTGGCATGTTGTTCTGAATTTTAAAAGATGCTTAGTGCCATTCCAGTTGGAAATGGAGAGTCAGGTTTGCAGTCAAACTGGCATTTGTTGTTCTTTGTAGCACAGACCATGGATGTTTAGATCAGGATTTTGCAGTGCCTCGATCTCTACCCAGCCAATGAGACTGCACCGTGACAATTTGTTTCTCATCCAAGCAGTATTACTGATGTGAGTTATGTGATGCTGTCTGATGGATTTTTACTGTTTTGCAAGGAATTGGACTCGCGTCAGAAAGTAAGGGGAGATTTGTGCATTGGAAACAAAGTTCCAGACCATGCCACACATTGTTGTAAAGTGTAGGTTGGGGGGAAGAGTATTGGTTGTCATTGTATACCTCATAATGTTGTTAGTTTTGCCGTCTTGTCTGTGTAAACATTGCTCTGTTTAATATTCCTGGCATGACGAAAGGATTACATTGCGTTTCAGGGGCTTACAGTTCAAAACAGGCCTCTCAATTGGTGTTTGCAGCAACATCGTGTGGCATTTGGGTTAAGCAATTTAGATGGTCTAGGAACAATTGCATTTATGCTGTGGAATCAGAAGTGCATAGATGGTGATGTGACTTTGCTGTTGTTGTTTTTACAAACATAGAAGTCATGGGGATTTAACACAGAAACATTTAACGTTTCCAACATAGAAGTCATGGTGACCAAGAGTAGACATGGGGATCTCCATGAGGATGAGCTAAATAGACAGATGGAGGGAATCTATCAGCATGAGTGCAGATTGTGGACTGAAGCAAAGTGGCACAATTCAGGAGCTAGGTCCTGCAAGACTTTTAATTTATTTTATTATTTCCTACCCCTTCAGCCATAGGTTGGTAGGATTCAGAAAACATGGGGGGGAAACCCCAAACAAATCAATAAATCATTGAATATTACAACTATTTAAAACATGTGCAAGAAATTTAGCAACAGCTTCCAAGTAGTCCATATTATTAAAAAACAACAGTATCAAGAAAATATAATAACTAGAACACTGAACTTCGTAAGAACATAAGAGAAGCCAATGTTGGATCAGGCCAATGGTCCATCCAGTCCAACGCTATGTTGCACGATGGCCAAAAATGCCAGGTGCCATCAGGAGGACCACCAGTGGGGCCAGGACACTAGAAGCCCTCCCACTGTTTCCTCCCACCCCAGCACCAAAAATACAGAGCATCACTTGCCCCAAACCGAGAGTTCCTATCTCTACCTTGTGGCTAATAGCCACTGATGGACCTCTGTTCCATATGTTTATCCAATTCACTCTTGAAGCCATCCATGTTTGTAGCTGCCGCCACCTCCTGTGGCAGTAAATTCCATGTGTTAATCACTCTTTATCCATTCTAACCCGACTGCTCAGCAATTTCATTGAGTGCCCATGAGTTCTTGTACTGTGAGAAAGGGAGAAAAGTACTTCTTTCTGTCACATGAATAATCTTGTAAACCTCTATCATGTCACCCCTCAGTTGTCATTTCTCCATGCTAAAGAGCCCCAAGCACTTTAACCTTTCATCACAGGGAAAGTATTCCAACTCTTTTATAATTCTAGTTGCCCTTTTCTGCACTTTTTCCAATGCTATCATATCCTTTCTGAGGTGTGGTGACCAGAATTGCACACAGTACTCCAAATGAGGTTACACCATTGATTTATACAGGGACATTATGATACTGGCTGATTTGTTTTCAGTTTCCTTCCTAATAATCCCTAGCATAGTGTTGCCCTTTTTAATTGCAGTCTCACACTGTTTTGACATTTTCAGTGAGTTATCTACTACGACTCCAAGATGTCTCTCTTGGTCAGTCTCTGCCAGTTCGGACCCCATCAGTGTGTATTTATAGTTAGGATTTTTGGCTCCAATGTGCATCACTTTGCACTTGGCCTCATTGAACCCCATTTGCCATGCTGATGCCCCCTCACCCATCCTCAACAGATCCCTTTGGAGTGCCTCACAACCCTGAACAATTTCATGTCATCCGCAAATTTAGCCACTTCACTGCTTACTCCCAACTCCAAATAGTTAATGAACAAGTTAAAAAGCATCAGACCCTGTACTGAGCCCTGCGGTACCCCACTGCTTACCACCCTCCACTATGAAAATTGCCCATTTATACTCACTCTCTGTTTCCTATTAATTAGCTAGTTTTTGATCCACAAGAGGACTTGTCCTTTTATCCCATTACTATTGAGCTTATTTAGGAGCCTTTGATGAGGAACTTTATCAAAAGCTTTCTGGAAGTCAAGGTAAACACCATCTATTGGGTCCCCCTTGTTTGTTCACCCCCTCATAGAACACTAACAGGTGAGACAAGATCTTCCCTTACAGAACCCATGCTGAGTCTGCCTCAATAGTTTTTGTTCATCAATGTGCCTACTAATTCTCTCCTCAATAACAGTTTCCACCAACTTTCCCGGTAACTTCAGAATTAACAAAAGTTTCCAATATATCATGCCTGGCTATAACGAACAAGGGACAATGTAACAGCACATGTGAGAGAGTTTTTATTGCTCCACAAGCACAAGAGCACTTTCTTTCCATCCAGGGAATGGCTTTAAGCCTTCCAATATATTTGACTATTGGAAGCTAATTGCATCTCAGCAAGTCTACTGAAGGAGCTGAACCTTATGAAATCTCCGGCACACAGTGGGCCAGTGGGGAACATGGAACCTCCTGAGCTGACTTGTGGGATTAGGGCTTTCACGTGTGATAGCTGTACTCTACTCTGCCTCATAAATCCCTTCAGTTATTAGGACAAGCACGCAGACCTATCAGGGTGCAAGAGTCTGACAACATTAGTAGAATGTATGGACAAGAGCAAACTCTTGACCTGTGTGTTTGTGTGTTATGTGCAGTCAAGCCACTTCCACCTTACGGTAACGTTATAAATTGTTGTTATTCAGTAGCACAGTTGAATCCGACTCTTCACGACCCCATGGACCACATCACACCAGGCCCTCCTGTCCTCCGTCGTTTTCTGGAGTTTCCTCAATTTCATGTTCATTGCATCAGTAACACTGTCTAACCATCTCAACCTTTGCTGTCCCCTTCTTCTGTTACCTTCAATCTTTCCCAGCATCAGGGTCTTCTCCAGTGAGTGCTCCCTTCTCATTTGGTGGCCAAAGTATTTGAACTTTAGCTTCAGTATCTGGCCTTCCAGGGAACAGTTAGGATTGAATTCTTTTAGGATTGACTGATTTGATCTCCTTGCAGTCCAAGGGACTCTTATAAATTAATGACCTCCAAAACATCCTATCATTAACAGCCTTGCTCAGTTTTTACAAACTTGGGGGGGGGGGCTGAGGCTTCCTTTATTGAGTCAATCCATCTCATGCTGAGTCTTCTTCATTCCTACTGCTTTCAACTGCTGACCTAATTAATTTCCATGTTATTTTGCTGGGGGGGGGGTTTGCTGATTTTATTGTTGCTGTCTATTTAATTGTATGGATTTTATTATTATTACTATTATTTGGAAACGTCTTCAGGCAAAGTTTTGCAGAGTGCAATGTATAAAGGCATTAAATAATAAAAAAATCTAGGACATTCTAGGAGATAATTTAGCCCCAAATAGTCAATTGCTTAGGTTTAGTATCTTGATTCTCCAGTTTGATAGAAATGGCTCTCCCTAAGAGAGTCCAGATGAGAGGGGGCAATGTAAATTACTGTTCTGTCTCTATTTGAGGGAGCCAGTGTGTTTTTCTTAATGTGGCAATGGGGGCTTAGACTAAAACCCTCTTCCCCAGTAGACCTTGTCTGTTTTGGAAAGGATGTGAAGCTTGGGAAAAACCCTCAAAACACTATGTAAATTCCCTCATAATATTTTATTGATAATTTATATTTTTTAATGAAGGGGAGGGAGACACTTTTAAAAGGAAAGTATTAGAGCTGCCCATCTTCAGAGTCCCTTCCCCTGCATTTCTATACATGTCACTATCTTGGTACGCCTCCTCCAAGAGTAGGTAATTATTATCTCTTTATCAGTAGTGATAGAATTGGTTGGTTGCACCTTGATACACATGCAACTGCATTTCCTGCCTTCCATTGAGACCGACTGGAAGGAGGCAAGGACAAAGCAAGTTTAGCATGCTAGCCTAAGATTCTTTTTTTTTTTTATGGTTCACAAAAGGTTTGCAGTGCCATGCTACAGAGTCACAGCCTTCTAAGCCCATTGACTTCAGTGGACTTGGACAGATGTAACTCTGCTTAGGAACCCATTGTTAATTTCTCACAGCCCACTAGTGTTTCATCTCATGGTTCCAAATTCAGGGAGTTTTGAAAAGCTGAATTTAGAAATGTTGACTCTATCTGTATTTTTATATAGATAATGGAAAATACTTGTCAATTAGGATATACAAAATGTTACATGTTTATTAATACTGGACAGAGGTTCTCCAACAGGCAGACTAACAATGTGTATTCAAATGTATATGCCTCCCTCTATGCTGTTTTCAGGAGCATCTCTTCCCCCCATGCCACAGTTCCAAGGGGGAAAGAGCTTCCTCTGATCTTGAAAATGACATTCCCTGCAGCTGCTGTGTTACTGCAAGGAAAATAAGTGGGGTCAGAGGAACCCAGGCACAATTCACAATAAGTAAGTAAGTAAATAAATAAACAAATAATTTTAAAAATGGAAATGTCATGTTTGGCCCTTACCTAAAGCAATATAGATAGCACACAATTGATGACACACAAACCCAAAGCCATAAATGATCTCTTTCGGTGGCAGAACATAGACATTACAAAGTACTGAAGACAGCATTGGTCCTAATGAAAGCCTATGGGATGAAACCCAGACAACAGACTTGGCATTGTTGGTAACAATACTTGAGGTATAGTCATTTAGAGAAGACTAGAATCTGTTCCCTGTACACCCACCCTAATTTCCAAGCACCTTAACAAGATTAATGTGCTACTGGCAGTTGTAATTGTACCTGAACAGTTTTGGAGCGGAAGAAATGGTATGATTTCTGATCTGACAGGAACAAATCATGAAAATTTATTGAGTGTAGACCGAATTCTGTTGCTTGAAAGCTAATGTGTAGTCAATTGGGTTTGGGCTCAACCATTTGATTTACTTGGGTGCCCTAGCAGAATTGGACAACATTTCTGAGCTTTACTGTATCTCACAGAGGTTTGTCAGAATAATGAAATGTGGCATTCTGTATACTATAGAAATAAGTAATGAAACATTTGAAGACCCACAATGAGTAAATGTGTCTCAGCAATACACTATCAATAAATGAATGATGCCTCTTGATCCAATAAAAGCTATCCATCAAACTTCATGATAGAAAACATTATAAACTTGCAGATCTAAAATATTTCATTTATTGATTTGTGTCTATGTTTAACATTTCATTTCTAAGCTTTCATTTGTGAAAAAAATAACTTCTAAAGTAAAGTACACTATGTGTTCCTCTTGGGCTTTGTGGACTTCTGATAGAAGAGCTAGCTTTGACATACCCCAAAGAGAACTGGTAAAACAGAGCGGAACCACTAGGAGTGACAGTAAACTGAACAGCTTAGTTTTGTATCATTCTACAAAATTGCTAGGTCTTCATGCAGCATAGCTATTTCAAATGCTTGGGGATTTTTTTGTTACAAATGAGAGAAGCTTATAAACTGGCAGCATTGCCAGCTTGTTTGCTTCAGACTGTCTTACATTTAGCCTGTTTGAAGGTTTGAGAGTGAATGACAGAAGAAAACAGTGATAAATTGTTAGGCTGTTCCCAACATTCAGAAGTTTTGGAGTTCCTGCCAGAGACAGATGGCTTCTCCTCGCTCATCCCTTGTCTTCTTGACAGCATTTTTCCCCCTGCAGTCTGCGAAATCTCTCCCCAATGTGCATTCTGTAGAAAAATAATAATCTGCTTCCCTGCTTCATCCGCTTTTGTGCTCATTGGTTGAGTGGCACCCATATCTGATGAAGTGCAATGTCATCTTCACAATGCAATGTGCCAGT
This sequence comes from Gekko japonicus, assembly GCF_001447785.1. Classification (NCBI taxonomy): domain Eukaryota; kingdom Metazoa; phylum Chordata; class Lepidosauria; order Squamata; family Gekkonidae; genus Gekko; species Gekko japonicus. The sequence goes on from NW_015166426.1 coordinate 1,108,953, forward strand.
TTGGTGTATTTAATGATTAATCACAAGCACTGTTATTCCCTGGGCTTTTTAAAAAAAAGAATTTCTGTTTCTAATCTGCTGACATTTAGGTTCCTGATCAGCAGCACATTGTGTTAGAGGTCCTCTATGAAAACAATGTAGGGAATAAGGGTGGGTGATTAGTTACTTGGAGGGATGGACAGAAACCATCTCTTAATTGATCCCTGATCAGCTGAGAGTCAGCTTCTGTTCTCCCCTCCCCCAAAAACATCTCATTCAGGAGTCCCTTCAAAGCTGGGGCTCAACAAGAAGGTCCTTGTTTGTGCCAGACAGGAATGAATAGCTGAACAGCCTATCAAATAATGGGATCCTTGATCATGACAGCCAATCAGCAGGTGTTTCAGCACCCAGAGACGAAGTTTCAAAATTTCCTGCTTTGGAATGTGAGTTTAAACAGCTTGTAATATTTGGCTTTCTTAGAAACTGATCATGATTTTCATGAGAAATTATTCAATGAAGAAGGGGCTTTAACTAATAAGTTCTCAGTTGGGTTGGTCAGACAGACTAAGGGTTTGGACAGCTCCCTTTCTCTTGAGGCTCCAGAGTTCTCTTTGCACAGAATTCTCTGGAACCTTTGTGGGTTTTTAGTGCCCATGACTTTGGACATAAACATGTGTAAATGTGCATTGTTAATACTTCCATTTATCTTCATTTACTTTAGAATATGGAGTTTTGAATATTTTAGGCATAGATTTTCTCCCCTGAATTTTATCAGGCTGGATTGTAGAAAGACTGAGCTGCTGCATATGCATCAAATGCAGTTAAACTTTGGCTCAAGTCCCAGGCAAAGCATTTCTTTAAGAAAACTTTTAGAAGGAGTTTCTTTTTAAGGGCTCAGCAATGAGCAAACCTATTGCTGTGACACTGCAGGGAAAAAAACATGACTTCCAAAAGCTTAATTCCCCCTTACCCTTTCGTTGTTTAGCTCTTCTGCTTATGAAGACTCCCAGAAGCATCAGTGTTAAATCTGTTCACACATATGAACATACAAACACATTTAATACTGTGGCCTCATGGGAGTCTTTTACCAAAAGCAAAAAGCTAAGGAATTTAATAAGGGAAGAAAAACTAAAAACTAGTCTTAGTGGGTGAGGAATTTCCTGGAGCTTAGTTGTACAAGCTCTTAGATTCTATGGTGTCTTTACCTTTGGATCGCCAGAGCGTTGGGCCTGCCCATCATTGAACTTTAAAAATATCAATTTTTAAGGGATAGGGTTGGGATAGGGTTGCCAGCACAAGGCTGGCAACCAGCAGGAGACCAATGGGAGACTGACCAGGTGTAACCATAGAGTTTTGCTCAAATGCTAAAGCAACCCCAGCAATGAGATGACATCACTTCCAGGCACATGGGATGTGATGTCAGCATGTCAGAATGCTGCCTGTTGCCCCCAGTTTGCTCACTTATTTTCTCCACAGGAACCTGACAAGCCTACCTTGCGGCAATGTTTGTATTTCTCTCTTAAAGTTGGGCATAAATGTACGTATTCACAAACTCTTTTTCTTTGGGGGTTTTTCCTGATACTGTGGGACTGCTCTTTGCTAGCTCTAGTTACCAATGTAAGCAGGAACTTCCTGCAACCTGCATTCAGAAAACATTTAGACATGCAAACTTCATGAACGTATATCCAAAATGAGTAGTTGTATAACTGGTTTCTTTGGTACACAACAGAAACAAACAAATATTATCAAAGAGGTATGTGATGTGGATTTCAGTAGTTTGCCTATTTGGACAACAGTAGATCAAGAAACAAGTTATATAAAGAAACCAGTTATACAGGCTTCCAGTCGGGGAAAAAGTTTTGATACCAAAGAAACAAACAAATATTATCAAAGAGGTATGTGATGTGGATTTCAGTAGTTTGCCTATTTGGACAACAGTAGATCAAGTTTTGTGGGATTGTTACAACTATAGAGGTAATGTGATTAGTTCCAGCCCTAATTAAGAGATGTGAGAAAACGTTGGTGGAAAGATTTGCTTTTTAACCCTAAGAGTTCTCTGAGAAAGCTAATAAATAGTACGCTGATTGCAAGTTATTCTGAGGTAAGTTTTCCCATTAGTATTTTATTAATTAGGAACAGAAACATAAAATAATTTGTTCAAGAACCTTCCATTAAATGGTAGTTGTGTATTTGTTATTTCTGTAGCACTTTCAAAACACCTCACCATTTGTTTCAACAGCACCATTTATATAGCACTTTTTCCACATACATCATCCTAGTAATCTTTACACCAGCCCTGCAAGAATGAGTCAGAATAATTATTCCATATTTTAGATGAAGGACTGAGCCTGAAAGAGAGAGACTTATCTCTAAGGTCACCTACAGGACAATTAGGTTTGCCAAGTTACCACTGGCAACCGGAGGGAGACTTACGTTGTGGGGGGAGCCTTCACTGGCTGCATGATGATGTTACTCCTTGTGCATTCGGAAGTGACATCAGTGCATTACTGGGGACAGTGAAACACTGACATCACTTCCAGGTATATGGGCAATGACTTTAGCATGCTGGGATGCTGCCAATGCCCTCTCTGGTTTTTGGCCATTTTGTCCCCCTCTAGCCAGCTGAAGGAGGGAAATGGCTGAGAAGCTGAATGCATTTTTTGCTTCGGTCTTCACTGTGGAAGATGAGAAGTGCTTGCCCACTCCATAACCGCTGATTTCGGGAGGGGTGTTGAAAGACCTGAGTCAGATTGAGGTGACGAGAGAGGAGGTCCTATGACTGATAGACAACTTAAAACATGATAAATCACCAGGCCTGGATGGCATACATCCAAGAGTTCTGAAAAAACTCAAATGTGAACTTGTGGATCTCCTGACAAAAATATGTAATCTTTCATTAAAATCTGCGTCCATTCCTGAGGACTGGAAGATAGCTAATGTCACTCCCATCTTTAAAAAGGGTTCCAGAGGAGATCTGGGAAATTACAGGCCAGTCAGTCTGACATCGATACCGGGTAAGTTGGTGGAAACGGTTATTAAGGAAAGAATTAATAGGCACATTGATGAACAAAAACTATTGATGAAGACTCAACATGGGTTCTGTAAGGGAAGATCTTGTCTCACTAACCTGTTAGTGTTTTTTGAAGGAGTGAACAAACATGTGGACAAGGGGGACCCAATAGATATTGTTTACCTTGACTTCCAGAAAGCTTTTGATAAAGTTCCTCATCAAAGGCTCCTAAGTAAGTTCAGTAGTCATGGGATAAAAGGACAAGTCCTTTTAGGGGATCTACAAACTACAGGAGAAAGGAAAGAAAACTCACGAAGAACCCAAGAGTTGGAGGTCGTATACTGCTTATAAAAGTATTAGCTTAACAATATAAAAATTGCTTTTCTTAACATTGAGAGTGGTCAATCATCATCATCAACTGTGTTAACAAACCATCAGATCTGACTATATAAAGAACATTTCAGGAGAATCACTAACTGACTTAAACACAAATTTCAGAGAACAGTGGCATCTCATTTTACAATTGTTTTTCCCTCCTTCATTTAAAGCAAATTAATAATTAAATTTCCCTCATCAATTGTAACACAGTCAGTTTCTCTTCTCATGCTGTAATCTTCTTTCTTCTTGATCACTTTCCCTGTGGCCTTGTCTTGCTGAAATTGGAACTGGTCATCTCAAAACAAAGTCCCTTTTTCTTTTTCAAGGACTGTTATCCGCTTGAATTCTTGCTTTCAATCTTAAGAGATCATTCCATTTGTTGCTTTTGGAAGCCAAACTTACAGAGAGTCTATCCACCCTTTTGCCCGTCAGACTTATTTCAGATATGTCCATGGCATACCCGTTCGCTTTCAGCTTCACTTAAACGTCTGCGTACAGGCCCCACCACTTGAACCTACTCATTAGACTCTCCTCTTAAATATTAGAATTCCCTATGATCAAAGGCTAGTCGCTCCTCCAATGTTAACATAGTCCCTTGAAAATAACAGCCAATATATAGGACAGTTCTTATGAAGTACCTCATTTTTGCCAGCAGGGGGTAAAGGCTTAGCATACAGGCTGAAAGAGTCTATGGTTACTTCTGGTCACATGGGCCAGTTGCTCTTCCACTTCCTGAAGAAAGAGAACTCTTGACAGAAACTGCTCTTTTTCAAGGACAGCTGTGCCAGAGCTTGTGACTGACCCAAGGTCACATCAGCAGGTGGAAGTGGAGGAGTGGGTAATCAAACCCGGTTCTCCCAGATTAGAGTCCGTGCGCTTAACCACTACACCAAACTGGCTCTCAGACTGGGAGTCTGGCTCTATAACTGGCTCTCAAACTAGCTCTCATACTGGGAGTCTCAGAGTGGCTTACAAACTCCTTTCCCTTCCCCTCCCCACAGCAGACACCCTGTGAGGTAGGTGGGGATGAGAGAGCTCTGACAGAAACTGCTCTTTTTCAAGAACAGCTTGAACTGCCAGAACTATGGCTTGCCCAATGTCATCCAGCAGCTGCAAGTGGAGGAGTGGGGAATCAAACCCGGTTCTCCCAGATTAGATTCTGCGCACTTAACCACTACACCAAACTACACCAAGAGACAGATCTTGGAGTCATAGTAGATAACTCACTGAAAATGTCGAGACAATGTGCGACTGCAATAAAAAAGGCCAACGCTATGCTCAGGATTATTAGGAAGGGAATTGGAAACATATCAGCCAGTATCATAATGCTCCTGTATAAAGATGGTGCAACCTCATTTGGAATACATTTGGAATACTGCGTACAGTTCTGGTCACCACACCTCAAAAAGAATATTATAGCATTTGAAAAAGTGCAGAAAAGGATTGGAACATTTCCCTACGCTTGGGGCTCTTTAGCTTGGAGAAACGACGGCTGAGGGGTGACATGATAGAGGTTTATAAGATTATGAATGGGATAGAGCAGGTTGAGAAAGAAGTACTTTTCTCCCTTTCTCACAATAGAGGAGGAGGAGGAGGAGGAGGAGGAGGAGATTGAATTTATAACCCGCCCTTCATTATAAGCCTGTGGGAGGGCGGGATATAAATCCAAATAAATAAATAAATACCCAAAGGAGTCTCAGAGCAGCTTACAAACTCCTTTCCCTTTCCTTCCCCCGAACAGACACCCTGTGAGGTAGGTGGGGCTGAGAGAGCTCTGACAGAAACTGTTCTTTTTCAAGAACAGCTGTGCCAGAACTATGGCTTGCCCAAGGTCATCCAGCAGGTGCAAGTGGAAGATTGAGGAATCAAACCCGGTTCTCCCAGATTAGAGTCCACACACTTAACCACTACATCAAACCACTACACCAAACTCATGGGCACTCAATGAAATTGCTGAGCAGTCAGGTTAGAACAGATAAAAGGAAGTACTTCTTCACCCAAAGAGTGATTAACACATGGAATTCACTGCCACAGGAGGTGGCAGCAGCTACAAGCATGGATGGCTTCAAGAGGGAATTAGATAAGCATATGGAGCAGAGGTCCATCTGTGGCTATTAGCCACAAGGTATAGATAGGAACTCTCAGTCTGGGGCAAGAGATGCTCTGTATTCTTGGTGCTTGAGGGGGGGGCAACAGTGGGAGGGCTTCTAGTGTCCTGGCCCCTCTGGTGGACCTCCTGATCGCACCTGTTATTTCTGGCCACTGTGTGACACAGAGTGTTGGACTGGATGGGCCATTGGCCTAATCCATCATTGGCTTCTCTTATGTTCTTATGTCTTCCTGCTTCCACAGCTGGTTTGAGAAGCCGGCTGCAGAAGCAGAAATGCCCATGGAAGCCACCCCTCTCCCTCCCTGCTTGGCCGCAGCTGGAAGCAGGAAGACTCAGCAAAGCCATGTGGCAATCATGGTTGAGCAGGAGGGTAGGGAGAGGCATGGCCTTGCTGGATCTTCCTGAATCCACAGCTGGCTTTTCAAACTTTGAGAAGCCGGCCATGGAATCAGGAAGACCCGGTGGGGCTGCCCTTCTCCCTCCCTTCCTGCTGGCTTCCTCCCCTCCTGTGAGGGCTGGGCATATTCACAGGAGTCATTGCCCTCATGTCCCCCCCAGTGGCTATGGGCCTGAATATGCATCTTCTAAATAATTCCCATACAATCATGCAGTTTTTAAAAATCCACTCAAAAACCCACGGCTGATCTTCATCTTGGAGGTACCAATCAGATATTTAATAATTAAGTGAATGTGAATGGTTTATTTTTCCTTGTAGTGGATTCCAAGCCAGTCCCTGCTTAGTTGGAAATGCCCTGAGGTCTTTTCTTCCTAAAGCAAAGATGTTTAAGTGTATTTGAAAACCATTCACATTTCCATAAGAATTTATGGAAAGGGATTGCCAGGGGTTAATGTTGTTTCGCTTAATATACTGAGGAAAGGATTTCAGGTTTTATATGCTTTTCCAGTTCTCATTAGGAATGCATTCTATAGCTTAGCTCATTTTTTTCCCAGCTCGAGATGTGAGTTGCATAAATAACATCATGATGAGCTTTCTGTCTCATATGGAAATTTTCAATCTGTCCCTCTTTTTATGTGTGCAGAGCACTGTTTGCTGTCACAAAGCCAGCAGTGTAGACAGATGAATTCCAGACATGCACAACCCTCAGAGGTGTGGGCCATTAAACTGCTGGATGCCTTTATATGCCCTCTACAAAATGGATTTCTCCATGCTTTGCATCCATATGACTTCTCGTTATTGCTCTCCTTTGCCAAAGGTAGCCTCATGGAACTGCCTTATCCTAGATTCTATATCTATTGCATCCCGTACTTCTTGTCTTATGGAGCATTGTGACAGACTACACTTTTAGAAGCTCAGAAGGGCTATGTAAACAGATAATGCACTGTGAAGGGTTAATTCCTCACTGAGCCAGAGAACCTGAAGCGATGGTCTACTCAGTGTAATTTGACTGGTTGGCATCAGTTGAGCAGAGAAAGACTTCAGAACTGAATGCTGAGGAAAATTGAGTCTGAATTCAGCCCTGTTTGAGAAGAGTAATACTGACAGAGTCTGAGTCTAGCCCTGACTGAGAAGGATCTAATACTGACAGGCTTTGTGCCTAGCCTTAACTGAGAGCAGTTAAACACAGGCAGAGTACTGGGAAGGTTGGCAGGAGGAGTGGGTAGTTATGTGAAGACTCGAATTCAGGCCAAGAAAAGGGGATAGAACTTCTACTGAGAGAAGAAATTCCCTACCAGTTGGATAAGGGAGATAGCTCTGAGGACTGGAGTGATCCATGGTCTGGTGTGTTTAGAGACTGCCTTTTATTACTTGAAGAGTCAGTTGATACTCAAGAAAGTGTATTCGAGTGCCTCTCATCTTAAAGATTCTAAGTCACTGTGAAAAGCTTAAGAAACTCTCAATTGCTTGTAGTCTGTGCCTATTCTGATTTGCCTCAGAAATTTTACTCCTGATTTCACCTGTCATTTCCCCTCTACGTTGAATAAAATATTTTTGTTATTTTTGAACTCTAAAAAGCCTCAAGTGCCATTTCAGTGGTTTAAGGGAGTTTTGTCCCTTCCCTCAGGTTCCTGGGCTGAGCCAGCAGCAAAACTTCATATTGTGGCAGGGTGGGACAGCCATGGTTCTTCAGAAAACAAGAAGATTGATATATAGGGCTACTCAGTCAGACAGGGAGAGGAAAATGGAGGGGAAAATGGAGGGAAAACCTTGCCCTGCATGAGGGGCGTGGGTTAGGTCATTATAGGCATACAGTACTGGAGCAAACCACAGGTGATCACAGAGCAGGCTGCTGTTATATTAGTTTTTGTTAGTGCTTTGCACATTGTCTAAGGTGGTTTCTACACAGGGACAGGATATCTGTGGTTTCTCCATTGCTGGTGCAGCTTCACATAAAGTGCAGCAGCTCTGGAGCTTCCATATGGCAGCTTCCCTGCAATTCCCTGTCCTTGTTGTCCAGAAGTGGCTACCCCCTTCCCCTGGGCCACCATGGCTTTTATGGCACTAGAATATTGTTATAGCAAAATGCAGTTGTAAATCAAGTTAAAACAGGTTCTCTGAATTCCCAGATTTCATTTAAAAAAAAATCCAGCTCCTTTTGTTATAAAATATTTAGATTCTATTTGTAACATGGTTATAGTGCTTTTAGGAGTATCTTATGCATCAATTAATTATTTTGCATATATATTTTAGGGGACATTTTGCATAAAACTAGAATTTGAACTCCAAGATGGCTCTCCAATGTGAAACAACTCCATCAATAAACATAAAAACCTGTTTGTTTTCTATTTATAATATTGATAGAGACAGAATTTGTATTGAATAGTAATTAAGGGCCAAACTACAGGTTAAAGTGGTTGAAACCATGGCTCTAACACCATTTTGGATTTGACCATTTAAAAATGCGGTGAGGGCCCAATCCTGTGGCATGGGAGGGGAGGCAGTCTTTTGTATCCCCCATGACCATTTAAGTGCCCAAATGGTAGAACTGCCATAACATGTAGTTTGGCCCTAAAATTGTGAGAGCCAAGACGTCTCTAGCTTGTATGTCATCTCAGCATCAGTTGGGAGACAGGATGGGATACAGGACAGAGTTGGACTTGGCTTGGGAACATCTCACTATGAAACTGTCCTGGTGACCTTGGCCCCCACAGTTTGTTGTCTCTTGGGCTGTTTTCATGCTGAACTGAGGCGAACTTATGTGCTACTCTGAAGTACCTAGAGAAAAGGTGACAAATGAAAGTAACAAGTGTCTTGAAAGAAGGGTAAATGTGTGATGTGTAATAACTCACCAAATCTTCTCCCTTTGCCTCAGCCCTCTTCCCTTGCATATATAATATGAAGAATAATACTGACTCATTCGGCAGGATTTGTGTAAGGATTACAGAGAAATACCCCAAGTGTGAGGCTCAGAATTTTGTGAATGGAGCTCCGAGTGCTCTCCCCCCTTTTGACAGGAGGCAGACACAAGACTGATTTGAATTGGCACCACAGCAGGATGAAAGCTTCCCCCTCCCCTATACAGACATTTTCCCAATCTGAAATGGCCCCATGGAGTTGTGTTTCTCAAACAGGTCTCATAGCATCTCCAGGGAGACATTTCAGGTTGGAAAATGGCATTGGGGAGGCTTAATCTCCCTTACCTTGTGCCATGTTCCCGATCCAAATCAGAACCTTGTTTTTGTAAAAAAGAATTAAGCTCCATTTGTAGGACTTGGAACGTCATACCCAGGGCTATTTTTGGGCAGGAAGGCACAGGAATAGAGTTCTGGCTGACTCCCAAGTTGGCCACACCCAGCAGGAGCTCATTAGCATAATAGGCCACACCCAACAGCAGAAACTCATTAGGATTGGCTACATTAGGGGTGTGTGGCCTAACATGCAAAGGAGTTCCTGCTGCAAAAAAAGGCCCTGGGTTTTGACAACAAACAAGGTCAACAGAATAACAAGCAAAAGGTGGGTGTGGCTGGATAACCACACTTCTGGTAACATGTGGGTGCGGCCTAATGTGCTAATGAGCTGTGCTGTCAGGGGTGTGGCCCAATATGCTAATAAGTTTCTGCTGTTGGGTGTGGCCTATTATGCTAATGGATTCCTGCTGGGCTTTTTCTACAGAGCCCTGGACCTGTTTTGGCCCTCAAATAATATAATTCTAATGTTGCCTGCATGAATATGTACATACGTGTGTGTGTGTGTGTGTGTGTGTGTGTGTGTAAATATTAATAAGTCTCAGCATTTCTATATATGCCATGTATATAGAAACGCTGGATGTTTATGTGTACTCTTATATGTTCATATTAGATTTCAGTATTATTATTGGATCTCTGACTATAATTTAAAAGGAAGGTGGCCAATTCTGTGTTTTGAGAAACTACTGTTAGGGTGAGAAAGAAGCTCTAGCTTTGTTACATTTGAAATGGGTTTTGCATTCCAGTGCAGTTTTCAGAGATAATTTGGCACTGTTTCCCCCTCCCCTTCGTCCTTCTTTCCACACAGACTTTTGCATACCTCACAGGGTTGTTGTCAGAATAAAACAGAGGAGAGGAGAATGATGTAAGCTGCTTTGAGTCCCCAGTGGGGACAATGGCAGGGTGTAAATGAAGTGAAAACATAAATACATTTCTGACAGTTCATTCAGATTATTTCACAGAATTTAAGAACACGGTAGTGTTCTTGGCTTTTCCAGTGCCCCTCTCTATTCATTACTGTAATTCCATTTGCTTTCCTTGTCTCCCTGTGGATGTTACAATGGACTTCCTAAATGAAGGAAACTGCAGACTCAGGGGAGAGACAAGGGCGCTGTGGAACATTAGGTCATGAATGTAAAAGGCACGTCTTGTCCAAGTAATCACTGCTGTACTGACAGATAATTGGATCTGGGTTGTGTTAGTGCTGCCTTTGGGTTTTTAAAGCTCTTTTAATATAATAATGAATGTGTAAATGTGTTCCTAATAACAGCTGATCAAGGGAAATCTTATGCCTGTGTGAAATTATTCCCGTTATTATTATAATGAGCTGCATGAAGAAAACCAGAGTGAAGGACAGCAAAATTCTTACATTTTCAGATCATTTCTCATCAGATGAAACTGAAATTAAAGTGTGTCATTTATTACTATGGACTGGGGGGACAGGGGGTATTCCTGTTTCAGTCACTAGAACATTCTTTTGCTTTTTTATTAAGTATACATAAACATGTTCTCAGCAGGGAACTAGAGCAGAATGAGGTGAGGTTTGCTAAAAGAAAGAAAGAAACCTGTAAGAATCAGAGCAAACACTGGGGTGGATCCAAGCAGCTTTTCCACTGATGAAAGGGAAGAGGGATGGTGGCAGTAATAAAGAGGGGAACTGGCCAAGAGGGCTTGAAAAGGCTGGCTGGATCCAGCCCATAATGGGGAAACAAGTGGTGGCCACTGACAGTAGTTTTCCCATGGCAAATTCTACTATAACTAGGGCTTTCAGGCTCCCGGGCACAGCCCCCCACTGTTGATCAGCTGCCTGGTGAGGGAACTGGAAGTGATGTCATCGCATGGGATGTGCTGGTACGTATTTGGACAAAAACTCTATGGTAAAAATGCAACAATATCACTTCTGATGCACCAGTTTGGTGTAGTGGTTAGGAGTGCGGACTCTAATATGAGAGAATCTGCTATGATTACCCACTCCTCCACATGCAGCTACTGGTGTGACCTTGGGTCAGTCATAAGTTCTTTCAGCGCTGTTCTCTCAAGACCAGTTCTTGAAGGGGCTTTCTCAGCCCCACCTACCTCACAGGCAATGTTCCCTCTAAACTGTGGAGTCATGTAAGCAAAAATTCTACTTTGTGAGCGACTGGCATTAAAGTTGTGAGCGAGCGATTGGGCTGCTGCACAAATTAGTTTGCTCTGGAGCCCTCCTTCCTGAGCTAAGACAAAAATGTGTGAGCCAGAGGCTAAAAAACTGTGAGCTGGCTCACACTAACTCAGCTTAGAGGGATCAGTGCTCACAGGGTGCCTGTTGTGGAGAGGGGAAGGGAAAGGAGTTTGTAAGCACCTGGCAACCTTAGCTGTAACATTTGGAATTTGTCAATGTATGCTGGCTACCATCATATTTCCCTGCTGCCTATGACTGCAAGTACTATAGAGCAGGCAAGCTGAGATGCATAACATGATGGAAGCCTCTTAGATGCTACACATTTCTAGAGTCATCAGGCAGAACACCTCCATATAATATAAAAATGTGATACAAGTTACAGCAGAAGTAACAGGAGCAGGCCACCACTTAACATACACTGACATGTTAGACAGCAATGGAAGTGCACTCAGCTGTTTGATGATGAATACTGCTATTGGGGGTAAAGGCCTGAGACAAATAGTGTATTGATCTAGTCACTTTCAGTTGCCATGGGAACATGACTCTAGGAATTTCCCCAACCTCTGTGATCTTTACCATAAAGATATGGAGGATTCTTGGGGGGGGGGGGGGGATGTTATTCCAGGTGATCATTCAAAGTCACTGCATTAGCAACACTCCTCCTCCTTATGCTACACCCCCCAAAAAAAGCTCCTGGGGTTGCCAGTGCAGGACTGCCAACCTTACCTTGTATACCAATTACTGTCTTCTAGCTGCCATCTTCCGGCAGGCCCATGCTTAAGGTTGCCTACCTGGTATCTGCCAGCACCTGTTCCTTTTCCATAATAGCTTCCACTTTTGTAGGCTTTCTGAGGAGGAGTTGAAATGGGCAGCATCCTTGGAGTTTTTTATGAGGTGCTGTAAAGCTATTTTGCTTTCTGGGGGTTTTAATGGGTTTTGAGCTGTAGGCATTTTCTTGGTTTCATGGGGTTTCATTTTATTATGTATGGTTTTTATTTAGAATTGTAAAGCCAACTTGAATCACAAGGGAAAGGTGTAATATCAATATTTTAACAAGTGCATGTCCTGTTTGTAGTAGTGGCCAGTCAAAGAGTTTCTGGAAGCCCACAAACAAGGCACGGATGCTTTCACCCACTCTGGCAGGGAGGACGGGATATAAATTGAATAAATAAATAAATAAAATTATTTGGCCCTAGCATCTAGTATTTGGAGGTATGCTGCTTCTGAATATGGATACTCCATTTAGCAACCATGACCTATAGCCATTCTCTATGAAGCTGTGCAATCCTTTTTTTTAATCTCGTAGTCAGCAATCCATCTGGTTGCTATTCACTGTTAATGTTAAAATTGTGTGCTATAAGCAGAAGTACTTTCTGGGGTCTGTCCAGAGGGTAGCCGTGTTCATCTGCAGTAGAACGACTAGATTCAAGTCTGGTAGCACCTTAGAGACCAACAAAGCTCATCTGGAGCTTTGACTCTTGAAAACTTATACCTCCAAAAAATCTTGTTGGTCTCCAAGGGGCCACTGGACTCGAGTCTAGCTATAGAGCAGAGAGAAAGCTCACATGTGGTCTGATTCCTTTACAGTAGTGTCTCAGCCCCAAGCACAACCAACCAGTTTTTCTCCCTGGAGAGAAGATGGGACTCCACCATAGGGATGCCAGCCTCCAGGATCTCCCAGAGTTACAGCTCATTTCCAGGCTATAGAGATCAGTTCCCCTGGAGAAAATTGATATTTTGAAGGGTGGACTCTCTGGCATTGGACCCCACTGAGCTATCCTCCCAAGGTTCCATCCTCGGGCTTCCCAGGACCCCTGTCCTCCCGGGGCTCCATCCCCAAATCTCCAGGAGTTTCTCAACCTGGATCTGGCAACTCTACCCCCCATCCCCCCCACCAGTGAACAGGAGGGGACCTGGCAACCCTACGCCACCACCGAGACTTCACTTGTAGAGACTACTGTTTGAAGCAACTGAACTCTTACTCTTTTTTCCAGCTCACCACACAGCATTACGTCTTAAAACCATTTGGCCTTTTACACAAAATGATGAATGCAAAGGAGGCCTAGTCTCCTGCGTTGTGCTAGAAGTGCACTGTAATGCCACGTTTAATTAGCAAGCCAAACAACCCCCAATGCCTTTGGGCCTTTGGGTAGCGTTTTTGCTCAAAGGGTCTCTCTATCTCCACTGAATAGCGAAAGGTCTTTTCAGAGCTGGTGCTTTATTTATTTATTTGTTGTGTCATTGGTGGGAAGCGTCTATTTAATAGTCCGTTGGCTTTCATAGTGATAAGATGACTGATGGCTGGTTTGTGTTCTATTTTCAGGTCGTGGAAGCCAATTTGGTTGCTTTCGACTGTCACTGGATCATTATAAATGAGGTAACTGTCAGCGGGGGAATGTGAATCCTGTTCTCATACACACTGGGAATGTTCACGCCAGCCTTGACTTTGCCAATAGGAAACAGTAACAGCAGCAAAGTTCAGGCCCGCTGCTGGGTGGGAAATTGTGTTTTAATAAGGGAGGGGGAAAATAGAAGTAAAAGAAGTTTTAGAGTTTGAGTAACATAAATAAAAGCACTCCCCTACTGAGTATGTTTAGTTGGGTGGGTATTTTTCCCCTTCTTCTGGCCAGAGCTTGTCACTCTGGGAGACGTTTTAAATAAAAATTAACAGGAACCACACACAAAAGAGTGTAGTGAATGCTTCCCAGTGGTGTTGCTGGTTCTCTGGTTGTTGTTATTTTAATCAAAGTTCTTTATGCAAGATTTAATTGGTTCCCCTCAGCTCCCCCTTAATTACATAAGTGGGTCATTGCAGAGAAGCCTAAGTGAGATATGCTCAATGAAATAATTGTTAGCTATCCCATAAATTTTCAGGGGAACATGGATAAGCCCTCCTGCCCATAGTCAGGGATAAAGAATTCTTTTGAGCACCTAGGCCTTCTCACACTGGCCTTTCTAAGCCAACATGGTCTCCCTCCAGATTCTTTTTCTCAGCTAAATTGTGCACGTTTGTTTTTTATCTATTACAATTTAAATAGAAAAAGAATCTCTGACTGAGGCTGTTATTAATAGGGATGGGCACAAACCAGAAAAAATCTGGTTTGGGGTTCAGGGCAGTTTGGTCCTGAACTGAACCCCAAACCAAGCCCAAATTCCCTGAACCAGCCAGTTTGGGCACCTCTTTCTCTCAGCAATGGCAAGCCACGGCCAGGAGAAGGGGGGGTTGCTCTTTTGCTTCGCCCTGCTTTGAAGCAGGGGGAGCAAAATGGATGGGTTTAATGGCTGCCACCCATTTAAACTTAACAGCGGGGCGAGTGCACCTGTCCACTGTTGGGCTTACATGGCAAGTTCACCGTGATCCAAGCAGGGGGAGTGAAACGGATCACTGAATTGACTTGCAACCATGTCAGCCTAACAGTAGACGGGCACACCTGCTCTGCTGTTAGGCTGCCACAAATTATTGGAAGGTACCACAAAATGTTAGGATGTTCCAAGTCAAGCATCCTCTTATAATGGACCCAAATGTTTCCAGATCGTTTCCCCCCGTAGAAACAAATGTTTTGTCTCTTGGGCTCTTATAAAGCACCTTCTACCCCAGTGAAATTGAGGAAAGCCATTCTCTTTGCTTTGGGAAAGAAGCAAGTAGTTGCCAGGAAACACATTGGCAAGTGCTGTAGTGACAGTGGACAGCACATGGGGAAGATTGGGCTAGAGATACAACAAAAACTTATATCCTGGGGCTAGGAATACAAGCTTGCAGCACTGCTCAGCCTCTAAATAAAGGTGAACATTGCAGCCCAGAGGTCTTCTCTGGCTTGAACAGTATACCTGTGCAAAAGTAGATTTTCTATGCTTTTCTCTTCCTCCTCCTGCCCCCTCCGGCCCCACTTTGCAGTTTCGCTGGCTGGTTTTTCAATGGTTGTTGGGGCTGAACTAGTGTTGGTGTTGGCCCAACACTCAGCCAGATGGCTGATCTATGGTAGGACAGGCCCACTGGCTGCCTTTCCCTGCCTCTCCTTTGCCAAGATACATCTTGAGAATATTGTCCTAAGCAGGGGTCATTTCGTAGAAAAAGAGCTAGGGGAACTCATTAGCATAACTCATTAGCATATGCCACACCCCCTGACATCGCCGGAAGTGTGTCATAAGGCCACACCCCCTGACATCACCGGAAGTGTGTCATAAGGCCACACACCCCGCCCCCAACGGTCCCGGCCGCCACCGCCGGCCTTGCAGCTCCACTGCCGAGCCCCATGAGGGGCCCGGCAGTGGACCTGCAAAGCCGGCGGGAGGGCAAGGAAGCCCCGAAAAAACGCCCCCCGTACCTCACCTGGGGGAACTGCGTTCCCCCGCGTTCCCCCCCGAAATGACCTCTGGTCCTAAGTGTCCTGGGATCTTAGTACCAGCTGGTGGCTCAGAGGAAGCTGCTGGGAAGTGTATCTTTAGAACTCTCAGGGGGAAAAATGGGTTGCATCCAGCCAGGGTTTTTTTATTGAATCTCACCCTGTCCTCCTCCTTAGGACAGCCCTCATCTCATATGACTATTGCCCACGCAGATCCCATAATCCACAACGTAGCCTTTTTGGGGGTGAGAGGGGACCCCTTCTTCCTTTTCACTAACAGAAAAGTCAGCTAGATCCAGCTCAGTGTACTCCCTCCATGAGAACTCCCCAATATCAAGCTCCTTCCAATTTGAACCAAGGTATCTGTCTGTATTATCCATCACTAAGTGCATTATCCATCACATGGTGCCTATGAACAGAAGTGCTAAGAAGGGATGGTTGGGGACAGTGGCTAGGGCTGCCAAGTCCACCTGGGGGGCGGGGAAAACCCCGCCCCAGAGGCCCGTTCCTCGCGGCTGGCGGATCGGGCCCCGGGGGGAACCCCACCCCGGCGTGCGCGTCACCAGGAAGTGACATTATGATGCCGGGCATGCTGGGGGCGGGGCCACGACCATCCGAGGGGGAAACTCTATGTTTCCCCCTTGGATGGTCGTGGCCCTGCCCCCAGCGTGCCCGGCATCATAATGTCACTTCCTGGTGACGTGCGCGCGCATAGGATGCTGGACGGGAGTCCCCCGCTCCCGACGATTTTCGACTTGGCAACCCTAACAGTGGCCTTTCCCTCTGTGTTCAGATTGCATCCAATGCTGCTTGTTGGAATGCTTGTTAGATGTCTTGCTTTTCTAAGATATGGAACATAGCACGTCAAATGTTCTTAAACTACACTCCTTTTGTTGTCATTGGTTGCAGTTTAATGTTGATTATATCCCAAAATAGGCTTATTGAATCTTGCTGGGAATCTCGCTTCCCCCCCATGCGTGTGTGCAACAAAAATTATTTTTTTCTCATTAAATGATGACTGTACATATGTTGAGTAATAAGTGATTATATTAGTATGTAGAATAGATTACAGGGTTGTGCTAGGCATTTTCCCAACAGAACTCCTGAGTGTTAGGTTTAGTGCCTTTCTGCATATTTATTTTATCCATTTAAATATCCATTTAAAAATCAGGGCAAACCACAAAAAGATGCTATGGCACTGCGTTACTGACTTAGAATATTACACAGTAGGATATTACACAATCAGGTTCTTCTGTTATAACAAAGGGTTCACTTGTTTCTCCATGTGTTTTATGAGCAATTTATTATGTCCATGTTACCTGATCTTAATTAATTGAGGAAATAATTGGTCCCTCGTGTAAAGTCTATAGCACCTACTTACCTGTATTGTTTGGAGAAGGCATGTGCGTACACCTTGATCTGTTTTTGATTGCCGAAGACATCTGTCTTGATGTTGAATTATTAGATTTTCTTAATTGCACTACACTACAATAAATTAGTATAATTAGGCTTTATTTGCTTGTTTGTTTCCCAGTTTATGTTTTAGCAGGAAACCTGTGCTTCAAGGCAGCCAATCTACCTTTGGGTGTGTGTGGGTCATATTTATACTTTTTAAAGTCCTGGGAACATAATCTAGAACTCAAAACTAAAAAGGGGGGTGGGGGTGGGGAGAGATCCTGGTCTTGGCAGCTGTAAATTCTGTAATTGGAAAATGCAGATGATGCAACTATAATGCATACTGTAAGTCAGGGGTCTCCAACCTTTTTCAGCCCATGGGCACTTTTGGAATTCTAATCCAGCATGGTGGGTGAAGGGAAGGTTCTCTTTAAATGGCTTTTTGCAAGCGGGGCCACCCATGCCTGAATTCCAAGCAGTGAATTCACCGCTTGGAGTTCAGGGTTGTGTGACGCCTGCTTGCAAAAACCATTTAAAGTTAAATGGTTTTTGCAAGCAGGCCCCATCAACGCTTTCCAAGGGGCTGCTTCCCCAATGTGATGTGTGATGCCATCATGTTGCAGATATCCCCTCCCCCTCCTGGAATGCCCCCCAAAGCCCCATGCTGGTGACAAGGTGGGACCTGGCAACCCTAGTTCCCCTGGAGGAAATAGATGCTTTGAAGGGTGGAGTCTATGGCATTATACCCTGCTGAGGTCTCTCTCCTCCTCAAACCCCATCCTCCCCAGTCTCCCCCCCAAAAAAACCAAATAAATCTCAGAATTTCTATACCCCTTTCCCTCTTCTTGGCAATCCCCATATCCTCTCCCTGTCTCATTTTCTCCTTCTCAGCCATTCACCATTTATCTGTGTCCCATCTTCAGCTATATTTATTCTTTATTGACTTCATTTATACCCCACCTTTCTCCACAGTGGGTACCAAAGCAGCTTACATTATTATCTTCTCTTTTTTATCCACACAGCAGCTTTGTGAGGTAGGTTACGCTGAAAGTATGTGACTGGTCCATGATTACCCAGTCAGCTTCCACAGCACGATGGGGATTTGAACCTATGTCTCCCAGACCCTACTCTGAAGCTCTAACCACTACACCACACTGGCTTTCGTAAGGTAGCTGCTGTTGAAGAGTAGCAAGAAGCCAGGCCTAGTTCATTCATGCAAGTCAAGTGGTACCAAGTCACGCAGAGGCTGCTTCTAGGCCTTGGGTTGCCAGCCTCCAAGTGGGACCTGGATATATCTGAGAATTACAGCTGAACTCCAGACAACAGAGATCTGCCCCCTGGAGAAAATGACTGCTTTGGAGGGTAGACTCTATGGCATTATATTCAGCTGAGGCCTCTCCCCTCCCCATGCGCTGCCCTCCTCAGACTCCACCACAAATTCTCCAGACATTTCCTAACCTGAAGTTGGCAACCCTAGGTCCAGGCCTGGTGCTGGTGAGTCCTCCCTCAGACTACAAAATAGGCCTGGAAAGGGCCCTGTCTCCTTCCCCTGCCTTTTTCTGACAAAACCCACCCTGAAATACTGTTGTTGCCTAGCAACAGCCACTGAGGGAATCTATTGCTTAAAGCTACAGGTGCTCCTTTTATCATTTTCAGATTTTTTAAAGCTGCCCGTTATTTATTTTAGGGCCCTTTTCAGGTTTGTAAAAAGATCTGTCTTGCCCATTCATAGCTCCAGTTACTAGATTTAAGTATCCAAAGATATCCTGACTTTAATATTACTGGGTAATACTTTTAATAGTGAGGAAGTGAGAAAAAGTAAATGATTCCCATGAGAAAATATGATGGTAGGAGTTATTGCAGAAAGTGTGGATTCATATTAGATTACCTCTAACATCCCAAGCACTTGATTTCAGTGCACTTGGAAAAGTGTAAGTCTGCTTAGTGTTACACTGTACATCTATTACACTTTTATTTCACCCTTTTCCCAAAGAGCTCAGGGTGATGTAGCTCTTCCGTTTTATTCTCACAACAACCTGTGAGGCATTTTAAGTGAAAAGAGACTAGATCAAGGTCAGCTTCATAGCTGAATGAGGATTTGAAAGTGGGTCTCCCTAGTCCAGAGCTGTAACCCCTATATCATGTTGGCTCTTGTGTGTGGAGCTGCTCATAATTGTGTTAAGAAAAGGAACTCCACCATGGCCTTTGGTGACGCTCTGCTGATAATTCTATAGTTGAAGGGCTCTGGCCAAGACCATTTCTCAGTGCAGCCTTATAAGAAGAGGTGTTTGGTCATTTTCAGACAAATTAAAAAAGTGATCCAGAACAGTCCATTTGTTAGGGCAGCAGTCCCCAGCCCTTTTCAGTCTGCAGGCATATTTGGAATTCTGACACAGGGTGGTGGGCGCAACCACAGAATGGCTGCCCTGGGAGGCGGAGCCAACCACAAAATGTCATGGAGTGGGGTTATGCATAATTCTTAAAGTAAGTCTTCAGTGTTTCAGGATGCCTTTTAAAATTAACATAATGCTTAAAAATATTTTCTTGCATACATACATGTTAAGTTTACATGTTGAGCTATCTGAGAAACCATGCATCTAGCAGTCTTCATCTTGCAGGTATTTAACATGTTTATGCAAAAGGAGGGGGGGGAGTTTTTGCTCCTGGCTATCCCTTTGCATGAAGCCTCCTCTCATGAGTCCAGCCATTTTTAACCTGCACTATTACTTGTAACAGTGACAGTTAATTCTGGAGGGTTGGTGAGAGCTCCTTGCACACACATTCAGGAAAAGAGAGGTTCTGGCAAGATTTTGATAGGAACATAAATGATTTTTGGAAAGCAAACAAAGTTTGATATAGTCAGGTGAGTAGCTGTGTTGGTCTGAAGCAGCAGAACAAAGTCTGAGTCCAGTGGCACCTTTAAGACCAATAAAGTTTTATTCAAGGTATAAGCTTTCATGTGCAAGCAATCTGGACTTATTAAAAATACTTTAAAACCTGGAAAGATCCGGTCACTTCAATGAATATTCCAGTTAGTTACATGAAGCATTTTAGCTGTGCAGCCCAATCATGTTTAGTCCCAATCAAATTCCACTGTATTTTAAGAATATCACTCCTCTGTTTGCATCGACAAAGTTCTTTACACAAAGCCACTGTTTGCATTATACCATAAACATAAAAAGCTTTAAAAGCCCCACCTGGCCCCATCCACTTTATAAAAACATTTGGTGATTGTCAGGAAAGGTGCTGGTAGGCTCCAAGGCACCCAGGCGCCTCACTAGGGACTCCTGTGTTAGGATAGTGAAGGCAAATGGAAATAATGGTGAACACATCAAAATGAATGGGATTACACCTTGTGATAACACCTTGCAATTCACAATATCAAAGGAAGCAGAAAGTTCAAATGGGTCGAATAGGGTGCAGCATCCCCACTTAGGGCTGGGTCCTGTGGGAAATACTAGTATGTGCAGGTAGGAGGTCATTTTCACCAGTTAGCAGTCAGGGACCTACAAACCTTTGGGACCGTCTGTCCCAATAGGCCCCTGAAAGAGCACTATGCTCAGGAAATAAGAACCTGCTGGTGGTCCCCAGCTTGAGAGAAGTCTGACTGTCCTCGACCAGGGCCAGGGCTTTCTCAGCCCTGGCCCCTGCCTGGTGGAATGCTCTGCTGGAAGATGTACGTGCCCTGCAGGAGTTGTTACCTTTCTGCAGGAGATGCAAGGCAGAGATGTTATGCCAGGCCTTCAGTTGAGGACAGTGACAGGACTTCTTTTGGCACTCCTATATAACTGTGGAGTTAGGATTTCTCTGCCATCCGATTTATTGTACATAGGCTGGATAACGTGTGGGGGGGAGGTGTGGCTGTTTGCGCTGTCGCAGTTTGATCCGCGATTACGATATATTGTACATAGGCCCCGGTCACATGGGCCGGATAATGTGGGGGGGAGGTGTGGCTGTTTGTGCCGTCGCAGTTTGATCCGTGATTATGCGATCAGACATGACGGCGGTGCAGCGTAGTTTCATTGGTCGGCGGCCATGGCAAAGACAACAGCTAGAGGGGATAGCTGCATGCTGGCATGATCACACCACCCGATTCCATCAGCAGTCCATGGCAAACAGGTTGCTAGTACTTCTTGGCAGGTAATTTTTAACTGCGGGTTTTCAGCAG
>NW_015166426.1:1130509-1132298 GCF_001447785.1 Gekko japonicus
GCCCCACAATCATAAGAGCATTTTTTTTAAAAAAAAAAGAGCACACACACACACTGAAAATGAAGATTCTCCAGTTCTTTGGTGGGTTGTCAGTTCTCGTTAGAAACAGCATTTTTTTAAAAATGAAAACTTACAACCCCCAAATGTGCTTTAGGGACTACTAATTGCCCACTCTTGATCTACAGCCTGTGATTTTTCAACGTGTGAGAATGTTTTAAAATCTGTCCTTGGTTTTTATTGAATATTGCTTTCTGTTTTAAGGAATGTTATATATTGGAACAATGGGTGAGATTTTTGCTTTCCTGTTCTTCCCATTTTTGTCCCATCATTTCCCCTCCTGAGTTTCACTACTCCTGAATGAGAAGACTAGACTGAGAGGAGTGACAGACCCAAGCTGACCCAGTTAGTTTTGTAGCTGAGTGGGGATTTGAAGCTGGGTCTCTCCAGTTCTCTCCAATTACTACACCACATTGGTCATCATGACAGCTGCTGTTTATCATAATGTGCATCACACCTGTCAACTTGAAGGCTTTTTAGAAGGATGTATATTATTGCATATTACTTCCCTTGAGCCCTAATCTGGGGAAGGGAGTAGAGAACCATTTTGATGTAGTGGTTAAGAGCGGTGGACTCTAATCTGGAGAACCGGGTTTGATTCCCCACTCTGCCACATGAAGCCAGCTGGGTGACCTTGGGTCAGTCACAGCTCTCTCAGAGCTCTCTCAGCCCCACTTACCTCACTGGGTGTCTGTTGTGGAGAGAAGAAGGGGAGGAGATTGTAAGCCACTCTGAGACTTCTTTGAGTAATGAAGGGGGGGTATAAAGCCAACTCTCCTTCTTCTTCTGTCCAGGCAGTTCGTCTCTTTTTAAAAAATTTTGAAAGTGTTATCTGTATATTTTAAAAATCAAGAGTTCACCTTATTTTTGGAAGGGAAAAATATCGTCAAGTGGGGGCATGGTGAGGAAATGGCTGCTGCAGGGACTGGGTCAGGAAAGATGTTTGCCATGAGAACATTCAGATTTTCCCACCCACACAGCCACCATCCAGGCTTCACTATGATCTTTCCCAAAACATTCAAAAAAAGCAAGTTTGAGAAACATATGAGAAAAGCCAGGATATGGGGGTGCAGAAAAATTGGGGGTGGTATGACATCACATCTGGGAAAATTAGTGTAAGGACTTTACCAGGCTCAGTTCATGTTGTGCCTCCAAATAAGAGTAGGTTGAAACTTATCAATTATCATCAAGGTAATTTTTCAAAGGAATTTTGTGTGCTGGCTAAGGAGGGATAAGAGGTATGACTTCACTTCCTGGTTCCTCCCCCCAAAGTGACACCATGCTGTCACCAATGGCCATTTTTTTGGTTTATTTTTCTTCTGCTGATGCTCCAAGTGAGAAACAGAGGTGGAGGATTCCACCATCCCTGCCAAGGGACTGGCAGCCCTAAGACTGAATGATATTACAAAGCTATACAGCCAATGAAATTTGGGTATAGCATGACATCACTGAGGCCAATGTGGATGCCTTTTTTTTCAGCACTCCCCCAGTTCTACCTTTTGCATGGTTGTGTATATGAAAACTAACCTAAAGTTTAGTTGGCTGATTTTATATAATGATCATATTTTTTCAACTTTCAGTGTATTATTATAGAAAACCATGAATCACAAGAAGTTGCTTTTAAATATGTAATTGAAGGGGGAAATAAAACAAATATACATCAGTGTAATTAATAAAAACAAAAATGATGCGGCTGTGAATCTGTCCTCTATAACATTATGTTTACAAACAT
>NW_015166426.1:1132633-1172028 GCF_001447785.1 Gekko japonicus
GGGGGTATAAAGCCAACTCTCCTTCTCCTTCTTCTTCTTCTGTCCAGGGAGTTCGTCTCTTTTTAAAAAAAATTTAAAGTGTTACCTGTATATTTAAAAAATCAAGAGTTCACCTTATTTTTGGAATGGGCTCACAGAACAGTACTGGCTTTTCATGTTAATAAGGAACTGAGATCTGCTGTCCACATGAGTAAACAGATGATGGCCCAGTGCACTGGAAAAATGCATTTTACATAGATTGGGAGAGTTATTCTTTACTAGTAACATGCACATTGTCATGATGGATGGTGTGTTTGTTGAATGCAAAAATTCACATTACACATATTATACATCTGGTAGTGGAAAGTGGCATCAAGTCGCAGCCAACTTATGGTGTTTTCAAGTCAAGGGACAAGTCAAGTAGGGTTTTCAAGTCAAGGGACAAACTGGTGATTTGACATTGCCTGCCTCTGCATAGCACCCCTGGCCTTCCTTGGTGGTCTCCCATCCAATTACTAATCAGGGCTGAACTTGCTTGGCTTCTGAGGTCAGATAGATTGGGCTAGTCTGGACCATCCAGGACAGGGACAGTGCTTGTCCTGGATGGTCCATACATGTAGTGTGCATATAATGTCAGGGACAGTGCCCTGCCCGCTCCAGAGTTGTCCCAATACATAGTGCCATTCCTTTTCCTGGGAGAAAGTAAATGGGTGCCCTTGAGGACATAATTGTTCTTTGAACTAAGTATGTCTTTTGTCCCTAGTGAAGCCAGTGCATGGAGATCAAAGAAGATTTTTGTCTTCCCTCAGCCAGGGTCTCCAGATTTTGGCCCATTTATTTTGTCCCATCAAATTCAGTTGGAGTCATTGAGAACTGCACCAGCCTTTATTTGCACATTCCTATCATTTCATTTGCATAGCCATGTCCTGGGTTCTGTTTCTTAATGTCATACCAACTCACAATGGAATGTTGGACCTTTATGAGTGTGGCAGTGTGTGAGAGGATATATCTGGAAGATCTCCACTCATGCCATGGAAGCTCACTGGGTGACCTTGAGCCAGTTATTCTCTCTTGGCCTCACCTACCTTGCAGGGTTGTTGTGAGGATAACATGGAGGAGAGGAGAATGATGTAAGCTGCCACTGGGGAGAAAGGCAGAGTATAAACAAATTAAATAATAAATAGAGAGATTTTAAATAATGTGCCATCCATGTATACAATGCTTTATTAAACAAGTCCATTGTCTGTGGATTTTACAATCTCATTTGTGACAAAGCTTACAATCTAAATTTTAACAGTGGAGGAGAAAATGTGAGGAAGAGAGAGGATGAGCAGGAGGGGAATGGTGCATTGTTGTGTCCCTGCATGTACACATGGAAACTAGAATTATGCCGATGGGCTGAAATCCCAACTGGGTTTTCAGCAGTATGAGAATATTTGCCTCTGCATTCATAGCTGAATGCCTATCTGCTTCTGAATTGGAACAAAAATGGCACCAAAGGCTAGCTGCCACTGTTCCATGTGCCTGCTCTCCGTAGGTACTCGTGTGCATCTCTTCTTGGCACGCAAGATGTGTAAGCACAATGATCCATGGTGAACTTACCCACTTCCCTTCCAATTGAATAAAAACTGTGCCTTTGAATGGAGCTTGTGAGGTTCTTCTGAACTCCTCCCTCTAATTATATTGCAGGTGTATAAAAAAATGCTTAGCATTTTGTGCAAAAGGTAGCAGCTTTTTCCTCCTCCTTGTAGCTAGTGAAATGATACAGTTGAACTGATAAGACAGCATCGTACACTGAGAGAAGCCATTATCTCTGGTACGTTAAGGATTAATCGACCAGAAATGCAGGATATTACACTGGACACAGCTGATGCCAGGTGTTATTTTGTTTGCAGAAAAATCTATACTTCATAAAGAACATAAATAACAGACGGCTTCAAAATATATGACAGGCTACAAAGAGGAATAAAATAGGTTTAGTGTAGTCGAAAAGATTGATGCTTAAAATTCACATCTCTCAGCATTTTCTTTGCAAGACCGCTAAGAAATAAAATAACAATAGAGCTCCACTTGACCCAGTTGTTCTGGGAATTTTAAGTATATTCATTTACATGTGGCAACACCTACCTTTTATTTAACATTTCTATCTTTAACACTCTGTCTCTCTCTCTGTCTCTCACTCTGTCTCTCTGTCTCGTCCCCCCCCCCCCCCCCCCCGGCCTACGTTAGATTTAAGTCTGGGATCAGCTAGGAAGTATTTAGTAGCAATTGATTACACTCTTATGAAACACTGCCTCACCAACATGAGAGCTAGAGGGACTGCCTTACAGTGGTTTTCCTGTTTTCTCTATGGTCAGGGACAGAGAGTGGCACTCGGCAAGATTGTGGAGTGCCACAGGGAGTGATTTTCTCGCCAATGCTGTTCAACATCTATATGCACCCTCTTGCCCAGTTGGTCTGGGGGTTTGGGCTGGGTTGCCATCCGTATGCGGATGACACCCAGTTCTATCTGTTGTTGGACAGTCACCCGGATTTCGCCCCAAAGAGTTTGGACAGGGCTTTGTAGGATGTGACTGGGTGACTGTGGCCGAGTCAGTTGAAGTTAAATCCTATGAAGATGGAGGTCCTGTACCAGAGCCCAGGGAGGGAGGCAGACTCGGTGCCAGCCCAGAAGGTGAGGAGCCTAGGGGTGACTCTGGATCCCTCACTCTCCATGGAGGCCCAGGTTGCCACAGTTGCCAGGTCTGCCTTTTATCATCACCAGCAGATCAGGTGGCCGGTTCCCTATCTCTCCCCTCAGGACTTGGCCACAGTGACCCACGCAATGGTCACTTCCAGGCTTGATTACTGTAACTCGCTTTATGTGGGCGTACCCTTGAGGCTGGTGCAACATGCTCCCAATTGAGATCAGGTTCCTGCGAGACCTATTACAGGTTTGCAGGGCCTGCAGAATGGAACTGTTCTGCCAGGCCTTCAGTTGAGGCAGTGTGCATCCCTTGATTGTCCTCCCTGCTGCAGTCTCTTAATGTTATGCTGCTATTAATAAGATCTCTGTGGCTCGGTTTGGTGTAGTGGTTAAGTGCGCGGACTCTAATCTGGGAGAACCGGGTTTGATTCCCCACTCCTCCATTTGCACCTGCTGATGTGACCTTGGGTCAGTCACAAGCTCTGGCACAGCTGTCCTTGAAAAAGAGCAGTTTGTGTCAGAGTTCTCTCAGCCCCACCCACCTCACAGGGTGTCTGTTGTGGGGAGGGGAAGGGAAAGGAGATTGTAAGCCGCTCTGAGACTCCAAGTGAAGGGCGGGGTATAAATCCAATCTCTTCTTCTTCGTCTTCTTCTCGGCCACAGCCCAATTGTTCCCAGCTATTAGGATTGCTAAATATGTAATTGTTGCAATGTCTACCTTTTTACTGTTTTTTACTGTTTTTACTGTTTAATATTTATTTCTCTGTAATTTATTGCTGTGACCCTCCCTGAGCCTGCTTGCAGGAAGGGCTAGATATAATTAGAAATAAATAAATAAACAAGGAAGCAAACAAATATTAATGCCATATGATCTGTCCACACCTGTATTTCATCTCAGAAAGGACTTTATGGAGGATATGGGATGGTACAGTGTAACCTGATCTCATCAGGTCTTGGAAGCTAAGCAGGGTTGGTACTTGGATAGAAGACTGCCAAGGAAGACTTTCCAATGGCAAACTAACTCTGCTTCTCACTTGCCTTGTAAACACTACGGGGTCACCATAAGTCAGCTGCAACTTGACGGTACTTCACACATACACACACTCTCTCACAAAGAGGACTTCATGATATTGTACTTCTTGCATCGATGTTGGAGGGCCACCATTATTATAAAATGATGCTATAAAATACTTGAAGGGATAAAAGGTTAAGCAAGGAGGCAGAGAGAGCTCTTCCAACCCAGCTAAACCTGGAGTGAAGGTACACAGTAAGGCAGGAGAAGACTGGGAAGTTAAAATGGCCCACAAGGAAGCCAAGCTGAGCAGGCCTTATGGTGAGACAAGCCAGTGCTCCTGGAGCCACTCAACACAGACTTGGCCAATGGCACCAATGACCATTGACTCCTCCTGAAAAGTGGCCCCAATCATTCTTGCTAGGACTGAGCTGAGTGACCTCACAGGCACTCAGCCTGGCTTGTTCCTTACTTGATACTTCCTTCCAGGGCAGTGGCTCACCTGGATAGCCAGCCTAGCTCAGCAGTGAGGGAGAACGTCCATATTTCCCCCTGCCCTGACAGGAGAGCAGATTTAGGGCACTCATCTAATTCCTCCTCCCTACTTAGAGGATGGCTGAAGCTTCAGTGCTCCTCAGAATCATCCTCAGTGTCAAAGGAAGACTCTTACAACCTTCCTGCCTAAGTGGCATCCTTCATACCCCAATGCTAAGGATCCCAGTCCATTCTTCCTTCACAGGCTTCCATTCTCGGCTCTCCTGATACTGATGTCCTGCACTGCTTTCCATGTTGGTCATCCCAGAATGAGCTGTAGGGATAGATGCCTCACCAAAGGCCTATCCCCTGGCAGTGTCCTTTCTCTTTGCCAGGTTGCAGCTTTTCTCTACCCTTCTTTTTTTCCTTTTGCTCTTGATATATGTCAGGGAAGGGAGTGCCAAATAGGCTCCTGGTTGAGTTTCCCTCTTGGGTTTCTCACACCTGCAGCTTCAGTGGAAAGCACTGATAATTTCAGGTGATTATAGCAGTGGGAGGTTATTACAATGGGGGCAGATGGAGCCTTCCCATTCCTGATTAAATGCGGTAACAATGGAGTAAGATCACATTTTTACAGCACTTGTTTTTCTTTTATAAAGTGTTAGTGACATTTACATTTTCACCATATTTATTATGCCTTATCTTGCAGGAAATAAATGATGCAGACGTGCAGGAGCTGGTGAGAAAGTCAATCGGAAGGTTAACCATTATTCGGCAGATGTTTCCAGTGCCGCAGAATATAAGTCAGCGCTGTTTCCGTGGGAGCCACCGAATATCTTCATCACTGTGTGATCCCAAGGACCCTTTCTCCCAAAACATGGAGGTACCTTCTATTCGCAGAAATGCATTGCTAGTCTTCTGCTATGTTAAACTCTTCTCACCCATTTGGTTATGGACTTTGGCTCAGTGGTAGAGCATCTGCTTGGCATGCAGAAAGTCCCAGGTTCAACCCATGGCATCTCCAGCTCAAAAGATCTGGTAGCAGGGGATGTGAAAGACCTCAACCAGATATCCTGGAGATCCACTGCCAATCTGAGTAGACAGTACTGATCTTGATGGACCAATGGTCTGATTCAGTATAAGGAATTCACTGCCACAAGAGGTGGTAATTTGGGGCAAATTATGTTCTGTATTCTTGGTGCTTGGGGGGGAGGGCAACAGTGGGAGAGCTTCTAGTGTCCTGGCCCCACTGATGGACCTCCTGATGGCACCTGGCATTTTTGGCCACTGTGTGGCAAAGCGTTGGACTGGATGGGTCATTGGCCTCATCCAACATTGGCTTCTCTTATGTTCATATGTTCTTAAGGCAGCTTCATGTGTGTATTTCCATGTGTGCATATTCAAACTCTTCTCAGCAGCTTCATGTGTGCATATTCAAACTCTTCTCAGCAGCAAGAGGCTTACTGTTTCGTCCCCCCACTTCCATGCCTGTGCTGAGAAGCCACCTAAGGAAGGCGCTCAGTACTCAGTTATTATATTGCACATTTAAACCACATGTGGTCAGGCAGGAGCAAAACCAGAATGCACTCTACAGGAAAGTCTGTCTTGCAGCACAGTTGTAGGCAATAACCACTCAGAATTACATTTGGCAGGATTCAGTGAGACTCATTCCCCAATAAGTCTGCATAGCACTGTAGCCTGACTGACTGACTTTTATATATGACCAGTGAGCATTTCAAAGTAAAACTTCCATTCTTGAATGCATTGGGAATTGCCCTATATATAAAGCTAAAAAGAAACTCAGCAGCTAAATGGAATGATAACAGCAAAAAGTTTTCAAAACCATTTGATATTTTCGCTTTCCTCTGTCTGGTGGTTTTAAAAGAACTACGGATTAGTGCATATATTGTGGATTTTATGATATTTAACCCCAAGTTCATGCCACCTGTCCCCATATTGCATTAAAGGACATTGTGTGTCCCTGTCATGTGGAATTCTACTTGGTTCTTGAATGAATTAGGTCTAGCCACTGAAAGACTTACCAGTTACATAAATGATCAAGGAACTGGCCTCCAATAGAACGTATAAAAAGCAGAAAGAACAAAGACCAGGCAAAGAATGCATGAGAGCATAAAAAGAGTAGTCAAAATTTTGCTACAGATAATCCTGCACTAATAGCAAATTCTGTGCATCACAATATACAGTGAAAATGATCTCAGTGGTCAACCATACGTCGTTAGCTATGAACCAGTATATGAAATTGTTTTGAAATGTTCTCAGAACATTTCACATGGATCTCCTCACATATCAGTCCCCCAAAATTGCAATGTATTAATTGCTGTTGGAGGCAGTCGAGCCTGGAGCAGCTTTATTATCTGTACAATATGAAAGATTATTTCAGCAAGGAAGCCAGACTCCCGCACATCAACAGATCTATTGTTCAAACCTCAGTTTAGATGTAGAACTGATGCTGAGCAAAGGGTTACATCCCAACTGCAAGGTTGGCTAAATTAGGTTTTATTCAGAGATGTAAACCTTATCACCTAGATAATGCAAGCATGTTAGCAACTAAATTCTAACGGTCTGTTATGTACTTCCTTTCCCCCCCAACCTCCAATATTGCTGGCCTGTGGTGGTATGTAAAAAAGCTATTAGCTGGATTTTTAAAAAATAACAGCTGTGCTCTGAATCCTTTACGAAACCAAAGGCTGACACGGACAGGGGGAGAGAGAGAGAGAGGGAGAGAGAGAGAGGCGCATTATTCAGGGACGGAAAAACAATGCTGCTTCTCTCTCTGAAAATATACAAGCCTGGAGTGATTTGGATGTGCCTCAAATACTAATTGGATCACACAGGTCCAGAGAATAAAAGTAAACAAAACATGGTAGTCTGTAGTTTAAAAAACTAATTACTTTTAGTTCATGTATGAAAAATACTGAGTTCAACACATGGAGAATTCGGACTACGACTACTTCAAAACAAGACAAGGAAAAATGGCCCTGCAAGGCCAACTATATACACTCCACCCGGCACACCTCTGTCCCCATAGGAGGGTTTGAATTTCCCACCAAGGGTGCTATTGGTGGACTCTAGGTGGACTAGGATCCTAGGTCCCCTTTGTGTTTGGGGACCAAGCTCCTGCTTTAGCCGTGGACCCCTGGTGGCGATCCACGTACATAACAATGCATTAGCTATAGAGTCCAATCGATAGGAGTGCTTATGAGTAGGGTTGCCAGCTCCAGGTTGGGAAATATCTAGAGATGGGGGGGGTGGAGCCTGAGGAGTATGGAGTTTGAGGACAGGAAGGACCTCAGCAAGGTATAATGCCATCAAGTCCACCTTCCAAAGAGGCTATTTCCTGCAGGTGAACCGCTCTGTTGCCAGAAGATTAGTTGTAATCCTAGGAGATATCCAGCCACCACCTGGAAGTTGGCAACAACCATAGTTATGAGGGTCCCAGGTTCATCAGTCACTATGTAAAGGGCAGATCCAAATGGCTGCTGTTTGTATTTTCAAAGGGAAAACAGCTGGAGACTGCTTCTTGGTCCCAGTAGGCCTATCTGAGCAGTTCTGTTAGTTGGTTGTCTTCATGACCTTAGCACCATAGTCTATTGCAGTTTGCAGTTAGTAAATAACAGGTGACTGGTGTCTGTCCTTTATAGGTGAGATTCATCTCCTGAAATAGGCTTTTTACCCAATAAACAATAATTAGCCTAGTCATTGTACTGGCAAGTCAGCATTTAAGGTTGTGAACCTTCAGGTGGCACCTACAGAGATCAATTGCCTTGGAGAAAATGGCTGCTTTGAAGGATAGGCTCTGTGGCATCGTACCCCAGTGAGGTCCCTGCCTTTCCTGGGCTCCACACCCAAATCTCTAGGAATTTCCAATGCTAGTGTAATTTACAAGTAATTTAATTGCTTTTCACAGGATGCTTGGTTGGAGTTTGGCAGTGCATGGGGCTATGAGAGAAACCCAGAGGGCATGTCTCAGTGGGCCTGTGGTGAATGTCAGTGTTCATTAGGGATGCCAGTCTCCAGGAGGAATTTAGGGATTCCCTGGAATTACAGTTCATCCCCAGACTACAGAGATCAGTTCTCCTGGAGAAAATGTAAGGTGGACTCTGTGGCATTGTACCACACTGAGGTCCCTGACCTCCCCAGGCTCCATCCCCAAATCTCTTGCAATTTCCCAGCCTAGATCTTGCAACCCATTCCCCCCATCCCCCACAACCTTAGTGCTCATGCCAGAAGAAGAAACCGATATCCACGTGCTGAATATATAGCAATGCAGTCTCTCATTGATGAGAATTCTTTGCCATCCAAAAGTTGTTTACATTTTCTGGATTTGGAGAGCAGCAAGAGCCTCCTCTAAGAGAGGGAATGTTAAATCAGCCAAATGTGTCTCAGAAACCATGTTAGCTTTTATGATCCTATACCATGACGAAAAATCCATATTATGCAAAACAATCCATGTCTGCTTGTGTGTTAATCCCTTTAATCCTCTTGTTAATTATCTCATTTGTCTGATCTACAAGGGTAGTGTTCAGTTATCAACATTCAGACTTGGGCTAGAATGCTCTTAATATCTTTGGAACCTTTGCTCCAGAAAGTTTTAGACAATCTTGGGGGGAGGGGGGTGTTAATGTGCTGCTTACTGAGCCAATATGAGACCACAGGTTCAGCACTGAAGACCTAATAAGGCTGATTCCACAACAGTTCGTAGCACAATAGTGGAGTGCAACATAGAATATTTTTTAAAAATGGCTCTCTACCACCTCCAGTTTCCTGGGTGCTACTATGCCTCATATTTCTGCCCACAACATAAGTGGAGGATCATTTTTGATCAAGTCTTTCTAAAGCTGGAAGAGCCAGGATGCTTCCTCTCAGCCATGCTCAGCAGTCTTTGTTTTGAATGCTTATAGTCTTGCTGTTTCCACATTGTCCCCAAAGGTGCCTTTCTCCTGAAACTGAATGTTCGTGAGTTGGATCCTACCAGCTTTTCTACTCAAATCTCACTTGGTTCCTCTTCTCACTGCAACTCCCATCCTGCATGCTTTTGTCCTTGTGGGTCCCATCGTTCTCAGCATAGCCAAAAGGGGCCATTCTCCCTCTAATATATAATATACACTCCCACTCACTAATAAAAAATGGTTTAATGGCCTCTCAGGGTCACTGTCACCCCTCCATTACATATTGTGCGATGGTGTCTATAAATCAGGCTGAAGAGGTGATGGACAGCCTTATTTATATCTGCAGCCTCAGAGATACTAGAAGGCTCAACTTCAGTATCTTCTCAATGGATTCCCAGCATTTTACAGTTTCATAAATTGTAAAACATTCTAGCATTAACATTTCCTGCTGGTACAATGGGAGCTATGAAAAGATAAACAGGAAAAAACTAGTCCTGTAGTCTATTTTGTAAGCAGCCTTGGTAGGGTTGCCAGCTGCTGGTGGGAGTCTAGGGAGGCAAGGAAAGGCAGCGGCATTATGTCACTTCCAGGAAAATCTGGAAGTGACATCAGTCTGCTGTAGGGATCACTGGAAACTCTATGGCATCTGACAATTCCGAAAGCATACTGACATCACTTCTGAGTTATCCCATGACTTGACATAATACCATTGTGCCAACAGTGATTATTTGCTCTCTCGCCAGCCACTAGATCAGTGGCAAGAAACAGGAGCTGGGGGTGGGAGATCCCCTGCCCCCACCCAGAACCTGCCATCCTTGTACCTTGGGCTGGTTTCTCAGGAGACACAGCATAAAATGTTCTAAATAATAAATAAACAAATTTCTCTAGAGAAATAATTTGCAGGGGGTATGGTAGAAAAAAAGAGGTAAACGTTTATGCAACAATTTTGCTCCCTTCATCTTGATTAGACACTAAATTAGAGAGGTTTGGAAAGCATTGTTTTCAGTTCTTCTGTTCTTCTTCTCCATGCTACCTGCACTAATTGGTCTTTCGAAGATGCTGAAACCTGTTAAGAAAGATCTTCAGCATTGGAAATCCATGTTTCTTCAGGTGGGGGGGATGAGAAAACCCTTATCTGCCAGTTTGCTGATCTACCCAGGTGATATTACCGTATGGGATACTGAGGATCTTCTTACCCATACTTGTAAAGAAACTGTCCCTATTTTTTGTATATCCTTTGTTCTCTCCTTATGGATATCTCAAGTGTGTTTTTTTTAGCTCAAGACCATACATGTACCCCATCTTCCATTCCCAAGTGCAACCCTAAATTCACACTTCGTCATCACCTATTGTTGATACAAGAACTAGGTTGGCTGAAAGTCAGGTTTTGGGATAGTATCTAGACACCAGGGTGGGCCAGAATGACATGTCCCTCCAATTCCATTGGGTCAAAAGCAGCAAGAAGCTTGCTTTTGGAAGGTGCCAGGAACTAGATATTGGTGCGGGGTGAATACTCCTTTTCAGCATGCCTTGGCTGATACTGCACAAAAAAATATGATGTGGCCAAAAGTCAGGCTACAGAGAATAGAGATGCTACCTATGTAAACTTCAGTGATGTCAGGTGGTCCTCAAACCCGACTATGCCCAAATCACTGGAAGGTGACCCTACCTAGTGAGCAGGCTGTGTATTGGAGGAGACACCTAGGGGGTCTGTCTCTGTCTCCTTCCTACAGCACTGGAAGTCTTGCTTGGAGTTATCTGGAACTTTGGACTTATGATCTGCTGCCTGGAAACTCTCTCAGGACCCGGGAGTATCTGATTCATACCCGCTGCCTGCCTCTGTGGCTCCCTGCTCCCTACTCCTTGCCACCACATCCTTTTACTTGCCACTAGTTGCCTTCTGTTACAAGACAGGTGGTTCCAGGGACCTTGTCAAGAACATCACTGGCCCTCAACCTAGATTGAATTAGTAAATAACAAGTACTGGCAACATGTCACTTCTGTCTCCTACAATTCCCTTCAGCTGCATGTTCCATTTTTTCCCTACATTATGCTGCATGAGCACAAAGTTCATTGTATGACCCTTTGGGGGGTCCCCCCCCCCGAAGTTTTGCAAATAACAAAAACTTTATTCTTTTAGTTCCTAGCAGGGGCATTATTGGACTTTGTGCCAGTTCTATTCCTTCCTCCTGTCTTTATTCCCCAATAGAACACTATAGCTTCTGAGAAACATGCAATAAAGCAGTATCAACCATTGAATTATATGGTGCATTAAGAAACCTGTTGTGTTTAGGTAGAAGAGCAATAAATATAAAGAAGCAATCTTTCAGCAGCTGCCATAGAATGGGTCCTGAGGTTACCATGATTAATACAGCATTCTTCTGAGTTCATGGGAAGAGGCTTTACAGATGCAGAAATTAACTTTCATATATGAATTATCTATGACTGAATGTGCCATAAGTACTCATCTGGACTATTGCTAAAGGCTTAAAATATCTGTTGAATGGCTGTTTATCTCTGTTCTCTGGAGCTCCAATTGCATTTGATAGATGCACCAAAAATTGCTCCTAAATTAACAAGAATATACATTGATATGAACTGTGATAAAGTCTCAGTTTCTTCTAATATAAAGTTATGGAAGCTACACTGAAAAAAATTATATGGAAGAATAATGACTGTGGAATCTGGAATCATTTATATTCTAAGTTTTCTCATTAGTGATCACAATGTGTTTGCTTTCTCATGGTCCTTCTATGCAGTGTTGTCATTAGAAAAAGCTCTTTAAAATGAAATGTTTCCCAGACCCCCAATTCATTAGTAAGCTTGCTAAAGTCAGCTGTCAAAAATTATTATGATTTTGTATGTCAGTGGCATAAATATATATACTACTCCACAGCAATTATGCTGTATGTTTTAACTTGACTATTATAGGTATAAAGAAAGAATACTAAAAGAGCTAGGATTTCAAACAAATAAAATTTCAGCTCTTGATAGGGTTGCCAAGTTCCCCTGTGGGGCGGGGAAACCCCCGCCCCAGAGGCCCGTTCCCCAGCGGCTGCGGATTGGGCCCTGGGGGGAACCCCGCCCCAACGTGCGTGTCACCAAGAAATGACGTTAGGACGCCGAGCACACTGGGGGCGGGGCCACAACCATTGGAGGGAAAACTCTATGGTTTTCCCTCCGAGGGTCGTGGCCCCGCCCACAGCGTGCCCAGCGTCCTAACGTTACTTCTGGGCGATGTGCGTGCAGCACACGCTTTGCGCGCATGCGCGCGCTCCAGTCACCACCCGGGAGTCCCCCGCTGCAGCGACTGCAACGACTTGGCAACCCTAGCTCTTGAATTAAGTATGACTTGTAGAGCATTAGCCAAAGATCTATCAATGAATCATTCCTCTCTTTCAAAAAAAAAAAATTCAGTGTAAACTGTATTAGGGATATACATTTGGCAGCGTGCCCGGCGTCCTAACGTCACTTCTGGGTGATGTGCGTGCAGCGCACGCTTTGGCCGTACGCGCACGCTCCAGTCACCGCCCGGGAGTCCCCCGCTGCGGCGACTGCAACGACTTGGCAACCCTAGCTATTGAATTAAGTATGACTTGTAGAGCTTTACCCAAAGACCTATCAATGAATCATTCCTCTCTTTCAAAAAAAAAAAAAGTTCAGTGTAAACTGTATTAGGGATATACATTTGGCAGCCCATGGGCTTAGTCCATCTGTTACCGTCTTACCTTACAAACATGTTTCTGTACATCCTTATAATATTGCTTTACCATCAATAACAGTCCTGACTAGGGTTGCCAGGCTGTGCCTAGCAACTGCCAAGAGCTTGGGGGACAGGTACATGAGGGGCGCCATGTACACCATAACATTACTACCCAGAAAAATTAAAAGTGGTGTAACACCGTTCTAGGAATCAATGGGAACTCTATGGTCACTCTGTAGAGTGACATGACACCACTTCTGGGTTTCCCCCAGGATCTGTAGAATCCACACATAGATTGGATACAATTAAAAAATGGGATTATGGAGAACCATGTATGCTTCCCTTGAGCTCTTTGGAGGAATGGTGGGATATATTGATGCCAAGGTAGACTCTATGACACTGACTCAGTCACAGAGACAAATATTTTTTAGGGTATTTCCATACTACATAGGATTTGAACACTTGGTCCTGATTGCTGGGGGGGGGGGGGATTTGAAACTGGAACATTTGCAAGTATCTCCTTAAATCAAGGATAGGCATTTCCCTCCAAAATGATAGAGACACTTCTTAGACTATTTAGCTAAAATTTAGCAGTGTACTGAAGTCTGAAAATGTGATATTTTAATGTCTAATGATCAAAAGGTGTGATGTACATTATGCCATAAAGAGAGCCAAAGTTGGGTAGTGGTTAGAATGACAGGCAGATATCTAAGAGACCCAGGTTCAAATTCCCACTTGTTACCACCAGTGGCCTGCCTTGTTGTTTGGGGAAGTTAGCTGTGCGGCAGGATAGGCCAGAGGGGTACAGGAATCGCACACCACTTGTATACCAAGATCTGGCACAGAAGGAAAACTCCAGATTTGAAGAGTAAATTAAATAGTTTTTATTGAAGAATTTCCCTAATTACAAGCACACTAAACATTAAAAAAGAGCAAGCAATACAGAACTAAGAAAGCAGAGGTGATTGACAGCGAATAGAGGGGTCAATTATGGGGTGATAAAAACTGTCCAGATGTGCAGGGGTCCATGGGGATGGGATTATGGCCCAAACCAAAGGTTCAGGGGTGAAATGCCAGTTGGCATCAGGGGCAGACACACAAAATCTAAGGCCATGTGCTGTGACCGATATAGACATTGGAAAACAATGCAGACCAATGGAAGGCCTTGGAGGGCTTGCCCCAGGAGAAGACAAAAGATTACCTGGGCCAATAAGGAGTCCATGGAGGTGTGGTGCCAGGCGGAGCATAATTCAGGTGTAACCAATGAGCTTCCAGAGGGGCAGAGTCTAGCTGCACAATAGCATAGCCAGGTGCAGGATGGTTGCTTGCATGGAGGCTGTTTGACAGTGCAGCCAGTCTGGAGAGTCTTCACTTGGCCTGAGTTTTCCAGCCAAGATGTGGTTCTCCTAGCCTCCCAGCAAAAGCCATTGTTTAAGCCAAGCCTGGCTATATGAGGGCACTGCTTGTGGAGGTTCAGAGATTGTTTTGAGGTGTGTCTCTCTTGGGAAAGGCCACCCTGGGTTCAGGGCTGAGGAGGCTGGCTACACACTCTGCCAGAAAAGCTCACTGAGTGACATTGGACCAGGCACTAGCCTAATCTATCTCACAGGCTGTTGTTGTTGTGATGAAAAAGTGGAGAGGGGAGAACAGTTTGTAAGCCAGTTTGGGTCCCCACTGAGGAGAAAATCAGGCCAATAATAAATACATAAATAATAGAAGTCAACGGATCAGAGCAGGATGAGATACAATGTGGACAGGCTCATATTTTATGGGAAGGTAGATTTACCAGCCGGAAATATCAATGGGTTATTATGCATTATAGGGTTGGCAGCCCCCCAGTCAAGGCAAGGAGTCCCCTGCCACCAGGCCCTGCCCTCTGCCACCAATCAGCTGACTGGCAGGGGGACTTACCAGGAGAAAGAGGAAGGCCTGGGAAATGTCACCAGCAACGTGGCAATGTCACTTCCAGTGTGCAAAGGAAGTGACATCAGCACATTGGTGATGTCCCGGTGATGCTTTGGTATTTAGGCAAAAACTTTATTGTAGAAACCATTTTTACCATAGAGTTTTTTGCCCAAATACCAGAGTGCTGCCACAACATCCCAATGTGGTGACATCATTTTCTGCACATGCCAGAAGTGACATCACCGCATCACCGGCAACATCACCTGGCCCTCCCTCCCTCCTTCCCTTTCCTGGTAAGTCCCCTCAATCCACCACTGGTTGCCAGTAGGAGGGACCTGGCAACCTTAATATTTTAGCATGGAGAAGTGTTGACCACTTCACTTTACACTCTTCTATATATATTGGCAGGAAACATGAGTACATTCGGTATATGCATGCATAACGCATGTGCTTTTTGGCTTCCCAGGGCTATGGTTAGCCACTGTGTGGAACAAGTGGCTGGACTCAATGGACCAGTCATCTGATCCAGCAGGTCTCTTCTATTATTCTTAAGTTCTTATGTATATCTGATTGTACCTATGAACACGGCTTGTGCTTGAATATGGAGAAAGGGGATTTCCAGCAGCAGCCACAAACTTTCCAGAACGCAAAGGGTATTTTACAACAATCTCATATGGAGTCCCTGCGACCTGCTCGCTTTCTGAAGCATAGGGCAGTCTGCCCCTCATAGTAGTGCATTTAAGTTAATGAACGTCTGAGCAATGGCAGCGGAGAGACAAGCTGCGTATGAATCTTGCCAGCCACGAGCGTGCTAGCTTTTTGCAATCAATTTTTAATCTCTCTGACAGATTACCAACCTCTACATATATGATACGGTACTATTGCTGGCAAACGCTTTCCATAAGAAGCTGGAGGACCGGAAGTGGCACAGCATGGCAAGCCTGACCTGCATCAGGAAGAACTCAAAGCCGTGGCAAGGAGGGAGATCCATGTTGGATACAATCAAGAAGGTATGCCCTGATGCTCTCCCCCCCCCCACCCCGGGAGGCAGTTTCTGTTTCCTGCATTTTCACAATGTGCTTTTGCATCTACAACACGGAGCCCTTAAAAACAATTGTATACCTTCATTCAGAACTCTGGAGTATCCCCTTTAAAGATTTGCAGTTCTTTCAGTTTGTATTTTACCTTCTCTTAATGACTCAGAAGAACACCACGTGTTCTTTCTTTCATTATTTGACATATACAAATTTGAAATTACATATCAAGGATTTTACACACTTGGTGTGCCAGGAGTTCTTTAGGACTCTTCTTCTCACCACAAAGATGGATTGCAAGATGAAGCCTGGGGGGCGGGGGGTCTTTCATGATGGGCAGATTTGTAAGAGAGTTAAAGAGATTTGCAGTGATTGTGGGGTTATTGCCAAGGGCTGGCCTCCACGTGGATGCATGCAGTGGTGCAAGCCAGAGCTCCTCTTTAGGGATCCACAAGCCTTCCCAGATTTGGAAGAAAAGTCTTTTAAACAAACAAAGAAAACAAACCTCCTCCAGGTTCAAAGTAATAGCTTCTATCTTATCACTCTACTCAGCTTTCTTCTAGCCTGAGGAGCCTTCATCCAATTTAAGAGGCTCTTCCTTTGGCAGAAAAAGAACACATTACATTAGAGGGGCAGTGGCTCAGTGATAGAGCACCTGCTTTGCATACAGAAGGTCCCAGGTTCAGTCCCTGGCTTCTCCAGTTAAAAGGATCAGGTAGGAGGTGATGTGAAAGACCTCTGCCTGAGACCCTGGAGAGCTGCTGTCCGTCTGAGTAGATAATCCTGTCCTGACCTTGACAGACCAAGGGTCTGACTCATTATAAGGCAGCTTCATGGGTTCAACTTTGCTTAGAGAGGTGATAGGATACAGGGCACTGTCTGAGCATGCTCAGATATCATTTTTTAAAAAATCAGTATCAAACCCAGGGGTCGTTTCGTAGAAAAAGAGCTAGGGGGACTCATTAGCATAACTCATTAGCAAATGCCACACCCCCTGACATCACCGGAAGTGTGTCATAAGGCCACACACCCCCTGACATCACCGGAAGTGTGTCATAAGGCCACACACCCCGCCCCCAACGGTCCCGGCTGCTGCCGCCGGCCTTGCAGCTCCACTGCCGAGCCCCATGAGGGGCCCAGCGATGGACCTGCAAGGCCGGCGGGAGTGCAAGGAAGCCCCGCGAAGGCCCTCCCTGGCCCCAGGCAGGCAGGGGTGGGGAGAGGCAGGGAGGAAGCAACTTACCCTCCCTCTTCTCCTGCCTCCTCCTGGCTGAATGAGGGCCGGAAGCGGGGCGGCCGGAAGCGGGGGGCGGGGCTTCGTCATGTACCCCGCCCCCCGTACCTCACCCGGGGGAGCTGCGAGTTCCATGGAGCTTATAAGCAGAAAAATCATTCCATCACATTTCTGGCTACAGGAAGGACCCACCAAGATCAGTTACAGTAATGCTACACTGTGAGATAACAGTCTTGTATTCCTTACATGTTCATTTGCAAATAAGTGCTATCTCTGTGGTCAATCAGGGAAGCACCTACTTAACATGCACAAGGTCCCAGGTTCAGTCCCTGACTTCTCCAGTTTAAAGACCAGGTAGTAGGCAATGTGAAAAACCTTGACCTTAGACTCTGTGAGAACTGCTGCCAGGCAGAGCCAACAATACTGATCTTGATAGGCCAAGGGTCTGATTCCCCGTGAGGCAGGTTCATGTGTGTGTGAATCCATGTGTATCCCAAGAGCTATTTACATAAGTGATGAAGTTACATCTGTCCTATGCAACACACTTCTTAACAGTAAGCTAGGAATGAGTATAAACAGAGAGTTGATTTGTTTGCTGCCGTCTGCTTTAAAAACTTTGCTTAGCTTGTTTTTGACATTTATCAATGTGACATCAGTTCATTCACAAATATGAGAATTTTGTACTTTGGAAAGCTCTTGAGTTCACGCAGTCCTTTGCTCTGTCAATCTTGCTAACATTTTTAGTTTGTCACCTACTATTTTCTGCCTTTTAGAAGGAGGATAATTAATCAAAGAAACAAACTCCTCCTTCAGTTTTCAGCAGTCTTTCAGAGGGATGATTCATTTGTGAGGCAATTCTCCTTGCAATGCGAAGAGAAATGGCAGGCCAGATGGGAGGTGAAAGCAGCAGAAAAGCACCAGAAAAAGGCTAAGGAAAATTTAAAATCCTCCTTACGGTCTGGACTGCTTGTGAATGTTTAGAAAGATACGGGGACTCCATAACATTAAACAAGTTTAGATTTTCTTAGTTGTTGATATTAAAAAGCGATTTTAGGAAAGCATCTAGAAAATATCCATGACTTTCAAATATTGATATGTCCAGGTGCAAAGTCCAAGATGTATTATCTAGCACAGTTCCAGGGATGTTCTTTGTTGGCCACTCATCTCAGACATGCATTTGATTGTTCCCACAGTGTAAAACTGAACTTTGCTATTTGCTATGCATATTTGCAAAACACAAATAGAAAGACATGTTCAAAAAGTTAATAATGGCTCAGTAGCAGAGCATCTGCTTAGCATGCAGAGGTCCCTGGTTTATAATGCCATCTACTGTTTCATTGGTTTTATTGTTTTATGGATTTTATGCTGTAAGCTGTCCTGAGCCCACTTGTTGGATAGGGTGAGGTATAAACTAACTAAATAAATAAATAACCACCAGCATCTACAATTAGAGGCTCTGGCTGTAGGTGATGCCTGAGACTTTAAAGAGCCACTGCCAGCCTGAGCAGACAATACTGACTTTGATCAAGGATCTGATTCATTATGAGCTGCTTCATGTGTCCTGGTATTTCATATTTGGCATCTACGAGGACTTGCTCTTCCATTAGATTGGATGTCTCAGGTACCACTGAAGTGCAACAAGTTGTTAAGTTTATGCTATTTTTTTCACACTAAGGGTGCCATCAGAAGTTTCTGTCACAGGTGCCAAAATATCTTAGAGCAGGGGTCCACAACATGGTGCCTATGAGGCCCATGGTGCCTGCTAACACCTTTCCTGGTGCCCACCAAGTGTTTTTAGAAAGTGGGTGGGGCCATATGGGGCTTTTCCCATGAAGGCTTCTGATTGGCCATTGGAGACAAGCCATAAAGTTGTATCTGGCTTCATATCCTCCCAAAGTACCTGCATGAGGGTAGTCATCAAATGTGGACCCCTTTAGAGTCAGTATCCAAAGATTTCTCTGTCAAATTCCTCTCGCAAGAACAAAAGGTCCCTGTAGACTTGCATTGTTTATCGAAGCAAGTTTTGTTTGGTACAAATGCAAAATGGGCATAAATAAATTTGAAATATAAGAAATTGTAATGTATTATAACTCAAAATGACAGAATCATAACTGTATGTTATAACACTATAGTTATAAGGTGGTTGGATGCTACCATTCCATTCTATTGGCACTGGCATGTTAAAAAAACCCCTTTCTTAATAAGACTTCCTTGCCCAGTTTAAGAAAATCCCATTAATACATTCAGTGAAGGAAGAATTTTGTTAGATCCAACACCTTCCTTCATAGTGCTGCTCAGACAGACAAATGTATACTTGCTACAGAAGAAGAGAAGAGATTGGATTTATACCCCACCCTTCACTACCCAAAGGAGTCTCAGAGCGGCTTACAAACTCCTTTCCCTTCCCCTCCCCACAACAGACACCCTGTGAGGTAGGTGGGGCTGAGAGAGCTCTGACAGAAACTGTTCTTTTTCAAGGACAGCTCTTATCAGAACTACGACTTGCCCAAGGTCATCCAGCCAGGTGCAAGTGGAGGAGTGGGGAAATCAAACCCCGGTACTTCCAGATTAGAGTCCATGCACTTAACCACTACACCAAACAAATACAGCAGTATTAAAGCTGCAGATACACTTTTTTCATGGGCTATAGCACTACTATTCCATTCTTTGGCTTGTGCAGTCGTGGCCATCCATTAATTCTGCTTAAAGTACTCTCAGAGAGGCAAAACAACTACATATTGTTGTTTGTTTTACCTGTGCCCAGAACATGTGTACCCCCTATGCAGGCATTCAATGAGAAATAGATAGCTAGATTTGAGTCCAGTAGTGCCTTGGAGAAATAGACTTGGACTCTAATCTGGGAGAACTGGGTTTGATTCCCCACTCCTCCACTTTCAGCTGCTGGATGACCTTGGGCAAGCCATAGTTCTGACAAGAGCTGTCCTTGAAAGGGTAGTTCTTGAAAGAGCTCTCTCAACCCCACCTACCTCACAGGGTGTCTGTTGTGGGGAGGGGAATGGAAAGGAGTTTGTAAGCCACTCTGAGACTCTGAGTGAAGGGCGAGGTATAAATCCAATCGATGATGAAATGTAATCCAAGTTGTTCCCTAAAAGAAATACTGGGAGGAGGCTCTATGAGTATGGGCCCGGATGCACCTGGATGCAGCCCCCTCCCCTAATAAATTACTTCTATCTACAGAATCCAAAGTAATCTGTAGTTAAATGGTGCATGATATATAAAACTGACCCTTATGTTTAGAACTCCAGATGTATGGAAATAACAGCCAGCAACAACAGGGGTTTGCTTGCCAGATTCAGCCTTTTCTGAAGGTGTTCCTTAGTGGGAATAATCAATTTCTAATCTGTTTTCTGGTTTCAAACTATTACTACTGGGCTTTTGCTTTTTAATGGTTTTCCTTCAGGTTTGTTTGTTTGTTTTTTACTTTGTCAAAGCCCACAAAGTCTGTACTGCATAAATAATAGCAATCCGCCTTTTTGGAGGTTCAGACAGAACTTTGGCTAAAAGCAGGGTGACTAATTCTCTTTCAGCATTTGACAGCTAGAGAGTTTACAGACATGACTTTTTAGCCTTTCTATAAAACACGGTGCATAATGTGTTAGTCCAGCTGGTAAATCTTGGTTGTAGATCTGTCTCCTTCCTTTCAGAATATCAGTCAGGCGGCTCAAAATGTAGCCCGTCATCTGCAATTAAAGAAGACTGCAAAGGAGTGTTTTTAATATTGATGTGGCTGCTTCCTATCAGAAAACTGTACTTTCCCACATGGTTAACCATTATTGAAGGCTGGTGGTATAATCCAGAGCCATTAAAGTGAATGGGAGCTTGAGAAGGCAGTGTGCTAAGGACTGCAGGCTTGGGTTGGTGAGTAGGGCTGCCAGCCTTCAGGTGGGGCCTGGAGATCTCCCAAAATTACAACTGATCTCCAGACTCCAGAGATCAATTCTTGTGGAGAAAATGCTAGCTTGGGAGGCTGGAATCTATGGCATTTGATCCTCGCTGAGCCCCCCCCCCTCAACTCTGTCCTCAGGCTCCACCCCCAAATCTCTAGGAATTTCCCAATCTGGAGCTGACAATCCTATTGGTAAGACACTACAATGGCAGCTTTGCCTTGTGTCATACCTTCCTTTTGCAGATATGGATGCATAATTTGGCAATTGCAGTGTTGAGGGATATAATCAGGGCTATTTTTGGGCAGGAACGCACAGGAACGGAGTTCCGGCTGGCTCCCGAGTTGGCCACACCCAGCAGCAACTCATTAGCATAATAGGCCACACCCACCAGCAGAAACTCATTAGGATTGGCTACATTAGGGGTGTGTGGCCTAACATGCAAAGAAGTTCCTGCTACAAAACAGCTCTGGGTTTTGACAACAAACAAGATAAACAGAATAAGAATCAAAAGGTGGGTGTGGCTGGATGACCACATTTCTGGTAACATGGGGGTGCGGCCTAATATGCTAGTGAGCGGTGCTGTCAGGGTGTGGCCTAATATGCTTATGGGTTTCTGCTTTTGGGTGTGGCCTATTATGCTAATGAGTTCCTGCTGGGCTTTTTCTACAAAAAAATGCCCTGGATATAATCCAATCTGATTCATGCAAATTAAGTTATACGTTATTTTTTCAATTATTATTATTAAATAGATTTGTGTGTGTGTTGTGTGCTTGCCTGGAAGTCATGGCTGACTTCTGGTGACCCCTACTGGAGGTTTGAATGTTTTTCAGAGAGGTGGATTGAGTGGCCTGCCTCTTCATCCCACCTCTGGTATTCCTTGGAGGTCTCCTTTGCAATTACCTGCCAGGGTTGGCCCTGCTTAGCT
The DNA here is from genome assembly GCF_001447785.1 of Gekko japonicus. Lineage (NCBI taxonomy): Eukaryota > Metazoa > Chordata > Lepidosauria > Squamata > Gekkonidae > Gekko > Gekko japonicus. The sequence continues at coordinate 1,154,404 of NW_015166426.1, forward strand.
TCTGAGATCTGATGAGATTGGGCTTGCCTGGGCTATCCAGGTTAGGGCCTAAGTTCCATTGCCAAATTCAGGTGCCTTGATTATGGAAACTGAGGGGGAGGATGTTGTATGTTTGCGAACAATGGCTGGGTCATATTGTCAGATATTCCAGAAGTGGCTGATTGTTGTGTTTCCAAGCCTAGACCTTGAGAAAGCTTCTGTACCTTGCATTGAAGGACAAATTCAGCCACGTGTTCTTTTTGCAGCTTTGTAAGGAAAGAAAAAGTGTATTTTTCACTCTTGTGCATATACACAGAAGACCTCTCTGAGTTTGTTTTGAGTTACATTCACAGCATGCAGCTATTGTGGCATACTTCTCTCTCGTGTCACTGTGATAACACAAGAAGTCCTGGAACCCTGGGAAGAATATGCAACCTGCATTGCTCTGGCTTCTTGAGAGGACAATATGGAATGAGGAGCCAGCTTGTAAACCCCAAGCAGAAAGACAAGCTTGTTCTTTCAAATGCCCTTCGAAAAAAGCATGTTGGGCTGTGATCATACACACAATTAGCCCCGCCATAGGTGCGAATGCCAGGTGGATTTAAAGGGCATGATCAGACAACAACATCTGGGAAGTGCTGCACAGCTGTCAGCAACCTGTTCTGCTCCGCTGCAGAAGCAGAGTTAAAAGACACCTGGGAAAATCCAGTAGAAAGCAGGTTGTGCCAGGCCACGGATGGACTTTCCCCTGCTTGATCTCAGTATGCGCATAATCACAAACTCCATAAGGAGCTCTCAGTGTGGAGATGTGATTTATTGATTCCTCGTTTAACTGCATCAGAAACAAATAGCAAAAAAACTCCGACTCACCCGCAGTTGCGTCTGATCACACAGTGGTGGGCTGTGCCTGCAGCTTCCAAGGACTGTGTGATTGCGCAACTGCGGGTCAAATTCCTCCAGAGGAAATAGCCTTGCTTCCTCCCCCCATTTTTTCTGGCACGTGTGACCGCAACCTTGGATATCATTTGTGGAAACTGAGAAGAGGTATCGCTTTCAAAACACTTTCTGGAAGAAGATGCATAGCTTGGGTGCCATTGCAGTAAATATCTTACTTTTAATTAATTTGTTTGTTTGTTTATTAGTTCAGTTTATACCCCACCCTCCCCACCAAAGCAGGCTCAGGGCGGCTTTTGGTTACTACCATCTTCATTTGGCACAGTGACAGCACAGGAAACAGTGTACATTGCCCTGAACATAATTGGCCTTTAGCAACATGTAGATTGCTCAGACAATCCTCATTCGCAAGAACAGGTGATTACTCCATCCCTTCTCTCTCACCACTCACTCCAGTCAGTGAAATGGTGTACCCCATGGCTTGATTCTGCCTTTTGTAGAATTCATCAGTGTACCCTACTCCAACAGCTGTTCATACCTTCCATTAACCTTCTTCTCACTCGTGAGAGAGACACCCTCACTGTACTAGAGACTTTGATAAATTGATGGTGAGGAAAGGAAGTATTCACATATTCAAAGCAAACACATGCTCATTTGCAAACAAACAGCTAAATACTTGCACAGTGTTGTAAGGTAAAAGGTAAAGGTTCCCTTGCTCGAAAGCCAGTCGAATCCGACTCTAGGGTTGCAGTGCTCATCTCCGTGTCAAAGCCGAAGAGCCAGCGCTATCCGAAGACATTTCCGTGGTCATGTGGCGGGCATGACTAAACACCAAGGTGCACGGAACGCTGTTACCTTCCCACCGAAGTGGTACCTATTTATCTACTTGCAATTTCTTGCTTTCGAACTGCTAGGTTGGCAGGAGCTAGAACTAGAGATGGGAGCTCACCCTGTCTTGCGGCACCCTGGTCTCGAACTGCTGAACTACTGTCCTTCAACAGCCTGCAGTTCAGCATCTTAACCACTTGAGCCACCACAGCTCCGCGCACAGTGTTTTATGCAGGTTTAATTCTGGAAATGTCCCAATGTGACACACTTTTCTCCATAAACTCCTATTAGTATCCTTTAGCTCTTGTGAGCATGGCTGTGGATTCATTTCAAAATGAATACCCCCCAACCTCATTTATCACATTAACCAAGGTAACAAAAATGAATGTAAGTGCCAATGAATGCATTACATTTGTTTTCCTGTGCAAGGGCAGTCAGGTTTAGAGAGTTCAAGGTGGACAGAGGCAGGAGCAAAGAGAAAAGAGATCTCAAAGTATATGAAATTAACATAGAAGCTTTCTCATTATCAAAGTCAAACAGACCTTTTTAAGAAAACAATTCTGTGGATTCATCTTTCTTTCCATAGTGTTTCTATCAATCAGTGAACCTCTATCCCTGTCTCTCACATGTCAGCCTCTGCCTGCTCTGCTGTACTACTGCCTGTCTTCCTGGGGTGGCAAGTTTCATTATATATAGGCCCGGCTGCCTGTCTTCTTGGGGCTCCCAAGTTCCAGACCTTCTTGGGTGGGGTGGGGTGGACCCAGTGTAACCACTGCCTGTACCCACTGCATAACATTGCTTGCCTGTGGGGTGGTAGTATCCAGATGACTCTTTGTTCCCACTCTGTAATGCTGTCAGTCTTCTTGAAGTGCCAAATGTCCATTTCTCTGCATACAAAAAGCCCCTTGTGTCTTTCAATGGTATAACATCTGTTCTTTTACACAATTCATGCTCTTTTATTTTAATGGCCTATAAATGTTGAACCTTTCCTCTGATCTGTTGGAAACTTTGGAATAAAGCCATTTTGGATGAGATGTACAATCTCTGAAAAGTTCACCTATCTTGGATGGAAAACAAAGATGTTACGGCCAGAAGTAGTTCCCATTCAAACCTATGACATTGCAAACAACTGTATTAACTACAATAAATATAAATAATGATAAATATAACAATAATGACAAAAACTGCACACTTTGACTTTTGAGCCAAAAGCAGAGTAGCCAGCATGTGCCCTTGACACCAACCATGCATTTCATCTTGAGTTAGATTGCAGCTATGAACCAGTTTGGTGTGAGAGCCAGTTTGGTGCAGTGGTTAAGTGTGCAGACTCTTATCTGGGAGAACCGGGTTTGATTCCCCACTTCTCCACTTGCAGCTGCTGGATGACCTTGGGCAAGCCTTAGTTCTGTCAGAGCTGTTCTCTCAAGGACAGTTCTGGGAAGAGCTCTCTCAGCCTGACCTACCTCACAGGGTGTCTGTTGTGGAGAGGGGAAGGGAAAGGAGTTTGTAAGCCACTCTTAGACTCTGAGTGAAGGGCGGGGTATAAATCCAATCTCCTCCTCCTCCTCACTGACCCACATGGTCAATGGACAGCCATTGGATTTCATGCCCTTCAAAGCTGCATATCATTTAAATGGCTTATTGACTCGTCTTGCCAGTAAAACACAGTGCTGTTTTCAAATGCAAATATTCTTTCCAACATCTAAGTGTAAGTTTCTTCAACTATAGGTATGCCTTCCTTGCATGTACAAAAATTAGTGGAACAGTGCTTTGTTAATACAAGTGTTTCAGATGAGGAGCAGATCTACCCTTTAGTTCACCAAGAAAATTCCTGGTGGACCACTGGAGGTTCCTGGAGTTCCTGAAGTTCCCTTGGTGGCCAGGAGTAAGCACTGTTAGCACCACAGGGTCCTCCCAGCTTGGGCTTGGCCAGAGGTATCACCAACAATGAGCATAGGCTTGCCCATTTCTGCCTTTTATGCAACCTTCAGGTGGGTCCCAGTGTGCCCATATTTGTGATATGACTGTTGAAAACCCACATAGGCTCAATGATCCTCCATAAAGGATGCATAGCCTTGAGAAAGTGGCCAGCATTGTATTTCCTATTTTTAACTTTTGAATCACATAAATTATTTCAGAGCTGGATATTGGTTGTTAGCAACCTGTAGCAGCAGAAAAGTTAGTCTGTAGCAGCAGAAAAGAGCAAGAGTCCAGGAGCACCTTAAAGACTAACTTGTGGAAGGGTATGACCTTTCATGAGTATCTGAAGAAGTGAGCTGTGACTCACAAAAGCTCATACCCTGCCACAAATTCTGTTAGTCCTTGAGGTGCTGGGGGGGGGTCAACAGTGGGAGGGCTTCTAATGTCCTGGCCCCACTGGTGGACCTCCTGATGGTGCCTGGTATTTCTGGCCACTGTGTGACACAGAGTGTTGGACTGGATGGGCCTTTGGCCTGATCCAACATTGGCGTCTCTTATGTTCTTATGCTTTTGGACTCTTGCTCTTATGTACTACAGATCGCTTAGGGATGTCCAGACTATTTATAAATATCTTAATATTTTCCTCATCAGGGTTATATATAAGTTGGAATAAAATATGTAATTTAAAGAAGAAAAAATGACAGGCACACAGCTGCATTCTTGTTTCAATGCAACATAAGCCCAGCAAAATTAGTACAGGTAGTGTCTGAATTAAAATACATAATGCAATCATACATCTGAAATGGTTAGGAAAGGTAATAAATTAGATTAGCTGAAGCTTTAAAATAAAAGAAATCTACCCAGATATTTCTTGCTTTGGATGCCTCCCCCTCTCTCCGAAAAACCCTATTTCCATTACTCAAGCATGTGCCAATTTTCCCATTAGTCAGTAAAGAGTCTGCAAGAACTCAGCGAATAGAGTCGTAATATGAAATAATGGTAGTGCTAGAAAATATCAATTTCCATTTGTAATCTATGTAAATTATTAAAGCAAGGCTTATAGCAACAATACAAGCTAAAGAAAAATGATGCCACATCATTGCATATAGCTGCCCTCTAGGTCTTCCCAGTCACATTTGTTTAGGTTACTGACAAACAGTAGGTTGTTGTGTGCCCTGTGGAAACGGGAGCCATGTACCGCCCCCAATGCCTCATGCATCATCTGTGGATCTGACAGCTAAATTCTGATTTCAGACTTTTTATTGTCAATGATGGATAGATGAGTTATGAAGCAGAAAAGGCAAAGCTTGATTTTTCAGCTAGCCGATTTGGGATAGAAAAAATTGTGTTTTGGGTTGTAGATGCAGCAGATTTGCTATGGAAGACACTGATAGAGAATAAATACACAAAACAATCATTTTGTTTATGCCATCTCTGTCTTGAGCTTCTCTTCTTTTTAAAAAAGATGGTAAGGGAATTTTGGAAGAAAAAGAGTGTGGGGAAGGTAAAATATTCTGTCAGGAACCAGTAAGCTTTCTTATGACCACAGAAAAGCTGATAGGATCCAGCCCAATGCCCCTTCACAATGTAGACTGGGTGTATGTGGCAGAGCTCATTCTTGAGTGCTCCCCTGTGTCAAAATTCTCCGCTTGCAGAAACCTTCCACAGCAGGGATAGTGGTGCTTGCCTAGTCGTCACCAAAAGGTACTAAATTTCTACATAATGGCATCTTGGACATGGAAAGCATATTTAAACAGTGTCCCCCATATCTACATTCTCAAGTGGCACAGTACTTGGAGGCAGGGGTCATTTAGTAGAAAAAGACGTGCAGGAGCTCATTAGCATAACTTATTTGCATATGCCACACCCCCTGACATCACCGGAAGTGTGTCAGAAGGCAACACCCACCTCTCAGGCTCCACTGGACTGTTTTGGATGGCTAGCTATTGGGGGAGGGGAGACGTGCAGATCTGTCCTCGCAGAGGAGGGAGAGCTTGTACCTGAATAAAACTTGGTCTTAAAGGTGCCACTGGACTGTTTTGGACCGGTAGACCGGGGGGGGGGGGGCTCTGCAGCTTGCCTGGCTGCTTCTTGCTCTGACTGAGGGCTGCTGGGAGCAGGGGGTGGGGCTTGTTGATGTGCCCACCCCCTGAGCTCTTTACTGCCAGAGCTCCGCTCCTGTGCGCTCCTACAGGAAATGACCCCTGCTTGAAGGAATATTTGAATTGGCTCTGTCACATTTGACAAAGTATGATAATGAGAGATCCGTACATGGGAATGGGCCGCTCAGCCACCAATAGAGGTGGCAAGCAATGACATCACACCTGTGTGACTGTGTTCCAGTTGTTTTGGTCAAGAGCACTGAGAGAGGGAGAGAGGAGCAGAGAGGGTGCTCACAAGAGGAGCAGTGACTACATTACACTCTTGGCATTTTATCTCTAAGTGTATTAGAGTCATAATCTCCCCACTCATTAGCTTTCAAAAATGCTGATCTCTTTTGTGACGTGCTTTGCTTTCATCTAGCAAATACAGTTCCCAGACTTTAATAAGCCCTTACAGAGCATCAGTTATGATGAATATAACTCAACCAGAACTGTTAGATCGCTGGCTTCTAAGGTCTTGTTAGCAGACCTTGTAGGAGACGTCTAGTTCAAAATTTATAGAGTAGAATGCTTACGTCTTTCTCAAGTGTTCTGTCCTTGTTTTTAAGAGCCAGGATAGCTTCCAGCAATGATGAAGAGTTCAGGCAGATGCAAGAGACTGGGCAAAATCTAGGATCAGGGACACTGTCAAGGATAATGTGGCAAAAGAGCAAGGCAGAGCATGGTAGCTTAAAGTAGGGCAAACCGAGGCAGTGATAGGTAGGATGATACAGGAGGCAGTCGACAGAGGTAGGTAATGTCATGGTGCTGACAGAGAAATCCAATGTGGCATTACTCCAGCCAGTTAAAACCATGGGCTTAGATAAGACTAATCCTGCATTGTGACTCCACTGTTAGTTTCTTGGACCTGAAGACCATTCAGTCAGTGTGCTTAAGGAACTGTGGAATTATGTGTCTTGAAGGGCAGCCTTCTTCTTCTTCTTTTTTTGGTAGTAATATCTGTTTATTGTGCAATTCTGTTGTACAGCTCTGACAATACTCTACTTAGATGATCCCAATCTTGTTGGCAACATCTAGCGCATCATAATCTGGAGCAAGACGGACATCAGGCCGAATCAATGTGTTGACCTTGGCCACATCAATGTCATACAATTTCTTGACTGCCTGCTTGATTTGGTGCTTATTTGCTTTCACATCCACAATGAAGACCAGCGTATTGTTGTCCTCGATCTTCTTCATGGCTGATTCTGTAGTCAGTGGGAACTTAATGATGGCATAGTAGTCCAGCTTGTTCCTTCTCGGTACACTCTTCTGCGGATACTTGGGCTGCCTCTATAACCGCAGGGTTTGGGGCCTCCGGAAGGTGGGTGACGTCTGAATTTTTTTCTTGGTGTGACTATGGACACCTTTCAAGACTGCCTTTTTAGCCTTCAGGGCTTTGGATTTTGCCTCAGTCTTCGCTGGGACAGCCTCCTTCTTGGCTTTCGGCGCCATCTTGGGGAGGCAAGAAAGAGCAAGGGGCAGCCTTCTGTTGCATGTGGCACATCATATCAGGCACTGACTTTCAAAAGTAGGTTGTGATAGAGAGCGGAGTGACCTGGTGCTAAAACAAAAAGATTAAAAATCTCTGCTGGCTTGGAAGAGCTTGTGTTTATGCTGAAAATAGATCTTTATGTATTTTTTCCCCTCAAGGCCTCCCTTGGCTCAGATAGAGAAGTATGTTCTGAGGTTTTGTGCTTTCCAGATGTGTGGGGACCCAATTGGGATCAGGACTGTGGCACATGGAGACAGGGGGCTTAGATCTTTGCACAACGGTTCTAATCTGAACTGTGCCTGTGTGCGCCTAGGAAGGACAGAACTTCAGAACACCCAGTCCAGGGACATCCCTGGGGAAAATGTAACATGTAGTTAAAGTTTCCTGGCTGGAACTGGTGCTGGAATAATAATGCAGCCGTTGATGCAAGATAACTTTCTTGGCTATATGCTTAAGTTGCATTTTTGAGTTTCCTAACTGAAGTTCTAATACGTGGCACTATTTATTTAATAGCTGTGGTTCTTTTAATTATTTTTATGGACAATTTTTCAGAAGTGTAATAAATGGAAAATAATACAATTTTGTATGTAGGGTTAAAATGTTGTCTGGAATGGCATGTTCCATTTTGCATGCTTGGCTGGGGTCAGTATTAGCAATGAAAAGAGCAATCACTTTATAGTTCTGACAGATCTGAGTTTTTTCATATGCATATTCTTCAGAGCAAAGACGCTAGGTGGGAGCCCCCAACATGTGTACGGGCAGTAGTTGATTATGCCTATTTGCAGGAATATGCTGCAGAAGCAGATAATGACAAACCACCTCTGCTTCTCACTTGCCTTGAAAACCCCTTGCTGGGGGACAGCAGTTACATACTTACATATGTACCATGACTGTAAACTGTTATGAAATAGTGGCTAAGGGAGTGTTCTGGAAGGTCTCTGGTTCAAATCCACCCCGCCCATGAACTCACAGGTGGTCTTAAGCAAGCTTGTCTCTCAGCCTCCCATCTATAATATGAGGATAAGAATATTGGTCTACTTAAAAGGGTCATTGCAAGGATTACAGAAAGATAATGTACTTGAAGCGCTTGGAAAACAGAAGGCACTGGATGAGTATCATTAATACTGTATGTTTCTCTAGTTTGGATCTTAAATAACTTCACAGTTTCACAAGGCAGGTGGGAAAAGTTTGCAGATTTCATAATGCTCTCAATTACTCCTGATCTGTATTTTGTACAAATAAGTGCATAGATATGGCTAAATTTTATTTCCCTCCCTTTTTAATGCACTCAGGGCGGAGTGAATGGTTTGACAGGTGAACTGGAATTTGCAGAAAATGGCGGTAATCCCAACGTTGTGTTTGAAATCCTGGGGACCAACTATGGGGAAGAACTTAGCAGAGGCATCCGCAAAGTAAGACCTTATTCTTGTATAATACGAAATACTGAATTTAAATCACTGTTGGCACTCATTCTCGGCTTAAGTGAGAAGTTGAGTTGGATATAAAGGATTCTGATTGGGTGAAACATCCAAAGAATATCGTGGATTTTGATTAAAATACTCGCAATTCGTAGGAAGCTTACATGCATTTGGGTAAGATATGGTAACTGTCTGGTAGATTCTCACAAGAGGAGGAGGAGTGACCAACCCTTTGTAAAGAATGGTAGTTTGCTAGTAGTTCCTGGTAAAGGTTACCCCTCTGTAAAGACAACCAGCATATTGTCAACACATCCCTCGTGTTGTTAGTACAAGGGCTCCCAACCCTTTTGAGCCCACAGGCATGTTTTGAATCCTAACAAAGCATGGCGGGCACAACCACAAAATGCCTGCCACAAAATAGCTGCCACAGGAGGCAGAATGAGCTGCAAAATGGCTTCCGCCACTTACTTTCTGTCACACAGTGTGGCGGCAGCTGCTGCCAAAGCAACGTTTTAAAAAAATCCTCTCATCCAATCAAATCTTCAGTGGCTGATCAGAAGCCCTGCTGGGCAAAAGCCTCATCTGGCCCTGCTTAATTCCTAAAAAAACATGGTGGGCACCAGGAAAGGAGTTGGCAACACCATGGCACCCACAGGCACCATGCTGGGGACCTCTGCATTAGAATATACATGCAGTCTCTCTTGAGACAAAATAAAAATAAAAGGAAAATCCTCTGCAAAATAAATATTCCCGTATGTTAGCCTCTCGTTTTCTTATAAATAGATGATCTCATTTCTGGAAATAACTATAATAAGAGAGACGTGGACTTGAAAACAAAGAAGGCACACCAAATGGACATTAGATGAATGATTTGCCAAATGACTGGAATGTCATGCTGTCTCTCTCTCCCCCCCCCCCCACATTATTTCAGACCTGACCGGTAGGATAACAATGTTAGCGCTTGATTTACTTGATTCTTCTGGAGTGTTTTTTCCACCTATTTTACAGCAAACAAAAAGCCCCTTAAGGTTAGTTAAGATGGCATGAAATATTATAGAGGAAAATCTCCTGTTGAGATGATATTAGTGTCTTGTTCTCTAACAGGTTGTTTTTTTTTTGGGGGGGGGTTACCCCCTGAGTGATCCAAGGTAGTTAAGTGCAGAAGGTCTAGACACATGTTACCTTCTTGGTCAAAGATTATATGTCCTTTTTTTGGAGCTGTCCATTTCAATCAAGTCAAAGTTAATAATAGCCTACCTGAGAATGATTATTACAAGCAGTGGGGTTGCTTGACATGATACATAGGGCATCACTAGCATATCATGTGGGGGTTTGCTGCAGGTTTTATATTTGGAGCACTTAGATATAGGGATATGGCCTGAGGTGAAGCAAAGTCAGTAGAATTCTGCTGTACATCATTAATTACCTTCATGCCATGGCCAAAAACACACTAAAGGCGCTATAAAGAAGGGGCTCCCATGGTCTTGAAATAACTATTTTCTGTTGCTTCTCTGTGGGGCCTGTAATTGGCCTTTAAATCAATTTTAGTAACTTTTTATGGATGTTGGTGCTATATGATCTCTGATCTAAATGTTTTCCAGGTCTGCCCTTTCTAAGGAAGGACAGCTGGATTGCCTTGTTTATTTCTTACTATTAAAATCTTGCCATTATATAGCAAAACTCACTATGTGAGCTGATTCAGATCCTCTTTGGAAACATTCAGAGTAGCAATACCAGCCTCCAGGTGGGGCCCGGGGATCCCCTGGAACTGCATATCTCCAGACTCAGCTCCCCTGGAGAAAATGGGTGCTTTGGAGGGTGGAGTCTATGGCATTGTACCCTGCTGAGCTCCCGGTCCTCCCCAGGTGCCATCCCCATATCTCCAGGAGTTTCCCATCCTGAATCTGACAACCCGGGGGGGGGGGCGGACCTGGCAGTCCTAGTTCAGAGGAGAAGCATGTGTGACTCTTCTTTTGATTCAGTGTAGTATACAAAGGGTAAAGAATGATGTCTGACCTTCTGTTACTGGGACAAAATACACACCTTTCTTTAGGAGATACATACATCTTCTCCATTTGGGGTGTGCCTAGACACAAGGAAGTATACAAGTCACCAACCTTCCTCTTGCCACTTCTGGAGAATATCCAAAGGAGCTGGTGCCTTGAAAACCATTTTTTCTTGTAGTTTACCGAAATGATAAATAAGGCTGCTGGCACTTATGAGTCTTGTCGTGTTGCATAGCCTTGCTGATAGATAAGCTCCTTTTCTGTGGTTTATTTTGTCTTTTTAAAAAAATTTGTTTTCTACTATGATAAATTAGCATGCCATAAAAATTACTATGAAACCTCTTATTCCAGTACATTTAAAATGAACGCCAATTTAAGAGCTATTGTTCCTTATTTTGCTTCTTGCAAAGATGGATGTAATTGGTTGAGTTTCACCATGTTACAGCTTCCTCTGCTTTATGTAACTCATGGAGAAGCAGAACACATTAGAAGTCTTCTAATATTTATTAATTAACATGGTTGCTAAATCAGGATCAAATCTCCTTGGAAAGTGTGAATTCCTGTATTGTTTACGTCTTCAAGACATCACTTGCTGTATTGTTGAAGTTTTTGAGAGAAGAAGAAGAAGAAGAAGAAGAAGAAGAAGAAGAAGAAGAAGAAAGAAGAAGAAGAAGAAGAAGAAGAAGAAGAAGAAGAAGAAGAAGAAGAAGAGATTGGATTTATACGAATTTGCAGTCGTATTAAGGTCCCATAACTATTTTGACCACTCCAGTTTGTGTCCGACCCAAGCTGAATTAATAAATAAATAAATATTTGAGTATTTGTTTGTCTTTTTTAAAGAAAATGTCTGCCCCACATTCTCTGCCCTGAGTCTTAGAGTTCACAGGCAGCTCACAATCCTATAACATCCAATAGATTTAAAAGTATAATGTACTGATGTAGTCAAGGAAAGAAGAACATTTTAGTCCAGCATAGGGATGCTAGCCTCCAGGGGGGACCTAGGGATCCCCTGGAATTACAGCTCTTCTCCAGACTACAGAGAAAATGAATGCTTTGGATGGTGGACTCTGTGGCAATATACCCAACCGAGGTCCCTGTCCTCCCCAGATTCCATCCCCAAATGGAACTTTCCAACCTGGATCTGATGACACTACCCTCCCCCATCCCCTGCAGGTGGCTGACTCCAGCACCTGAAACTAATAAGGCTAATTGCCAGACAAACCTTCACTGGGAGAGAGATTCATAAGCAGGGTATCACAAAGGAAAAAGATCCTCATTCTTCTGCTTCTGGCCGTTTACCCGTCTTGCTTCAACAGGTATGGATACATAAATAAGAGCACATCCAGAACTTTATTGTCAGGCAGGAAAATCCCAATGACACACATTCTTGAAAACATTTTCCATTGAAAAAAGGATGTTGTTTTTCCATAGGGAAGAACTCTTCCTACCAATGAAGACCCAGGCTTTTTCAGATGTCTTAATAATAATATCCTTTCTCAGTTTAACTGTATAATTACTTCAGTCTAATAGGCAATACACATTTTTCACCTACCCTTGGATTCCATTGCCATTAAATTTTATATATAGTTAATAACCTATATACATCTAAGCTAATGAGTAAAAAAACCTTGTGTGGAAACATTTATATAAACAACCTTCCTGTTTGAGTAGACATCAGGTATCATGAATGTGATATATTGGATTGCTTATTCATTCTCTGAACGGCTCTTGAAGCTTGATTCTGGGATGAAAGGCATGTGTGAATTGGTCTTTAAGTTATCTGAAAATGTGGATGCTTTGCATTTCACAATGTAATCTTCACCTGGATAAAGCTGCCAGGGAAACAATAATGTTTATTCAGCACTTTATAATTATTAATCAAATTTCACAATTTTTCATTTTTCAAAAGTGGTGCATTTCAGCTTTAGACCAAGTCATAGATTTTGTAAGACCTGGGATTCCAACACATTACTTTCTTAGTCTTTGTTACAAAAGTCAGCAGTATGGCTGGCATTCCATTTATTCCTCTTTGGTATTCCTTTCTGTAGTGTATCAAGGGCATATGGTTTGTGAAATGCACAATATTCACTGCAAGGGCAGAGTTGTATGAAACACGTTGAGAACAGTATTGTGCTGATTTTTTCCCCATTTCCTGATTTGCTCCATTCCACACAGTTCACAGCTATTAGCAGTAGGCATCGTATTCTATAAAGTATGCTTCTTGTATCCTATTGCATAATAAGTATCCTATTCTATAATGTATGCATAATAAGTATCCTATTGCATAATAAGTATCCTATTCTATAATGTATGCTTCTTCCAAAAGAATAAGCAGAACACAATGGTTACTTTCCAAGTAGAGTACATGGCTATTCCATTGTTTGCGTCTTAATTATTGAATGTTAACTATTCCCAAGGGCTGTTTCATTCAGTGATACAGTAAGAAATTGCCATGTATTAACATGGGAGTGGGGGACGGAATTTGATGTGTGGGCTGGAACATGTGTTGAGATTCCTAGAAGACATTCTGAGCTTGCAACATGGGGCCCAAAAGAACATGATCATATTCACGCATTCTTCCCAGGATATTCAGCAGGCCATGCAGGAGCTGTGAAACCCACTGTCCTCTCCTATCATTCTAACCAGGTTTCCCACAGATAGCAGATGGCTTCTGTGCACAATAGGTGGCCTATGGCAGGCATTTGGAATGCACAAAGCAAATCATTGCCAATTCATGGATCAGTCAATGCCAAATGGCTCTGGGGATGTTTCAACACGATCTGCAGAGGGGCTCTGACTCGGCTTTTCAGCGTGTAATGGCGAGAGTTTATGAAGTAAAGAAATAACTTGAATGGAAAATGCCATCGTGTTTTGACATCTGTTGGTTGGCATTTGACATTTGCTTGGTATGTATTTTTTGACATTTACCGTTTGGAGTGGTGTGTGTGTGTGTTTTCCCCCTGTACTACTGAAACACAAACTATTACTCCTCTAAATAACAAGCCTAACAAGCACGGAAATACAAAACAACAAGAAGAAAAACTGGTGATCCTCAGAAATAACTCTCTTTGTATTTTAATGGTGCAGAAAATAAAACAAAAGGAACAGGGGCAAAATAAAGGGCTTGGGAGAAAAACACATTTCAGGTTTATTCTGGCATCCTGACTCCTGTAAAATGGATGCAACATTCATGTCTTCAACCCATACAGGGTAATAGTCTTTTATGGGGCTAAAAATGTAACATTTCCAGAAATGCTGAAGCCATGGGAACAACCTCTCCCCCTAAAATCCTGGGGACCAACAATGGGGAAGAATTTAGCACAGGCATCTGCAAAGTAAGACCTTATTCTTGTACGATTTAAGATACTGAATTTAAATATCAGTTGGCACAGATTTTCAGCTTTATTGAGATGCTGAGCTGGATATAGAGGCTCCTGATTTGATGAAACAGTCAAAGACTGTCAAGGTTTTTTTAAATTAAAATACCAACATTCCTTTGGGAGCTTCCACACATTTGTGTGGATATGGTAATTGCCTGGTAGCTTCTCTCAAGAGCAGGCGAAGTGACCAACCCTTTGTATAGAATGGTAGTTTGCTGGTAGTTCCTGGCAAAGTGAAGGTTGCCCATCTGTAAAAGTAACCAGTATATTGCCAACACAGCACATTTGCATTAGAACAGTGGTCCTCAACCTTCTGGAGCCTGCAGGGATCTTTCAGATTCTTACACAGCATGGTGGGTTTAACCACAAAATGACTTCCACAGGAAACAGAGCCAGCTACAAAATGGCCTCTGCCTCTTACTTTTTGTCGCACAGTGTGGTGGCAGCTGCTGCCAAAGCAACATTTAAAAAAATCTGCACAGTCAATCAAATATTCTTTTTAGAAGAAACACACATTTCAGGTTTATTCTGCCATCCCAACTCCTGTAAAATAGATGCGACATTCAGCCCATACTGGGTAATGTTCTGCATTGGAGCCAAAAATGTAACATTTCCAGAAATGCTGAAGCCATGGGAACAACCCCTCCTCACAAAGAAAATGCCAGAAATCTTACGGAAAAAAATATATACAATTCTTGCTTTACTATCAAACCTAAACTTTTTTTTTTACTGTTCTAACAACATAACATTAATAATTTATTGTTTGCATATAAAATTGTACTATTTGGCATATTTATGGTATTTTGAAAGTATAAATGTTTTCATTTTCTACAGGCAAAATTGCAAATATACTCAGTACTTGGAGGGGGGGGAGATGCAAACAGCTGCAGCCTATGCAACTTTAGCACATGGATCTTCGTTTTGCCATCTGAGGAGGAGGGGGGAAAATTGAAAATAGGAAACAAATTTTGCGTAAACAGTTTATAATTTGAACAAAAGCAGCCTCATACAGTCACGGGAAGTAGGACGACCAACATAACCGGCATTTGAGGTGAAACTTGAAAACACTAAATTCTTGAATGTCTTCAGACCTATTATAGGTCTTCAGACCTATTAATTCTTGCTGAAACTATTCACATTTAAGCATTATTGAAAATATGTTGTGTATGTCTCCATCGTTATCTAATGCTGTAGATTGCCATACATAAAAAATTTCATACTACAGTTTTTGAGTAAAACATTGTTGTATAAAGCATTTCACTCATTTCAAAACAGAAACTATTTCATAGGATTTTTTTCCAGTGTGTCCCCCAAACTTCGCAGTATTAATGTTGGAAAAAAACTGGGGAGGGGGATGCCAAGGGTGGGATGGGGAGATGGAGTTCTGGGCAAGGTTAGGGCCAGCAGGACCCAGTGGCAGAAAAAAAATTGAAAATAGGAAACAAATTTTAGGTTAGGGCCAGCAGGACCCAGTGGCAGATGTACCTCCTTGAAGGGCAGCTGTCAGCCCCAGTGACCCTCTCAGCAGCAGCTGCAGGCATTCAGCAGAGGGATGGGGGCTGGTTCACGCAAAAGCATGGTGGGTTGAAAGGGAGCTCCAATCAGCAAGCCAGGGAGGAAGAAAGCCTTCAGGACTCAATGGTGGAGAATGGAGTCACTCAGGCAGCAGGAGGAGAGAAAGGGTAAGCCCAACTCTCTCCTTGTATTCTGAGGCTTGTGGAGCACCTGGGATCAGGACCGACTGGACGGTAGAAGGTGGCGAAACCCCCCCCCCCCGGGGTGTGTCCTGGGTGTGACAGTTTGTAAGATATTCTCATGCTCACTGTATTCTTTTGATATATCTCTATTGTTGTCCTGGAAAATCAGTCACCCGTACTTATTTCTCTCATTATCCTTTACTGGAGCATTATTAATGGAGTGGAAACCAAAAGTACAGTAATTAATAAATATATTCTCCTTGTAACATTGTTGGTAAGGATAGCAGAGGAACCAGTATGGTGTGTGTGTGTCTTGGGTGATTTGCATAGAGAAAATAGTGTGTGCAATTGGTAACCCTACTCTGATTCAGACTTCTCCTGGGGTTACTTTTCATTTAAAAGAAAAGCATAAGGGAAATCTGTATATGCCTCTTCTACAGTGGCTTTGGAATCAGGGGACTTTGCAAGCATCCCTTTGAGGAAACTAGCTCATTTCATACTTTGAGAACCATAACCATACCTGTGTTCCTTGACCTTGAACAACAGCCGTTAAATGGCTCGTATCTATTGTTGTTATCCTTTGTGTAAAGACTTTGGATCAGGGATTACACTGTGAGTTAACTAAAGTGGCTTTCAGATTATTTTGCTGCTTGCTGATAGGGGGCACTTCATTAACTCCTGTTACAGCGCTTTAGCGTTGTAATTGATTGGTAGTCAATTCTGCTACTGTAAGAAAGCGAGAGAGATTTTTAAAAACCTCTTAGAAGGGAAAGTGGTGCTGTTCACAGTTCCAGCAGAAGCAAAGTGCTGGTGATTAAACAAAGGGAAGCATTTTAAGTGGCTATTTTTAGAGACACACGGCTCCCCACAGGTGCCCTGTTGGCCAGTCTTTGATCACAAGGGCCTTGACTAGCCTGACTTTGTAGGTATGTTTTTGGCAAAAGGGCTACTCCCGAGAAAAGTAACTTTCACTTGTAACTTTAATGCTGGACTTTGGCTGTTGTTTCTTCTGTAATGATCCTGGAAATAGGAATGTTGATGTATACCCCGCAAAAAGATGCATATATACAAGAACTGCTTTTGAATCTGACACCTCTGTTTTGCAGTTTGGACAGTGCACAGTTTGGAATATTGTGCACTGTAGATTTTCATTTTGAAAATTAATGATCATTGCAAAAATTTCTTAGGGAAAAAGGTATTTTAAGAGTTTTAAGATATTAGTTTGCCCATTTTGTCATCCTCAAGTAAGTCTCAGCTTGTTTGCTGAGTCAAAGAAGATGTGATCATACATTCTGCAAAATAGGTTGTATGATGTCTACAAAATTAATGGAAATAATATCCCTTTACTTATTTTTTTTAATTGGGAGGTGTATTTCAGAGAACGTTATTGCTCTGTGTTAGGAATGATGTGTTCTTAGAGACATAAGAAATTGTCCAGAGGCATAGTAGTAATTTTTATTTTTTGCTTTATATCTATATATCTAATAGCCAAGTTGCCCCCTCTGTGCGGATATCTAAATCTGCACATCGGGGGCACCTGTGGGGCAGGGAGATTTTCCTGCACACGTGGTGCAATGCCCAGGTGTGCAGAAAAATATTAAAAGTTGGAAAAAATATTTAAATTAGGTAAAAAGTAAAAATTAAATGAGCGTTCCCTGCGCACGTGCAGAGAACACTCTGGGAACTGGCGGGCCGGCGGCTGGAAGGCACTCAGGCCTCGCCGCCGGAGCCAGGGTGGGTTGGGGGAAGGAGATCGGCCGGGCCCAAGACAGGAAGGGGGGAGGAGATTGGGAGGCCTGAGTGGCCGGAAGCCACTCGGACCTCGCCGCCAGAGCGGGGGGGAAGGCGATCGGGGGGTCCTGAGAGG
>NW_015166426.1:1172147-1201193 GCF_001447785.1 Gekko japonicus
TTGCGACCTGCCTCGCCGCCACCACAGGGGACGGGAGGGCGGGAGAAGGCTTGGCACCCTCACCGACGAGGCCCGGCGGCTACAAGCCGCTCAGGCCTTGCTTCGGGGGGGGGGGAACAGGCAAGGCCTGGCTTCGGAGTAGCTGTGTGGGGGAGAGAATGGCGCTAGGGAGCAGGGGGGGACATTGCCCCCTGAGCCGGGTGGTGGTGGAGGAGATGGGGGAACCGGCAGGAGGGGGGAAGCTTACCTGTTCCTGCTGCTTCCTCCTCCGCCTGCTCTGCCCGCCCCCCCTAATTTCGCGAGTCCCCTTTCTTGTAATTATATAATGCCTTTATGCCACCACAAGGGCCACCAAGACAGCTAATCCAAAACATGCACGATAAAATCATATTTTTAAACCACTAAAATCAAGCCCCTTCCATCATTCAGACAACTAAAAACAGAGTTAAAATACATATGAAAGCATTAAAACAGCAATTAAAACATTGATCAGGAGGGAGGGATCACTGAAAATTTTTTAAACTGTAGGAGCTCTTTAAGACACCACATGGCCATTCCACTGCATTCCTGTAGCTATGTCCACATAGGCACATCCCCAGAAAGACCATGCCAACCCCCCCTCCACCTTTACATGTCTTTCCTTGAAGAGAATTACTTGGAATGAATGGTTCATTAGGGGCTGTCCCAGGTGGAGACACCACCAGAGGATACTGGGAAGCATGGGAACACTTCTCAGAAGGTCACTGACATGCTGCTTCATTATGCATATGTGTAAAGTGCCGGCAAGTTGTGGCCCACTCATGGTAACCCTGTAGGGTTTTCAAGGCAAGAGACATTCAAGGCAAGAGACATTCACTGCCTGCCTCTGCATAGCAATCCAGGGTTGCAGTCAGACGCGCCCGGAAAAAATGGTGGGGGGGGAGTGAGGCTATTTCCTCCAAGGGAATTTGACCCACAGTTGCATGATCACACCTCCCTTTGAAGCTGCAGGCGCAGTCCCCTCAGTGTGTGATCAGACGCAACTGCGGGTGAGTTGGGGAAGGGTTGTGCCATTTCCCCCCAACGCGCTTAAACGAAGGATCGATGAATCGCACCTCTGCACTAAGGGCTCCCTATGGAGTTTGTGATGATGTGCATACTGCGAGGGGGGGGAGAAACAACGGCACAGAGTCAGGATGGCCTGATTAGACCATCCTGATGCCATGAGAGCGTGCTGGAGTGATCAGATATGGGAAGGTCCATCCGTGGCCCGTCGCAACCCGTTTACTACCAGGTTTTCCATGGTATCTTTTAACTCCACTGATGGTTGCGGGACGCTTCCCAGATGTTGTTGTCTGATCATGCCCTCTAAATCTGCCCAGCGTTTGCACCTGTGTCAGGTCTAATTGTGTGTGCATGGTCGCAGCCCAGGACTTCCTAAGGGGTCTCCCATCCAAGCACTAACTAGGATTGACCTTGCTTAGCTTCTGAGATCTGACCACCCCACCCCGCACCTGCTTGCTTTGCTGCCCTGGCTGTCTAGCAATTGTGGCAGTATACAGCCAACCTGATACTGTCCTGGGAACTACAGTGCAGATCAGATTCATTTCAGGTCTGGTCTGGATTTACATGTGAATGTGTATCCTGCACACAATGCAGAACAGTACTGCCTGTTTCAGACATGGCTTTTCATCTCATAATGCAGATAGGAATCAACTCACATCCTCCCCATCTTCTCACCCAAATAGGTGGTCTCCTAGTTTAATTGGGGGAATTAACTTAAAGGAGACAAGCGAGGGAGGTAACTTGGGGTCTCCACCAATGTTTACGGGGATTGTTCCCTTAGAGGACTCTCAAAATAAATCAGGCTGGAGTTCAACCGTAAAGGTGTTGTTATTATAAAAGAAAAAGAGCAACACACACACACAAAACACACAGAAAACACGTAAGGTGGGTAAATAAAAATAGGGAGTAGCAGGGAGAGAGTTTTTGGGAAAGGTTTGTCCTCCCCTGCTGGTGCTGGTCACTGGAGGGCAGGGAGTATCGGCTGGGAAGCAGAGCTGCAGAATCCTCTTTCCTAGGACAGAGGCCGCTCGTTGCCCCTCGGCCCCTGGGCTGAATCCTCAAGTGGCTCTTTGCTGTTTGTGCTCCCAAGACAAATGCCAATCGCTACTCTGGGGTCAGGAAGCAATTTTCCTCCAGGCCAGTTTGGCCACGGATCCTGGAGATTTTTTGTCATCTCCTGGGTGTGGAGCACTGGTCACTGCAGGTATGGAGGGGGTGGTATTTGTGAATTTCTTGCACTGTGCAGGGGGTTGGACTAGCTGACCCTGGAGGTCCCTTCCCAACTATATGATTCTATGATTCTAGTCTTAGTGGCAGCCAAATTAATCAGAAAGTCATCCATTTGAAACAGTCATCAACTTGCTAGCCTTAGGGAAGCCATTCCTCTAATAAAGGGAAAACAACATTGATCTGCCTTATAGGGTTGTTGTAAGGATTGCTAGTAGCTAATTTATATGAAGAGCCCTGGTGAACTTGACTAGCAGTGCAATTCTAGGCATGTACACTCCCAAGTATATCCCATTAAGTTCAATGGGACTTACTCCTCTGTAAGCATAGAATTGCAGCCTAAAGATCCCAAGTATATCCCATTAAGTTCAATGGGACTTATTCCTCTGTAAGCATAGAATTGCAGCCTAAAGATCCACCTAGTCCAGCTTCCTGTTGTTCAGCAGCCAACCAGATGTCTCCAGCTGTAAGTGGGCACAAAGGCTAGAGCTCTCCTCTATTGCTATCCCTTCCACCAGCAGAGCATTCAGAGGCTCACTGTGTCTGAACATTGTGGTTCTGTTTAGCCAATATGGTGGGTAGTAGTTGTTAGACCTGTCCTTGAACTTGTGTTTTTAAAAGCTGTCAAATATGTATACATGCTACTAATAATAAATACACATTTATTAGATGTGTTTGAAACAGGCCATGTCTTAGGCATCGTTTTTTTACCCAAAGCTTGTTTGCTTGTATGGAATGAAAGTAACCGCCAAGTCAGTTTCATCTTTTCTTGTGTAAAGTTTAAGGAACGCAGATCATAGGCCAGGCCTGGCTCTAGGAGGAGGGGTGGAGAGCATGTGTTGCTTTTTACCAGTCACCTCTTTTCACCAGGCACTCCAGTTGCTGATAGTTTCACAGTTTCCAATTCCAGATAGTTTCCAGTCAATGATGTCATTGTTTCAGGTCTGAGGAAGTGCCAGAGCTGCACTCCTGGGCATCCCTGCTCCTCTATATCCTTGCATCCTCTGTACAGCTATGAAGGTGAGGGCTGCTGTATTTGCCATAGCCAAGAGTTACAGAGCCAGTGGAGTGCATACTGAGCCTTTTCAGTGGGTGTCAAAGTCAAATGACTCAGCTGAGTGTTTCTTAAGATCTCTTCTTGAGATTAGGAGCAAATGAAGGATATACTTGCTCATCTTGCTGGGGTGAAGTGAGAAACTCAGTGGTAGTTGTCAGAGGCAATTTGGTAAGAGGTATAGGAATGAAGTCAAGGCACAAAGGTAAGGAGGCAGAATTTGATTTCCGTCCCAGTATTTTAAAACAGAAAGTCAATCAATTTTAATGCGGTAGAAGAACTGTGCCTTGGGAACAGAATGACAGCAACAGATTTGCAAGGTGTTCTGCATGAACTGCTAGTGAACTTCATTTTTCTTTCCTTTAGTGCTTGCTGTTATGAGTACCATGTCTATGCAGCAAATTCTCACTAAAAATGTAGCAAAAAGAAGGGCAGTGCCATCTAGAGCCTGGGATGCTGCCACATCTCTGGCATGGCATCGGCATAGCTGGTTGGGATCCTGCGTTCTCCCAGTTCAGAACAGATCCATTTCCAAGGAGCTGAGAGCACAGCCACATCTCTAGAATCCCAATAAATAGAGTCCCACAGCACTAGGGTCCCAATAGTGGTTATTGGCTCTCCTTCCTGGTTCTTGTATTGTTTCTTTCGGTGTTTTTATTGAATTATTTTATAATTTTAAAAGGCCTTTTTAAATCTTCAACTTTTAATGTTTCTTTGTGTACCCTGATGGGATGGAAAGGTGGCAAAATGTTTTTGAATAATTGAATAATATAGTGACACCACTCTCACCTGCCAACCACTAAGCCCCATGCTGTTGATGCCCTTGTGTCAGCTATATGTGAAAGTAGCCAACTAGCATGGAGAGATGCCAGCTTACCTCAGGGATGTCATCTTGCCCCCATCCACACACACAACACAATAAGGAAAGGAATGAAGGAAACACAAGACTCTTATCCAGCTTGACTTCCTAATGGCATTGTTTCCCCCCACACACACACACAATATTGTTTACCCGGTTGTTGAGCAATGGAGTATAGTCATAAGGCCAATATGTATCTATGTTTTGTATAGAGTTGTATTGGAACTCTGTCTACAGTTTCTGATGGGGCTTACACCCATGGAGTTCTGGTTATACAAGACAAAAGGCATCATGCATGTTGTCAGGTTCCCAGTCAAATCACTCTCCACACATGATTTCTTTAGTGAAAGGTTTATTTAGAGATTTGAGATGCTCATGGGTTCAGACTCTTTGTCAGGACTGAGGTGCAAAGGCGGGAAAGCTGTGTATAATCATAACCCCAAAATTCAATTCATACATGTCAGCAATACTACAAAGACCGTGAAAGATATACGGTCAACAACTAGCCAAACACAAACTCTACTTCAGGGACACTTCCCATGTTTTAAAATGTTTTATTTGTTTTTAGTGCACTGTGTGCCTTGATTGTGTTGACCATGGTGTTGTATTACACCGGTGTACTGTGAGCCGCCCTGAGCCCGCGTGCGGGGAGGGCGGGATATAAATTTAAATAAATAAATAAATAAATAAAGATGTCTTCAAGGCACCATAGAGGAGTTACTGAAGCTTGCAGGCGAGGGCAAGCGATAAGGGTGCAGGAATAACAAAGGGTTGGGTGCAGGGAGCAAAAAGATTGCAAAGAACATAATTACACTGGGGAGAAATAAAACAGGTACAGTTGGTCAAATGCCCAAGTCTGACACATGTTTGTCCAGCAGTAGCAATGGTGAGAGTGGTTGATAGTCACTGGGAAATGTAATTGTATCCCCCCCCCTTTCCCCCACTCACATATGGTTCTTCTTCCTTTTTCTGTTGTCAAGTCACAGCTGATGTATGGCAACCCTATAGGGTTTTAAAGGCAAGAGACTAACAGAGGTGGTTTGCCATGGCCTTCGTCTGCTTAGAGACCCTGGATTTCCTTGGTGGTCTCCCATCCAAATACTAACCAGGGCCCAACCCATGTCAGCATCCTAGTCATATTCTGGCAGCATATCTTCAATAGAGGGGCTCCTATTTCTGCACTGTGCCTACTTACCATGTGTGTGGAGACTCTCATAGAAACTGTGGAGGGAGGGAGTGTTAGCCGAATTGCTCTCAAAGAGAAACAATTGGAACAGTTTATCAGGATTCACCGTCTATGGTTTACGGAGGATGCTGCTGTTTCTGAGGTCCCCAATAAGAGACTGAGGCAGACTTCTTAATAAGAATAATTGTTTACTAGCACACTTCACACAGTAAGCACACAACAACCACAACACACAAGAACTAGGAAATACAGAGAGAATTATTCAGCACAGTTGCAATTTTGCAGGTAACGTTGGTTGATGCTTTGGGGTATAATTACCTGGCTGCTTCTGCGTGGCTCCAAACTTCAAGCGAAGGGGTAAGGATGGGGAGAAAATGGAAAAGAATAGCGAATGGACTCAGACCAGCTAAGACCACGTGCTAAGAAGTTCTAGCTGTGCACTGCTAGAACAAAGAGAGGGATGGGAAGGATTTGGGATAGAAAGCTGGATTGAAGGGTAAAGCAGGTTAAATAGAGGACGTAGTTTGAGAGCGCTGGGGGGTTTCAGGTAAAATGCTCAAGAGAGCGAACTGGAGGTGCATTCCTGATTATATCAAACAGGGTCAGGGGAGGAGCTGGGGCCAGGAGACCTCCCCTGTGACGAGGCATTCTGTCATAGCCAAGAGGTCTGGGATTGGCTATTGTAATTTTCTGGGAGGGCTTGGAAACTGGAGGGCAATTTGAGATCTAGTGACTAACTCAATCAAGACACCTGGGCTAGGGGTATTCGCATGTAGATGTATGACTCATCGCCAGGAGGCCAGGTTGAATAGAGAGTCTTTGTGAGGACGTGCTGTCCGTTGGTGCGAGGGGGAGGGGGGTTTCAGGTATGTGACCAGGTGGCTGGTTTGAAATGGAGTCTGCTGCTTTTGTGTGACCATGTGCTTGGAACAAAATGGAGTCTGCTGCTTGCTGTGGCCGTGTGCTTAGAACAACATTGCGTTTGCTGGACATGGGAACACCTCAGGAATAGCAACCATAAGAGGAAACAGTGTCTCCCTATTGGGAGCTCACAGCATGTCAGTTTCTGGCACAGTCTGTCATTGGCACACTTCATCAGGTACAGCGATGGCACACTTCATCAGGTACAGTAACTCAGTTCATAAAAACACCATGGCAGGCATGCAGGGTTACAGGAGGGAGCGAGGGTTGTTGATCCAATGCGCAAAAAGTATGAGCAATGTGTGTAAGTTTGAGAGGGGGGATTTGCAGCAGTCAAACTGTGAGGCAGAACACCTTTTGAACAAAGAGGTGAAAGTGGAATTGTGCAGTCATTTAAGGTAATGGCTGACATGGTAAATGCCCCTATAATGCCCTCATGTCACCCAGTCAAAATGTCCATGTAAGTGCCAGTGTACATGGGCAGAAAACATAGGTGGAGCGCAGCCTGTCATGCTCTGCTTCACTGGCTCAGATTAAACTGAAAGAAGGCTTGTCCTCACTTGTTTCATATTAAAACAGGCAGCTCTCAGTCTTGCCTTTGCCAGCCAGGTCCTTCTTAGGTCTCCTTCCCTGGTCCATTTGGCTCGCACTGGTTGGAAAAAGCCCCATGTTGGTAACACACACTGCAATCCTATACAGAGTATCTTGGTCATCTGGAGATCAATTGTAACCGCAGGAGATCTCTAGGCCCCACCTGGAGGTTGGCAACTCACCTTAGTCAGCTGACACCCAGTGCCATGGCTGATGAGGAATCTGGGCTTGGTTCTGCTTGCTCCTGACCACCAGTAGCCCTCTAGGCCAGTCGCCCACTAAGAAATTTCCCTGTGAGTTCCATGGTACTGCTCTAATATTATGTACAAGTCAACATTGTATGGTTTGTCCTTGAGGAGCAAAGAGTTGCTTTTTATACAGTCAGTGAAACTATTACTGAATGAGCAAGCAAGTGGTGAGCAGCCGGCTGGACTCTCATGTCATGGACTTATGCATTTTAAGATTAAAAGGAACCACTGAACACTTCTTCTTTCCTTTGGAGCAATAGAATTCCTCCAGACATCATTATATTAGATCTATTAACCTGTATGCTGGCTGAACTATATTTTTTCGAATACCAGCCTTGATCTGAAGGCTTGCAAGTGATGGAAAATCCAATGTCCCTCTTGATAATACTTTCCCCAAGCTTGCTGTGATTAATCCACTTCCAAGAATCGCCCCCAGTAAATCTTACTTCTGCATTTGAGCTGCTTCATCTGCTAACCCTGCTTTTGATAATATTGATATATATAATCTCAATGCCCCTTTTCCAAAATCTGTCTGGCATGTTTTTTCACCTCGGTCTTCCTCCACAATTCATTCCTTCTGTTTCCTTGTCCTTTATGCTCACTTCCAAGTGTACATCGCCAGTAGCTAATTTGGCTTCCTTTTCTCTGTGTTTTGCCTTGATTTAATATTTGACATACCAGCAGAAAAGTGAAGAGTTGGCTTCCCAACTTTTGATGACTCACCACACACTGTTTATATGTTTTAAATTTGAACAGGCAGGAACATGATCAGCAACTCGCAACCCCTATGTCAACTTGGCTTTCCAGGTGGATATCACCTGACCCCCCAAATGTCAGCACCAGAGGCGAAAAGGGTATGGAAGGATGAGCTGTGTATGTAACTATGGGACTGAGCAGCAGAACACTGGGGAGGATGGCAAACTGAGCTTTGCCCTCTCCCCACTTCCTTTCTCCAGCAAAACCTAGTCGTCAATCCAAGGAGTGAGCCATTTGTTTCAAAAAAGTGAGATACTGATCTGATTCCTGTGCCAGATTCTGCTGATTGATGGCACAGACATACAGAATAACACAGCTGTGGCTATCAGACAGGAACTGTGTAGCATGATTTCTTTCCCATCATCCCCCCTCCCTTCCTTTCTTTCAGAGCATCACAGAATGGGGAAAGCAGGAGAGGCTGGCGCAGGCAACTTGAACATTTTGTAATGCCTGCAAGCTTTCCCTCTGCAGCTATGAAGAGATGCGGATTGAGGGAAAATGTAATTTAAGGAGCTGAAGAGCCGCTCAGGGAGGTTTAAAGAGCTGCATGTCAATTGGGAGCCATGGCTTGGCTAATACCATCCAGGATCATATTGTGGCTAATATAAAACATGGGAACAATCTCTCTTTCATTCTTTTTGATGACTCTGTCTGATTCTAACAATTGATATACAAGGGAAATGTTGACAATAGTAACTGGACTATGAAATAAAGAAGCAAATCTATAGATCAGGATAACTTAATGGGGGCTTTTGAGCATACCAAGACCCCTTTTTTGGTCTGTTGCTGCTGCCTCAGATCCCATTACTGTGGCCCCGTTCATACGAGCCCATTTGGGCCGGGAGCGGGACGGAACCGGGGCGGAGCAAACAGGCGCGATCTCACCTCAACATCTGGCGAGCGTGCCGTCTCCGTCCCTGATCCGTCCCAACGGCCCAAACTGCGCCGCAAAAAACAACCACCTCTCTAGGTGGTTGCATCCATTGGTGCGGCGCAGGCAGGGCTGTGGGATCGGCGGCGCGTCCTTGCGCCGCCGCATCCCGGCCCCCAGCCGTACTGCGCGTGCCCGAGCATGCGCAGTTCGGCAGCCTCCCCCCTCCCCTCGGACTTTTCCTCCCCGGCATCTGAGCGTGCCGGGGAGTGCTGCGCCGCGGCTAGGGGATCCGTGGGATCCCGCCGCGGCGTCTCAAGTTTGGAGCGGCTCTGAGTAGCCGCGTTTCAGCCGGCCCGTGTGCCCGGGGCCCTTATATAGGATTTTTGCCCCAGTATGCATCACTTACTTACATTGAATCTTAATTGCCATTTTAATGCCCATTCCCCAGTTTGGAGAGATCATTTTGGATCACAACCCATTTTTTGTTTTAACCACCTTAAATAATTTGGTTTCATCTGCAAACATGGCCACCTCAGTACTCTCCCCTAACTCCAGGTCATTCATGAGCTATCTGAAAAGCACTGATCACAGTATAGATCTCTGAAGGACTCCACTGCTCACATCCTTCCACTATGACACACTTGGCTGTACACTCTGATGAGCTATTTAGATAACGACACACTGAAATAGAGGTAATGCTACTATGATGTGTAAAGTAGTGGTGTGTTTATGGGTCAGCTGATATCAACAGTATTATGGCTGGGGAATATCTAACTAATTCCTGGTTCTGTTCTTCAAGGTCAGTGGCGTATTGATTTCAACTTCCTCTCTTGGATTGTAATCACCAGAATGCATGGAGTATAATATTTCTGTGGGCTGGATCCCATGGATGTATGCTTCTAATGGCAGCGAATCCTCCAGCACAAAATGCAGAGCCTCTTGTGTTGAGGAAGGCACGTAGCACTGGAGGAAGCTACTAATGTTAGTGAAATCATAGGATCGAATCCTATTTCAAATTACCAGAGTAAAGCTCATGGTGTCTGCCAGAGCACTTCCTTTCGCCCACAGGATGTTTTATCTCAGACCAGCATAGTTGTCATCAAATGAAGATGATCCAGGGAAGACCATGTTATATGTAGTAAGGTAGTATGCATGCACAGTGGAAAAGAGATTGAGCTATAAGGTTATCAGCATCCAGGTAGGGGCAGTATTTGTCCTGGAATTAAAACTGCTCTCCTGACTATAGAGATCATTTCACCTGGGGGAAATGGCAGCTTCAGAGGGTGGGATCTATGGTATCACATCCCTGCTGATCTCCCAGTTGCCAGGAATGTCCAAAACTGGAGTTGATAACCCTTTTCAACTATGAGCAACAAGGCAGGGGTCGTTTAGTAGAAAAAGAGCTAGGGGAACTCATTAGCATAACTCATTAGCATATGCCACACCCCCTGACATCACCGGAAGTGTGTCATAAGGCCACACCCCCTGACATCACCGGAAGTGTGTCATAAGGCCACACCCCCTGACATCACCGGAAGTGTGTCATGAGGCCACACCCACCACTCAGTTAGTCTTAGTCTTAAAGGTTAGTCTTAAAGGTGCTATTTGTTAGTCTTCAAGGTGCTATTTGAACTCTTGGACTATTTTGCAGCAACAGACTAACACAGCTACCTCGGGGAAGCTCCTGGATGGGGCTGGGAGTCCTTGCGGAGGCCACGTGGAGTGGCCTCGGCCAGGCAGAGGGGGAGGACGGCAACTTATCCTCCTGCTTCTTTCTCCTTCTGCAACAGAATGAGGCTGGAAGCAGGGGGCAGCCAGAAGAAGGGGGCGGGGCTTCGTCGTGTGCCCCGCCCCCTGCACCTCACCCGGAGGGACTGCGATCCCCCGCGATCCCCCCCCGAATCGACCTCTGCTACAAGGTCTTCCTTTCTTTCCTCTTTATCCCAAAATCTCAAGGTCTGTAAACTCATGACAAGCTGTTAGGCTGACCTGTTTTTCTCATTATCCTTCTCGGCAATACTTACCACCACAGTGGAAGAACTATTGGCATAATGGGTTGAATCAAGCCAACCCTTGTGCTGGTGTAAAAAAGAAGAATGGGTACCTTTGGCCATCAAAAAGGTTATTCTTGGAATCCTGAAAACTGCATGGATGAAAGGGGTTGCAGCCAGGGGGGCAGGCAGATGGTATATGGGGAGGGCCAGTGTGGTATAGTGGTTAGAGTGTCAGTCTAAGATATGGAAGATCCAGGTTTGAATCCCCACACACTGTCAGCCTAACCTACCTCACAGGGTTTTTTTGAGGGTAAAACAGAGGCGAGCAGAAGGATGTAAGTCACTTTGCGTCCCCATTGGGGGAAAAGGTGAGATATAAATGAAATAATAAGAAGGAAAACTGGTTGATACTGAGCATAAGAACCCTGGCTGGATTTGACCCATCCTCCCAACAACATTCTGTCTGTCTGGATCCAACCCAATATATCCATGGTGTTTTGAGCACTTAGAAAAGGAGCAGTAGTAGTTGTAGTTGTAGTTGTAATGTCACAACACTATAGGGTTAGTATGGAAAATGTCATTACATCTCATTCCCTTAATTTTGACATTGTTTTGTTGTTGTTGACATTGTAGGGATTATTAAAGAAGATTAACAAATGTCCAGTCCATTTTTTAAAAAGGGAAAAGACAGTTGATTGGATTTCTCCTGAGTTTATTCCTTTCCAGCCTTTTTTTTTTTAATCCTCACAGGTTATTTTTGTTTGGTTTTTTCTACCTGATGTCTAGACTGTCAGTCAGTCCATTAGTCATTAGAAGTTGTTTGCTTTCCAATATGCTACTTACTGAGGCAAATCATTTCTCCAAAGAAATTTACATCAGGGGAAATGAAAGCATCAATAATGTAAACACAAATTCTATGATATGGTGTCAGGAAAAGGTTTTTATTTCTGCTTCATGTTTCCATTATGTTACTGGGGGTCCACTCCCCTCCTTTCGGTTGTTTTCCTACTGGCATTCAAAGGAGTGAGAAATGTATGTATATAAAATATTTATAGTCTGATAGGAACACATACACACTAAAAAGATTTAAGGCTACCGTTCAGCTCTGTAAGATCAATAGCATTATAAAGTGGGTTTTTTTCCCATGGCTTTGCTCTTAATATACCTTAGAAGTGTGATTTGAATAAATGCAAGTATTGCAGTATACCGGGTATGGAGGAAGCATGCAAGTATTTTTTCCCCTCCTGTCTCTATGCAGACACTGAAAACAAAAATTAAGGGCTCCTTTATTTGAGCATTAGAGACACATCCGTGTATAAATCTGGCAGAAGCTCACAATTTCTTGACCTTTCAGAGCTTGGTCCAAAATCAGAATGTTATTTCTAACAGCCTGCTCTTATTCAGAACTGTGAATGCTGTAGTACTGACAGATGAGAGAAAAACTAGAATGACTTGGATTGAAATCTTATTGAGAAAGAAGAATATCTAGGGCGTCTTCCTTTCTTTTATCTTTAGTTAGCTACTTTTTTATATATACAGTTGGGTGAGGGAAGAGCAGGGGATGAATGGTTCCCTGGGCCTTTGAAAGCCGGGTCTACTAAAGAAACCTAAAATTCAAAATATCCAAACTATTCTTATGTTATTCACATAAATGATGATACTAATACCTCTGGACCACAGGTGGCTCTTTGAAATGCCACCTGTGGCTCTTCTAAGCATTGTCCCCCAATGTGGCATCCACCCCATGTTCTAGGAAAATGCAGTCCAAATGCCTAGAACGGATTGTGATTGGTAGGTGGTTCCCACCTTGAAACACTGGAGGGACTGAAGGACTGGTAAGCTGCAAACCACCCTGAGTCGTGGGCCTCCCAGGTATATAATATTAATAGTTACTATATGTGAACTCTTGCTGTGTCACTTTGGAAATGATGTCATGCTGTGCGCACTCCTGGCAGGTGGCAAGCAGTTGGAGGTCTCCTGCCCCAATAGGAGACCTGGCAGTCCTACATATAATGGACACATGGCTCTTATGGTTTCAGAAAACTAAAAACACTGCTCCAGGAGGCTACTCCCATTGTAGAAATGGCAAGAAGTAAAAAAAATGTTGCTCTCCTTCACCACAGCCTCGATCCAAAAAGCTCATGAGGAGATCCTGTCATGGTTCTCCCACACAGTGCACAGTTTGATCTTTAAACGGGTTTATGGATGAGGTGGCCTGTTTTCTGGTTCTATATGGGGGTCACATAAGCCTCAAAAAATGTATTTATTATCATCCTTCCTCTTCAAACTTACGTGAATTGTTTTCTTGTCCTAAGCACACAGACTGCATTCAGACATCGTTTGCAGCCAACAGTAAGCCACAACTCAATTTGTTGACGTGTACATAACTTGTACCTGTGAAATATTACTTAAAACAGCATTGTAAACTAATACCAAACCCCAGGAGACACAGAAACATGGGCGGAGGAGGGGACCGTCCTGACACCATGCAAACTCCAGCTCCTGATATTCCTGGTTAATCCTGAATATTTCCTGGATATTTTGGGACCTGTTTTTTCGTTCCCAAACAATATTCTATCACTGATATTTTTAAAATAATAAAAGACCCCTGGTAACAGGGTGTCCAGGGAATGAGCTTTCTTTGAGTAAAATTCCGTGTCCAAGATATTTATTTTCTATTCAGCGCAGGGAATTCAGCTCACCGGATGTCAGCAATTGGTGAGAGCAGCAGAGTAGCCAGGTCCTGCCTTCCTACCCGTGGGGGACTTTGGGCAGCATTCCTGGAGGGGGAGGGGACATCCCCAACATGATGACATCACTCAGAGTGACATCATCACATTGGGTACGAGCCTGAATCCCAAGCAGCAAATTCGCCACTTGGAATCCAGGTGCCTGCCCTTCCTCCTAAAGCATTTAAAGGGAACCTTTAAATGCTTTTTGAGGAGTGGGACCCTGTGCGTCTGAATCCCAAGTGGTGAATCTGCAGCTTGGAGTGCAGGCATGCGGCTAGTGGCCACCCCTCTCCCCTCCTGAAAGATTTAAAGGGCCCTCCAGCTGATTAGCAGGCCACATGCTCCCACTGATCAGGTGGAGGGCCCTTTAAATCTGGCAGGAAGGAAGAGGGGTGACTATGGGTGGTCGTGGTTGGTGGTGGGGCTTCCCCTGCCGGCCAGGTGGTTGGCGGTGGGCAGGAGCCCTCAAAATCAGGGGATCCCCCACCCACACCTGGGGACTGGCATCCCTAGAGAGCAGCCCTCCCCAGTGCTGACTGTTACCAGCTCAAGGCCTCTTTGTGGGGTCCAACAACCCTGCTAATTAATTTACTGATTTCAGCTGTAACAGTTGGGAGGGAAGGAGTTTCATTTATCTTCCAGAAAGTTCTCTCAGGACAGGGTCCTGATTGGTCAAAGAAGGTCAGAAGATCAGTGGCCTAAGTTTCCTATAAATGTAGATTATTCTCATAGCTATCACCTGAAGCCCCTTACTTTACTTCTAACCTTTACCTGCTCTGTTTGCCTCTGCTGTGTTACTTTGCCATTACATCTTTTTGGATTATGCTGCTTAACTTTGTTCTGAATTTGCCATTACTTCAAAACCTTAACATCTATGCTGTAAGAACCTTTAGTAAGTGTATCTACAAAGTTAGCTTTGTTATTTTTATGTGCTTGAACCCTCAGTGGAACTGTATTGTTTTAAAACTTCCCCCCCCTTTATTTTCGTTATAATAAAGCCTATTCAGCTTTCTGGTGTTCTGTTACTGTGAGTTAACTGTGAGATTACCCAGGGTAATCATTGTTAGGTTATCTAAGGAGAGTCTTGTTACAGGGTCTCAGGTGTGAGACAGGGGAACAATTTTCTCAGAACATGGCAGAGCAGCCTTGACACAGGAGGTCTTCCATGGAGACAGCATAAGGGGAAATGGCTGTCCTGTGGGTGGGAATATCCAAATTTTCCCACCCACACAGCAGCCATCCAAGCTTTGTGATCTTCCCAAAAACTTGGGAGCAAAGCAGGCTTGAGAAAGATTGAAGAAAGCTAAGAAAACTGAAGAAAGTCTACAAATGATGCTGTTGTATACTAAGCTCGGCCGCGTGCGAGGCCAAGCCCACACGCAGTCAGGCGAAGAGCCCTAGCTTCACTCTAAGGAACAATAGCCCAAACGGATCCTAGCCCCCCACCTATTAGATGGCTAGGATCCAAGGTAGGACCAATGGTACTCTTGGCCACTGTAAATACCCTATCACTAGTGAAGGGTGTGTGTTTGGGTGTGGTTTGACTCCTAAATGTAAGCCGGCTTGCAAGCCAGCATTCTCTCTCTTGTTCTACATCTCTAAATAAAGTATGAGCTGAATCACGTCACTATGTATCAGGATCAATACTTTTCACTGGCGACGAGGATGGGATTTGAATGAACGAACGAGATGCAGCACCGAGCATCGCATCGCGCCCTGACTCATCAAGCACCGCACTCCGCACCGCTGGCCCTGACTCCAGCACTGCATCATGCTCTGCTTCTCCGGTCACCACGCCTTGCACCGCTCCGCCACAAAGCACCGCGCCCCACACCACTGACTCCGGTTCCAGCACCGCATCATGCCCCGCTTCTCTGGCCACCGCAATTTGCACCACTCCGAGCCTTTTCCCACCACATGGAGCTTGCATAATGGCCGCCACTCAGGGAAACATCCCGGAATCCGATGCCGCCTGTCCCGAGCAGTGGGAGACCTGGCTCAAACGATTGGAGAACCACCTTGACTTCCACAACATCATGGACGAGGGAAAGAAGAAATCCCTGCTACTGAGCACGTGTGGCATCGACACATTCTGACTTCTTAAATACCTGATTGCCCCGAAAAAGACGAAGGAGGAAACCTTCACGGTTTTGGTGAAGGCGCTAAGTGACCATTTTGTGCCTAAACCCATGAAAATAGCTGAGCGCATCGACTTCTTTGCACGTGTCCAGGGCCCAGATGAAACCGCCATCAACTTCCTGGCGGGACTTCACCGGGCAGCCACTCGTTGTGAGTTCCCCAGTCTCAGCGATACCCTGATGAACCAGTTTGTCATGGGCCTAAAGGAACCCAAGCTGTGCCGTAAGCTGGCCAGCCACGATGACCTGACCCTGGACATGGCCCTGAAGGAAGCAGCGGCTTACAAGAAGATGCACCAAGACCACTGCAGCAGGGCAGTCCACTGCACCAACACAGCCTAGGGTTCCGACGTTTCGTACGAGGAGGAAGTCTTGCAGGTACGCCACCCATCTTGACAGGCCCCACAGCCACAGGTGGCAGCAGCAGAACCGTTGGTGAAGGCCTTCACACCCTGCGCCAGCTGCAGTGAGGTGCATGAACGCCGGACTTGCAGTTTCCAAGATGTCGTCTACAGGACCTGCGGAAAACAAGGACACTTCACCCGAGACTGCCGGTCTTGTGGAACACGCCAGAGGACGTCAGCACACCAGGAGTCAATGGATCTGCACACCCTCACGGCCCAGCAGCAGCAGCACCAGGTAATGAACTTGCCCCCTAATGGCCCTAACAAGATGCATGCCACAGTGTTCATAGAGGGGTCCCCGTGTAAGATGGAGCTGGACTCAGGGTCGTCCTTCTCCATAATTTCTGCAGACACCCTACGTATGCTCTGCCCCCGGTGGGGATCCCTCCTGCAAAAGCCACAGGGCTTCTTGCTGCGGGACTTAAAAAAAAAAAAACCCGGTGACCATTAAGGGCTGGGGCAAGTTCTGGGTGCTGTACAAGGTCTAGTCAGAGGTAAACCCTTTTTTCCCCAATAAGGCTTATTCCCAAAAAATTGTTCTTAGGGTTGCAGAATAACTCAGGTCATTGGTTTCTTACCAATGCGGATACATGGGTTAAACAGAATTAGCTCCCCCCCAAAAAAAACACACCCTAGGTTTCTAAACTTGGATTAAACCCTGGTTTAGACTTCTGATTTGTTGTGGGAGTACTAATTCCAACTCGGCTCCACGGCCACCTGTAGGTGTCATGGGTACCCACAATTATCAGAAGGGAAGGGGGAGGAGCAACGTGTGAATTCCCCATCCAGCTGAATTTACACACATCAAGGGTTAATTGTCAGTCTGAAGAGACATCTGAATGCAGCTGAGGAGAGTGATTGTAAGGGAAGGAATGTAAGAACTCCAGTGAATTTCCCCATCTATAAAATTAAATTAGATCTGCATATTATTTATAATTCAAAGACATAAAAGTTCTTAGAAGCAGCATGCCCATCTTTTTCTCTTTCGAAGACTGATAATTGCTGAAGATTTTCCAGATTTGCACGGCACTTATCTTTGCCCTGACACAAAGAAAAAAAATTGTTTGAACTGAGTTCCAGAAAATGAAGCTGATAAAAAAAAAGAATAGCAATAGCCTGGTTTATGTTTTCAAACCAATGGGCAGCAGCAAGTGCTTTATAACTAACAGGCTGTTGACCTGAAGGGAGATGTCAGTTCTCCTGAGGCTGAAAATAACATAACTCCCATAAATCTTTCATGAACAATTTTTGGAGGCTATCAGATCAAGCCTGGCTGATCTGAACATTACATTGATGTCTTTAAACTGAAAAGATGGATGCCAGTTTCCTTAAAACGGATGGTCTGAAATAGACCCTTTGGAACTCCAACTACTTAAAACAAAGAGAAAGATGAGATTCTGTAACCTTTGTTTTTAGACTTTCAATCACAGGAAAGCTGTGTATCCACAAACCAAAAATCTTTGCCATATCAGGACGTCGAGCTGAAGGTGGAGCAGGATGGGTTGGGTACAGGTGGAAGGAGAAGAACGTGATCCAGAGCCAGCAAGATGGAATAAGAGCAGTCCTCTAGGTGATCAGATAAGCAGGTGAGCAAGCCTCACCTCAGGGATCAGCCAAATATTCCTTATTTTGGTCACTTTTATCTTTCAGTACTTTGTCTTTCAGTTGCAACACTCCACAAAATTCTTCTGCTGGTTTTGTAGGTTCATTTTTGTTATGTACACGTGAAGTATAATCTTTATATACAGTTGATGATATTTAAATGTATAACCCGGTGATCCCCAACATGATTTCCCTGCGGTTGCTATTATGCCTGTCAACATATTTTCTGGCACCCACTTGCTTCTTCTACCTCTTCCCTAAGTCAAAGAGTCTATTCTAGCTCTTCTCCACCTCAGTAGGATGTGTGTCAAAGGAACCTGGATTCCTACTTAGCTCAATGAGACGGAATACCCAATTCATGTGCATAGGACTACAGATTTAGTTTAGATTAAAGAATCTTGTTCTTGTTAACAAAAGAATTCTAAGAATTTGTGAATATTATGTATAATTTCTGATACAGAGGATCACAAGTAAATAATGTGCTAATACAGGATGGGGTATGATTTTTGTGGTTGGCCACCATATTTATTGTGGATTTCTGGCAGTGGCCTACTTACATATGTGCTACAATCTGATCTATTTACATGCTGCCTTGCACAGCTATATTTTAAAATACACATTTACAAAAAGCTTTAAAACTGTGACCTAATATCTTAAATACTGAACATTCCCATTTCTATTGTCATAAGTAACTGTTTCCGCATACTTGTTTCCATTTATACTCTGAAGTACAGAATAATTGAAGTACAAAATAATTGAAGAGGCTATCAGATACATGAAGCAGAGTGTTGAAATTCTGGCAGAGAAGCACTACAGCAGAAAAGGGGGCAATTGTTGCTGATTTCCCTCTCCTATTGCAGACCACACATTGTGCCAAGCACAGCCCCTGGGGGTCCCCTTCTCTCTGGGGGCAGCATTTCAGGGAGTGGGGGGGCTGTGGGTGGGTGGGTCTGCTAGTGTTGCCAGGTCCCCCCTTGCCACCACAGGGGATGGGAAGTAGGACTGCCAGATCCAGGTTGAGATACTCCTGGAGATTTGGAGACGGAGCCTGGGCAGAACAGGAACCTCAGTGGGTACAATGCCGTAGAGTCCACCCTCCAAACTATCCATTTCCCCCAGAGGAACTGATCACTGTAGTCTGGAAAAGAGCTGTAATTCTGCGGGATCCCCAGGTCCCACCTGGAAGCAGGCATCCCTAGGGGCTGCCAAGTCTCATTTTGCAAGCAGAGCTTCACTTGTAGTAGAAAAGAGCAAAAGTCCAGTAGCATCTTAAAGACTAAAAAATTTGTGGCAAGGTATGAGCTTCCATGAGTCACTGCTCACTTCCTCAGATACCTCACTCAGATACTCCACTCGTAGTTAGATACAACCCATTGTATATATCTCTGTGTTTCTGTATATGTGCAAACACACATGCATGCCCTTCCTGGAGGAGATAGATTGGATCCAGCCAGTTCAATTGCACCCAGTTTTCCTTCTTATTAGAGTCCCTATTCCCCACGGCTTTTGTCCATGTAGGTCCCGTGATCCCCAGCATATCCTTCTTGGTGGTCCAACGAGACCCACCTGTGGGAAAGCAGGTTGGATCCAACTCAAAGACTGTGTTGCAGCATGAGATTATAAGAGTGAAAAGGAACTGAAATCAGATATAGATACCTGCATCAACCATATGAAGTAAACAACATCCTTCACGAGGAGTTATTGAGATCATAGATGGCTTCAGGCACACACAAGCTGAGACGATTAATAATCGTAGTCACATTTAAAGCCAAATGAAATTGAGTCAAACCTGTAAATGAACTGTAGTTCAGCAGCTCACTCTAGATTCCTTTCTTTAGACTTTTTAAAAAAGTGATACAATCTTCCAACTCAGAATGAAATGCCCTATTGACATATCTGATTCCTGTATTTTTCTAAAGTCTTTATGCTCATTCTCTTACATGGGAAAAATTATGTTATTGTGATGACTCAGTTAAGAGCCTAGGGTTTGTACTAGACCCAGAGTTACTCCTGGAGAAGCAAGTTAATACTGCTGCAAAGAAGGGAATTGGACTGGGTTTTTGAATGCATTCCAAAATACATTATATTTTAAAGTAGTATTAGTAGCTGAGCACCAGCAGCTGTGTGTCTGTCTTGGTGATCTCATGAACATGGAATCTCATGTCTTGTAGCAGTTACCACATCACCTTGTCTCCACATTCTTTTCTGTTCCTTCAGTATTTGTTTATATGCCTTCTAGATCGCACATCATCCTCATAACTTTCCAGTGTATTAAATTTTTTGCCTAGCTATCAGTGGGTCTAGTGAAGGGATTCTGTGGATATTTGGGATTTCTTTTCCCAATTAAAAAAGTGCATTTTTCCAGTTGTAATAAGTATCTTGGACAGATAGAAAACTTAAGAAAATTTATCATTACATCTGAAAAGGATAACAAAGGAATGGTTATTAAGGTGATGTGTATCTAAGCCAATCTTAATGATATGCAGAATAGGTATTGCTAATTCAGGTCTTCATCCAGGTCTTCATTAAGCTGCTTAGAGAGGGGGTTGTGAGTTATAAACAACATGCATGCAACACACAGCAATGACTTAATAACTACATTTTGAAATGCATGTCCTCTGTTGCAAGAAACCCTGTCCTGGATAGCCAAAGCTAACCTGATCTCACAAAATCTCAGAAGCCTAGCAGGGTCAGCCCTGGTTAGTACTTGGATGGGAGATCACCAAGGAAGACGAGGGTTGCTACACAGAGGCAGGGAATGGAAAACCGCCTCTGAACATCTCCTGCCTTGAAAACCTTGTGGACTTGCCATAAGTCAGCTGAAACTTGACAGCAAAAAAAGGGGGAAGGGGAAATGCAAGGAAGTGGCCTGAACTGTGGTGCCATGATTTGGGGATATGGAGATATTTGCAGGGGGGGAAAGGGAAAGGTTTCACAAATCCCTAGTATTGTGTATGCATGTGAACATAATTGCAGTGGTGGCTTGTGAGCTGTTATATTGCCATCTAGTGGATGACTTTGCCTAAATATTACACAATATTTGAACAGCCGTTTCCATTCCTTGGTTTTCATTTATGTCCACTGGATGTAGATTCACCCCAGACTGTTCTACATTAAATAAGAGTATAGTGGTGATACTGTACTAGACTAGATGCAGAACTGGAATCAATATTCAATTGTGTTGTGTGTGTGTGTGTTTTTTAAAAAAAACTAGCCTTCCATGAATTTATTTCAGTGTGTGATAAATAAATTTGCATGAATGGCATAAAGCTGTAACAAGTGGATTTTGTTCAGTTCTCCAAGCTAATAACAGATAAATCAGTGCAAGCAATCTCACTCTCAGTAAGCAGATCCAAAAAGAAGTCCATAATTACTCATGAACTATTGCTGGTGTCCAATTGTCAGCAGGTAGCTCAGCCTCGTAAGGCTGGCTGTGCTAGATGGCTACTAGTCATCCAGTACGTAGAAGTTTTGCAGTTCTTGATCGCATTTTCAGAAATGTTTGCTTTCCATGCTATATGCCACATTGCATGGTAGCAACTCGTTCAAAAACAGCTTATTCAGAGTAAAAGCAAAGCAGTTTATTTTGTTACAAAAAAGAGAGAGAGGATGAAAGGGAGAGTGGATGCATAAGCATAGATCTCATTTGAGAGTCGGTAAGGACTTGGCAAAATCCACAAAGCATAAATATTTCAGCTAGTAAACAGACATCTTCCCTAGCAATCAAGAACACCTTATTACTAGTGTGACAAGCATTGGGATTTAGTTCTCTTTGCTTCTCCAGTGATTTGTTGTTGTTGTTGTTGCTGCTGCTGCTGCTGCTGCTGCTGTTGTTGCCGTCAAGTTGCAGCCAACTTATGGCAACCCCATAGAGTTTTCAAGGCAACAGACGTTCAGAGGTGGTTTGCCATTGCCTGCCTTTGTGTAGCAACCCCCTGGACTTCCTTGGTGGTCTCCCATCCAAACACTGACCAGGGCCCACCCTGCTTAGCTTCTAAGATCTGACGAGATTGGGCTAGCCTGGGCTAGCCAAGGCACTGATGGTCAGGAACAAAAAAAACATGACATATTAGGGGTTGCCTTTTATAGATAATTTTATAACTGGTGCCCAGACACCCTGTTGGATTAATTCCAGTGGCAAACAGGGTGAAGGAGTCCCTCACCTGGTCACATGGGAGGGGGTGTTCAGGGTCAGCTAAAAAGATGTGGGGTAGCCATTCATAGAGCATCCTGCTAGCTAGTGTTAGATCGCCGCTAACAAGGAGTCAGAGAGTGAATTCAGCAAGTGATCAGCTTTATTGAAGTAACGAACAAGCGCTTAAAAGCATTCATAACCAGAACAACTTAACATTTGGAGCTAGGCTCCTTTTAAACATTCCCGGCTAACATAGCCACG
The DNA here is from genome assembly GCF_001447785.1 of Gekko japonicus. Classification (NCBI taxonomy): domain Eukaryota; kingdom Metazoa; phylum Chordata; class Lepidosauria; order Squamata; family Gekkonidae; genus Gekko; species Gekko japonicus. The sequence goes on from NW_015166426.1 coordinate 1,194,174, forward strand.
CCTATTTACAATTAACAACCAATGAGGTTGTGCGGATAAGGACCAATGAGAGTTCTTCCCGCTCGAGGGAATTAGTAGAGTCCTGATTGGCCGCTGTTGTGAAGCGACCAATAGCAAGTTCGCTCTGAGGAGCCTTCCACCAGCTCAAGCTTAACATGGGGAGTTAATAGAGCGATTCATGTCGCTGTTTCCAATACACTACAGCTAGCACAGTTCAGAGAACCATCAGACTCTGGGGCATCTGTGTCAGGCTTTCTGGGATGCGGTACCTGCCTTCCATTGAGTGTTCCTGCTAGCTGGCAACCCTCTGGGCTTTCAGCTGTGCAAACCTTTTCCTCTTACTTGCAGAAAGGAAAGGGAGATTTTAGGGAGAACGATACCCCCACCAACATTCTTCAGTACTGTTAACCCTTCCTTTCCAGAATCCAGTTGCAATACGGTTATTCTTCCCGATCAAACCTAAATCAAATAAATAAAACATGTACCCATCCTAGGCTTGCCAAACTCCAGGTGGGGCCTGGAAATCTCCTGGAATTAGAACTTGATCTCCAGGTGACAGAGATCAGTTCCCCTGGAGGAAATAACTGCCTTGGAGGGTGGACTCTATGGCATTGGACACCACTGAGGCCCTGCCCCAGACTCCACCCCCCAACTCGACAGGTATTTCCTGACTTAGAGTTGGCAGCCCTATTCCTACCTGTTTTGGCACATAATTCAAAAATAAAAACTGATTTTGAACAATCAGCAGTGAAGACATATCAAGGGACTAGAAAGGGCTGCATATTACTTCTGAATACTCCCAGCTCTCGGAGGGGGGAGGGTGATTGGCCAGCACAAAAAGGGAAAGAAGAAGAAGAGAAGAGATTGGATTTATACCCCGCCCTTCACTACGCAAAGGTGTCTCAGAGCGGCTTACAAACTCCTTTCCCTCCCCCTCCCCACAACAGACACCCTGTGAGGTGGGTGGGGCTGAGAGAACTCTGACACAAACTGCTCTTTTTCAAGGACAGCTGTGCCAGAGCTTGTGACTGACCCAAGGTCACATCAGCAGGTGCAAGTGGAGGAGTGGGGAATCAAACCCGGTTCTTCCAGATTAGAGTCCGCACACTTAACCACTACACCAAACAGGTGTCTGAGCTGGGAAGTTGTAAAATTTTGCAGACTCCTTGAGGAGGATACCCTCAATGGTTCCAGAGAACATGACTGAAAAACTCTCTGTTAGGAGTATTGTGTTGATGGACTGTGCTGTGCCACATTAGACTTGCATGTACCATATGCTGTTTTTAAATACTTCTCCTGTTAGCCAAATTGCTCTGATTTATTAATAAAGATTGGGGGATTTGAGGATATTAAAATGGCAATTCGCAAATAAGGGAGCAATAACCTTTGTATACAGGCGTCCCACCTTTTCCAGTAAGCCAGAAAATAAACACAAAGACCAAATCTTTAGTGAAATGGTTTCTTTACTGGGAGCTTCACACACTTATACAAAACACAATCACACACTCAGCAACACAGATCTAGGAAACTTAGATAGAAGTGGTACAGAGACCTTCACAAGAGCAGGTAAATCGTTGGGTGGGTTACCTGTCTTGATGTGATGATGTGATCCTTACAGTGAAAAGACAGGGAGGGAGTCTATGAGATAAAATGGGGTCATATTCTGAATCTGCAGAACACGTGGAGAGACCCTGGGCAGCGCTTACACCGAGAGTCAATAAGATAGGGTAGGGTTAGGTATTGTTGTAGATATTAGATTCCATGTCAAAAATGAAGTCAAATGAGGAGGAAGTTCTTGTATTTTATTGTAATGAAATATGGGAAACAGTTAGGCCAAAGGACCCATCAAAACTGATTGCTTTCTTCTCAGCATAATCAGGAAACATGCCTCAATCAATAGGAAAACAATTAGACCAAATAGTTAACCAGAAATTGACAACTTTCTTCTTTTTCTTCTTCATCTTCTTCTTGAGCATATTCTGAACATATTCAGGAAATACATGATATTTTATACATGGACTGACATCATCATATCATCATCATGGGAATAATATTCAAAAGGCATTATTGGTTACAAAAACTTAAACAACATTTACATAAAAATCTCCTTATTGGTCAAATGTAAGGAAGGTGTGCCTATGCAATAGCGTCACATATTTACTTGACATGACCTAAGGCATATCGGCTAAAGCTTGTTCTTCCCTAAACAAAAGTATTCATTACTGATACGAGACTAAAATCCTATCTGACCCAGACATTGAAAGGTTTGCCCTAAGAACTACAGAATCATGAACTTTGTACCTATTATGTTGTCTGCTAACAATATCAGACCTACAAGAGGAAAGCCTTCTATATAACAGGCCTTTCTAACATCCTAATAAAATATTACTTAAAGAATAAATCTATAAAAACCAGAGAAATATGAATATGAACAATCAAGAAGGAAAAACCTATATATAAAAATCTTTATATTCCCATTCATACTACAGTATAGAGGAAGAGAGAGAGCGCATGGCTGGTCCTGCTCTTTTTATACACTATCTGGACTTGGGGGTGGGCTACACTGGCCACTCCCCCTGTCATGTCCCTAGTCCCCAGGACGTTGCTTGGCAAAAACTAGTTGCAGGAGGATGGTGGGGCTTAATGTTTGGGCAATATTGAGTTCATTACTACAGACAATGACACCTTTAGAGGTCAGTAGCAGCAGCCAGGGTCATTAATGCTGATGGCTTGATGATCGCTTTAGCTGAGGGGCTTGGAAGGTACGATGAGCCAGCCAGCTACTTCCTTTGTGCCCTTTGTTATGTTTGGGCGGCATACGTGCAGCATCTGGCAAAGGTGGGGGAGAAGGAAGTTGCCTGCGTGCTGATGGCAGTTTGCTCATGGAGTCTCTGCAGAGATTCTCAGGTCATGGCATGGCGTCCCTCTACAGCATGCTTTTACTGGCATCTGTGCGCAGTGCGTGGCCGGGGTGCTTGGCTTATCTCTGCTGCGTTGCAGGTGAGAGGTGGCAGGTAACCCGTGGTGCCATCCTTGGTCTGGCACATCATCTCAGGAGGCAGCATCCCTCATCTGGGCGCGTGTTCACAGTCCAGGTAGTTGGCATCAGCTTGTGGTCACCCTACAGTCCATTACTCTGGCACACTCATTGCCCAGTCCAGCTATAAGTTATGGCTCATAAGTCCATAAGAGCATTATAAGCTCCTTGCAGGGCAACACTCCACTCCAAATTTCCCTGCAAGATTAAAATCAGCACATTGGGGATTAGTATTCCATCTGATCCCTGACTGTACTGTGCCAGTTTTACTTGTAGGGTGGTTATTTTCACATTCAGAAACAAGATCCCTCACATTTTCTAGCCTTTAGTCAGCTTTGGAATTCTGACACAGTGTGATGGGCGGAGCCAGAAAACGGCTGCTGCAGGGAGTGGAGCCAGACACAAAATGGCGGCTGCAGCTTGCCATCAGTTATACATTGAAGGTCCTTGGGCTATGATGACAGCTGCTGCCAAAGCAGCATTTTTAAAAATCTGCACAGCCAATCAAATCTTCAGTGGCCAGTCAGAAACCTTGCTGGGCAAAACTCCACCCAATCCCAGCCACTTTCTTAAAACAGTCGGCGGACACCAGGAAAGGTGTCAGCTGGCACCATGTTGGGGAACCCTGCTATAGTCCATTCAGCCTTGCCAAGACTATGCCACCTTAATCTGTTGCCTGTGGTTTCACTCTGAGTTACACTTTCAAAAGTTTGCAGCACTACTTTGCTGCTTCTGTTTTATGTCTTGAATACAGCAGAAACAGTGAAATTAGACTTTTCCAACAGAGCATTATCTTGGCTTTGCAGATTATATTGCTCTTTGTTTTCTGTTTGCCTTGTGATCTGTATCCTGCTGGAGCCTTTTTCTACTGCTTATTTGTGGGAAGCTTTTTTCCCCTTCCTTTCTTAGCAGTAATAGCATCATGAGGTCTGAATTTATAATGGATGAAGGTCATTCTTTATAAGAATTCTCTCCGTTTCTCAGTAGTTTAGCCTATCAATCTGTACGGAGCTTCTGAAAATGTCACCTTGCAAACCCGTATGGCGCGCTTTGGCAGGAAATTAGAAGGCGCAAAAACAATTCAAGCAGCAGGTCAGAAGATGGTTATTAATTTTCCTTTTCTGTCTTTGTTGACAGGGAGAACAATTGTATCTTTTTTACGCACAGCTGAAAGAATAGAAACATTTCTTGGAATACAATGCAGTTGTGCTGTAGTTTTGTACTCGGGAGCACAAGATGCTTGGGAGCATTAATCACGGTGCAGAAAGGAAAGACACATTTGAAAGTGGGGGCAGAGACAGGAAAAACCCAAAGAAAGTTAAAGTGAAAGAGTAGCTCTAGGGAAAGAGTTTAGAAAGAGAGTTGGGGTCAAATCCACTCTTCCTTTTCCATATTAGATATTCAGATATCAAGCAGGAAGATGCAGGAAGAAAGCAACAACATAAACAGGTAAGATTTACTTGGTTCCCTAGGTATTGTTGGAGAGTTTATTATATTTAATTTATGGAGAATTGGTCGGTTAATTTTTCTGGATCCAGTCCCACCTCCCATTGACAAAAGACTTTAAGCCTTGGGGGGGGGGGATGTTGTTGGCTGTTGTTGCTATTATATACTACCTATCTTGCAAAAATTTGTAGACCAAGTCAGGTACCCAATCTGTTATTGCACATAGGATATAAATCTTTTAAAAAACAAACAAACAATGCCTTTTGGGCAGATGCAATTCACAGCAGTTGCTTATTGAAAGGTGTCCAGAGATGGGAAGACCTGTACCCCTCTGTCTCAACCACGGATCAGTGGCTTCTTGTGGGGGCTGTGCGGGAGGTGGTGGCTGGGGACAGCTGCAGCAGCTGAGAAGAAACATCCTCACTAGAGGCCAGAAACAGCAGGAAAGTGGGCATGCACAGCTTTATGTATTGATTTCACTTATATCCCGTCTTTCTCTCCAGTGGGGACCCAAAGCAGTTTAGATTTCCAGGCGCAGAGGAGAACCACAAGAATGATCGGGGGCCTGGAGACCAAGCCCTGTGAGGAAAGGCTGAGGGACTTGGGAATGTTCAGTCTGGAGAAGAGGCGGTTTGAGGGGGGGACATGATGGCTCTCTTGAAGTATCTGAAGGGCTGTCACTTAGAGGAGGGCAGGTACCTGTTGGCAGCAGAGGATAGGACTCGTCATAAAGGGTTTATAATAAGGGCAGGAAGGTACTGGCTGGATCTTAGGGAAATCCTTTTTACAATAAGAGTTGTGCAACAGTGGAATCAGCTGCCTAGGGAGGTGGTGACCAGCATCTGGACAAACACTTGTCAGGGATGCTCTGGGCTAATCCTGCATTGAGCAGGGGGTTGGACTAGATGTCCTGTATGGCCCCTTCTAACTCAGTGATTCTATGACTTCTATGAGATCATTCTCCTCTCCTCTATTTTATCCTCACAACAACCCTGTAAGGTAGGTTAGGCTGAGAGTGTGTGACTGATCCAAGGTCACCCAGCAAGTTTCCATGGTATGAGTGGGGATTCAGACCTGGGACTTCCAGATTCTAGTCTGACACTCATACCCACTACACCATACTGGCTTTCTGGGAGGAGCCAATGAGGAAGCTTCTAGTTACCCACTCCAGACTACACGAGGGGAGCCACTATATGCCCTCTCCTCATGATCTGAAGTCATTCGGGTAGAGACACTGGAGCTGAGCCCAAGAAGAGCACTGGTGGACACACACCCCTCCACATATACACATAAATGGTAGGTCATAGAATGATGATACAACAAGAAAAAATTACATTCATGATGAAAACTCTCAGTAGTTTAGACTAGAAATAAGGAAAAGGAAGCAGCTCAGTGCCCATTCAGATAATATTGGGTACCAAAAGATGTAGGAATCATGTTTTCTTATCTAATTACTTGTAAGTTAGGGCTGGTTCCCAGTGGCTTTGGGTGGCATTATGAGAAAGGCAGCACAGCCACCTCAAGGGCTCAGCTTGCTCCAGGCCACCGACTCCCCAGGACAAGGCAAGGGACATAGGTGCTACCCACCGTCGCCTTTCAGACTTTCACCACTACAAGTCAACTCCAAGCCAAGCCCCTGTGATGCTGCCAGTGCCGAAGGGGCTCAGTTTGTCATGGTCACTAGCACAGCAAGAGGAGGCAGCAAGCTTAACTTTCTTGGGATTACAAAATACCTCAAACCGACCATGCTGCTAATGATATAATATTCTGATCACTGACATGCGTCCACAGTCAGACTATGCACACCAGAGCTGAATATTAACTTTATGTAAGGTAATTAATGCATTGTCCTGACCTTCATGGCCCAGGATAGCTTTATCTGGCCTGATCTCAGAAGCCAAGCAGGGTCAGCCCTGATTAGTACTTGGATGGGAGAACACCAATGAAGTCCAGGTTTGCTATGCAAAGACAGGCAATGGCCAACCACCTCTGTGTGTCTCTTGCCTTGACAACCCAATGTGGTCATCATAATTTGGCTGTGCCTTGACGGCACTTTCAACAACCCATAAATATATTGATTCTTTCTGCGAGAGTAGACGTAGATTGTGTTCAGAGGTCTTTTCATAGAAAAAGAGCTGCAGGAGCTCATTAGCATATGACATGCTAATGAGCTACTAGGCTATTAGCATATACCACGCCCGCTGACATCACTGGAAGTGATGTCAGAAGGGGAAGCAAAGGGGGGGAAGGCATCTTCAAAAGCCTCCCCTTCCCTTCCCCAGCTGACCAGCGGGGGGGGGAGCGAAAAGAGAAGGGGTTTAAAGTTTAAACCCCTTCTCACTAGAGTTGCGCCACAGAAGGAGGAAAGAGGGAAGGAAAGAGAGAGAGTAGAGAGAAGGAAAGAAGGAAGGAAAGAGGGTAAGAAAGAGAAGGAAAGAAAGAAGGGAAGAAGGAGGGAAGGAGGGAAAGGACGAAGAAAAGATAAGAGAAGAAGGCGGGAAAGAAAGAAATAAAGAGAGAAGGTAAGAAGGAGGGAA
>NW_015166426.1:1201331-1202099 GCF_001447785.1 Gekko japonicus
CTCCCCCCTCCCCATCAAGCCCCTGCCACCCCCACGGATCCCTTACTTACCGCTTTGGCGCCAGCAGCGGGGCTCTTCAGGCCTCCCCCAAGCCACAGCGCTTTGGCGCGGGCCCGGGCAACCTGGTTGCGGGGCTCTCCATGCCTCCCCCTGGCCCCAGCGCTTCAGTGCAGGGAGCTGGGAGCGGGGCTTGCTGCTGCCACCATTTGTGCCGGCTCCTGGGCTGTTGGAGCAGCACTCCGGCATGCTCCAGTCCCAAAAGACCCCTGGTTGTGTTAATCCATGTTGTGTTAATCAAGGGCGTAGACTTTCCAATTTTCCGGGGGGGGGGGGCCAGGGGCACTGCTAAGTCATTAACAATGACATCATAGGGAGGAGCTAGTGATATCACAGGCATGGTTACTATCTATGGAGGTGGACCCATGTGGGGTTTAGGGATGGGCTCCCCAGAAATTTAGGGAGGCCTGGGAACCGCCCTAGCAATGTCCCTGGGCTGGGCTAACCCCAGGAACAGTTGCCTTCTTAGAACACTGCTTAGAAACTTAGAAAGCCCCCACACACACCCCACACTGGAATAAGAACATAATATCAGGCCATACCACATTGCAATAAAGCCCCTACAACTTTATACAGAAATACTGAGCTTCCCTACCATTTGCCACAACTAGCCCACCACACAAGAAGAAGAAGAAAAGATAGGATTTACACCCCGCCCTTCACTACCCAAGGGAGTCTCAGAGCGGCTTACAAACTCCTTTCCCTTCCCCT
>NW_015166426.1:1202128-1202234 GCF_001447785.1 Gekko japonicus
ACTGACCCAAGGTCACATCAGCAGGTGCAAGTGGAGGAGTGGGGAATCAAACCCGGTTCTCCCAGATTAGAGTCCGCACACTTAACCACTACACCAAACCACCACA
>NW_015166426.1:1208140-1237985 GCF_001447785.1 Gekko japonicus
TCAGATCGGTCCCCTAGAAGAGGTTCCGGATGGCTCTGTGAGGAATAGGCACAGGGAAGGGATCGCGGTCCCTCAGGTCTACGGACGGCGGAATGAAAAGGCTTCTCTTCAAGCCCCGGGGGAGGCTGAGACCCCAGTTAATCACATGTCTACCACCCTACTGAGGTCTGAGCCCTTATGTTGTGTACTAGAAGAATGGTCATACTGGAGGGATAAGGACATGTGATGTGTGACACCTTAACAAACAATGAGACCTCTTCCATAAGTGCGTTAATCACATGTCTACCACCCTACTGAGGTCTGAGCCCTTATGTTGTGTACTAGAAGAATGGTCATACTGGAGGGATAAGGACATGTGATGTGTGACACCTTAACAAACAATGAGACCTCTTCCATAAGTGCAATGTGTGTAGGGACTGGCAGTTTTCACCAGTTCTACCTTACCAGTGTGGACCCGTGTTCTTCAAGCCCCCCAGGAGCAACTTTGGGGGGAGCTACACTGGGAATCAGAAGACAGGAAAGAGCCATTCCATAAACCTTGCATCCAACACAAGTTGAGGTAGTAAGATCACATAGGCAAGATGCTTCTTACTGAAATGCATGGAGTGGGCAGGTTGGGGTGGGAACACACACATGTCTTGCTCTTACTCCTCAGCATTTTGAGCAAGGCACTGCAAAATCCTGCTGATTAAACTTCCACTGGAAGATCCAATTTTAAGCCTCTTCTATACTAAAAATGAAATGATGATTTCAAAGCCAAAATTTTGTTACTTTTAAGGATATCTTGGCCCAGATTACAATTCCAAGTGTATGCGGATGATCATAAAAGGCAAGAATGCTGACACATTAGAAAAGTAATTTTTCTTTCTTTACCCAAGATTCCATCTTTTGGAAATCTGTTCTCATTCAAATATTGATTTTACCATAAGACTGAAAAAGCAACTTGGATGCTTTAAGAAGTGTGTGTGTGTGGGGGGGGAATCAGCTCTTTTTAAAGCACTTTGCCCTTAGCAAATAAGGTTAAAGAATTACTAATGCACAGCAAGCCCGTGATTTTCAGCATGGATTAATTTATTGTGGCTATATATGCTATTTACATGCAAATATTTTCACCTTTTTTTAAAAAATGAGCATTGTTGTTTCAGCAGCTGAGTGATATGAACAGCATGCTGATAGGCTGTGATTTTATTTTAGTAACACTTAATGGTTTATATGGCATTTTTAATATTTGTGTAAGTATGTGCTGTCAAGTTGCAAATGTGGGGTTGCCAGCTCCAGACTGCAGAGATTTGGGGGCTGGAGCCTGCGGAGGGCAGGGTTTGGGGAGGGGAGGGATTTCAATGGGGTATAATGCCATAGAGCCCACCTTCGAAAGCGGCCATTATTTCCAGGTGAACTTATCACTATCACCTGGAGGTGAGTTGTAATAGTGGGAGATCTCCAGCCACCACCTAGAAATTGGCAACCATATGCAACCAACTTATGGCAACACCAGCAAGGGGCTTTCAAGCCAAGTGAGGATTAGAGGTGGTTTGCCATTGCTTTCCTCTGCAGAGTCTTACTTGGTGGTCTCCCATCCAAGCACCAACCCTGCTTGGCTTCCAAGATTTGATGAAATGGGACTATACCATGCTGCCTTCCCTGCCTTAAATATTTAGAGATCTTCGAAAATCCGTGAAATCAACAAACCCAATCATAGTCTTCTAAGGTAGATATTTTTGTGTCCAACCTGCACATAAAGACACTGAAAGCATGGTGTTTTTTGAGACTACCCAGTGAGTTCATTTGCAAGGGTGAGATCTGAACCAGGGCATGCACTTAATTCTATGCTACATGCTTCCAGCCCCCTCCCATCTGTCACATCTGGAAACATTCAGCAGAATTCCATCTTGTTATGAGTGTTCTGGCCCTGCCAATTGGTGCCAGTGCTGAGGTTTCCTAACTTGCTACATAGAAACTGTTTTCAGGCTCATCCCCATGATGGGTATAATGTGTCTGGCTCTTTTTGGTAAACAATTTTTTTTATTTTTCTCAGGAATACATCATGTACAGTTAAAACATTTCATTCTATCATTTGTCTACCCCATTCCCAATTCCTCCCCTCCCTCCAGTGGCTTCCCGCAATGCTTCCACCCCTACTCCCAATTACTTCGTATCATCAACTATATCAATTTCTTATTATTACAATCTAAAGATAACATCATTTGACTTAATATTGATCTAAACATATTAAGTTTTGTTTCACATCCCAGTTCTTTTCCAGATATATTTTAAAGTCACTCCATTCTTGAAAAAACACGTCATCTTCTTTATTGTTCAGCTTCTTCGTAATTTTGTCCATCTCTGCCATGAACAGAATAATGTGTCTGGCTCTTATGCACCATTTCAGAGATCTAGCAGTGACTCCCATCAGTTGAGGATGCTTTCATACAAGCTGCGTGATGCACTTTCAATTCCCTTATCAATTGTTTGCAAGTAGATTGTGCCATTTGATGCTATAAAATCTAGTTTCTTAGTGAATTTAAAAGTGCATTATGCAGCATGTGTGAAAGCACACATAATAATTAACATTTTAGAGCCCTTCTCTGTTCACTTGCAGATTTTGCATGATAGCAAGCAATGGAAAATATATATATATATTGAGTCTTAAATTAACTCTCATGGGGGCACTGTGCTTACCACTCTGCTATAAGTCCATTACTTGGATACTTGGATTTATACCTTTTAAAATTTATATCTTATAAATTTATATCTTTTAAATTAGAAGCAATACGGTGCCATGCAGAGTTCAAGATTCAAGCCAAACCCCATTGATTTCCTTGAACATATTCCATAAATCACACTTAGCATAAGGCAAATTCTCAAAATTTCATTAAGCGTTCATCCACTTTTCTCTTTCTCCCTTTCCCCCACCCCGTGTTCCTGAATCTGGCAACCTGCCTTCAGAGTTCAGGGTAGTACACATGTTGTCTACTATTTTATCCTTATAACAATCCAATCTGAAGTAGATTAGACTGAAAGGCAGTACCTTCCCAAAGCTGTTCACATAATGTTGTGGCTACACAGGGAATGGAATGCAGATTTCCCTAGTCAAAACCTCCTGGTAGAGTCTCCATCACCTTGCCAGTTTGGTGTAGTGGTTAAGAGCGGCGGACTCTGGTCTGGAGAACTGGGTTTGATTCCCCACTCCTCCAGATGCAGCTGCTGGGTGACCTTGGGTCAGTTACGGTTCTCGTAGAGCTGTTCTCTCAAGAGCAGTTCTCTCAGAGCTCTCTCTGCCCCACCTACTTCACAGGGTGTCTGTTGTGGGGAGAGGAAGGGATGAAGATTGTAAGCCACTCTGGGACTCCAAGTGAAGGACAGGGTATAAATCCAACTCTTCTTCTTCTTCTCCTTCACCTCCGCCTCCTCCGGGATGAGCAGCTGGGATTAATAAAATATGTCCTTTTTTCAAAGAGTTATCTGATTATGATAATGAATCAGTCAGTCTGATTATACTTATTTCTGTATCTGAGATCACTCCATGATTCATATTCCTATTTTATTTTTTTCCCCAGTCTCTGCTGCTGCCCTGTTTTTACCCTTGGTGTGTGAATAACAGCAAATTTGTTGGATTCATAGATGTGTTTCTTCCTGTGGAATATTGCATCGATTTTTTGATTGGACTGGCTGAATTATTCACTATGATATAACCTCTTCGCTGCTGTGTGCTGTGTTTTATCTTTAGTTCAGGTATAATGGATTCCTTCCTGGTTTGGGTTTAAAATGTAGGCACTTCGTAAAGTTCCTGTTGATTTCCCCCCCTCCATTACTGGTGCATAAGAAAGGATGTAGAAAACTGGAAGAAGCTGCTTCTGAAATTAACATTGCACTGTCAGTATTTTTTTAAAAAATTTTAATTTATAAGTTTTCAGTTACAACACAATTATTTCAAACTCTGCAACCATTACGAGAAACAAGGCATATTAACTGGAAGAAAGAAAGTGTGGTGGAATATATTAAAATTCTACATTCACAAAACCAACTAATAAATTTACTAGAATATTGCTATACATTTGTAATGGTCCAGGATGTGTAAGTTTGGTGATCTGATTTCCTGCATGTGATCTAAGAAAGATGTTCATTTTTTCCCCTTAAATTAGAAAGGCATTTGTTTTGTTTTTTTTAAATTGATTGAAACGTATGAGATTGTGAGATATGATTTTTTTTCCTGATATTTTATCCACAATGATGTGATTCCAAGTTTTCCTGTGCCATTGGGCTACTATCAGGATTATATTAGAAGAAGAAGAGATTAGATTTATACCCCGCCCTTCACTCAGCGTCTCAGAGCGGCTTACAAACTCCTTTCACTTCACCTCCCCACAACAGACACCTTGTGAGGTAGGTGGGGCTGAGAGAGCTCTTTCAAGAACTGCCCTTTCAAGGACAGCATTTGTCAGAACTATGGCTTGCCCAAGGTCATCCAGCGGCTGCAAGTGGAGGAGTGGGGAATCAAACCCGGTTCTTCCAGATTAGAGTCCACGCACTTAGCCACTACACCAAACTTAACCACTTAACCGCTACACTACTCTTCCAATGTCAATTTTAAATATTCATGTCCATTTTATGTCCATTTCATGTCCATTTTATGTCCATTTCATGTCCATTTTAAATATTCATGTTCTTTCTCCATCATACAAAAATGTAGCGATATAATTCATTCCAGAACATTGATGTCACATACAGAAAAGCTCACTGCTTTTTTTCCTTTGGTGGTACATGGATTCTAATCAAGTGATGAGTCTGAATCAAACTTTGGCTAGTATTACTGTTGCTGGGTGTAATGGGGTCTCCATAAGGTCATCCAGCGGCTGCAAGTGGAGGAGTGGGGAATCAAACCCGGTTCTTCCAGATTAGAGTCCACGCACTTAGCCACTACACCAAACTTAACCACTTAACCGCTACACTACTCTTCCAATGTCCATTTTAAATATTCATGTCCATTTTATGTCCATTTCATGTCCATTTTAAATATTCATGTTCTTTCTCCATCATACAAAAAAGTAGTGATATAATTCATTCCAGAACATTGATGTCACATACAGAAAAGCTCACTGCTTTTTTTCCTTTGGTGGTACATGGATACTAATCAAGTAATGAGTCTGAATTAAACTTTGGCTAGTATTACTGTTGTTGGATGTAATGGGGTCTCCATTAGTTGGTTATGATGATGGCACTTTCCAGCACCCAAACCGTAGAATTTCTGGTGATTGCTACAGTTACCCGTTGACACTTCCGGTAAGAATTTCTGATAGATCCATGAGGCTGCATTAAAGAAAAAATTCTCCTGCCACTTCTCCAAGCAGCGGTGGGCAACAGGACCTGGAGGGTGGAAGCCTCACCTCCACCAGACTCTTGGGAGCCCTCCCCTCCCCCCGGAACAGTATGAGAAAAGACAGAGGGATCAGACTCTGGGATCTTCCAAGGATTTGTACTGAGAATAATAACAATGTATTCATAACTGATCAGGACTACAAAATTCTAGGCACACTGAAGAGCTCAAAAAAGGCCTCCTTCAAACACACACAGGTACACATATGTGCAAACCGATGAATGCACATTGGGAGAATGAAATTCAAATGTGGTCTAAATTGGCTGTGACTACCCAGAAAATAGAGGCGCTGCGGTGGCTCAAGTGGTTAAGACGCTGAACTGCAGGCTGTGGAAGGTCAGTAGCTCAGCAGTTCGAGACCCGAGTGTGCGGCATGACGGAGTGAGCTCCCGTCTCTAGTTCCAGCTCCTGCCAACCTAGCAGTTCAAAAGCAAGAAATTGCAAGTAGATAAGTAGGTACCACTTCGGTGGGAAGGTAACAGCATTCCGTGCACCTTGGTGTTTAGTCATGCCGGCCACATGACCACGGAAATGTCTTCAGACAGCGCTGGCTCTTCGGCTTTGAAACGGAGATGAGCACCGCAACCCTAGAGTCGGATTCGACTGGCTTTCGAGCAAGGGAACCTTTACCTTTTACCTTTACCCAGAAAATACATCTTGGGGCCGTTCCTCACTTAAAACTTCAGTTGTGCTGTTGCTGTGGAAAAAAAATGTATTTCCCTCTGGATTGTATATGGAAATTGGACTAAGAATGATCATCTTGAATTGGGGGGAAGTTGGTTGGTTCATGTTTGTTTCCTCTCATTGTTTGACTTAGCCCCTGGAGGCTAAAGCCCTTCTTCCTCATGTCCACCATTATCTCTCAGTTCCATGCTCATGCAGCACTTATGCTGGTTTTCACACATGGCTGTTTGTTTATTCCTAACCTTTGTTAAAGCAATGGTATTCCCAGTAGTCATGTATGGCCGCGAGAGTTGGACTATAGGGAAGGCCGAGCCCCGAAGAATAGATTCTTTTGAACTATGGTGCTGGAGAAGACTCTTGAGAGTCCCTTGGACTGCAAGAAGATCAAATCAGTCAATCCTAAAAGAAATCAACCCTGACTGTTCCCTGGAAGGCCAGATAATGAAACTGAAGCTCAAATACTTTGGCCACCAAATGAGAAGGGAGCACTCCCTGGAGAAGACCCTGATGCTGGGAAAGATTGAAGGTCAAAGAAGACGGGGACGGCAAAGGATGAGATGGTTAGACAGTGTCATAGATGCAACGAACATGAAGTTGAGCAAACCTCAGAGGACGGCGGAAGACAGGAAGGCCTGGCGAGATCTTGTCCATGGGGTCGCGAAGAGTCGGACTCGACTGTGCGACTGAACAACAACAACAACAAACCTTTGTGTCCCATGTCTGCTACGCATTTTGATTTATATATTTGCCAAAATATTTTTATTCTGCTTTCCTCCCAATCTAGGATCCTCAAAGTGGAACCAATCAATAGCAATAATAAAAACAGCACAAAAGTAACTTTGTTAAAAAAAAATGTTTTGCTAGCACCAAAATTCCAAGCCAGCGACAGGAAGAACAAGGAGAAAATAATCAAAGCATGACTAACGCCAGCCAAATGCACTTATGACCCTGGATCAATGGTTGTCAAAGCCAATAGTAGAAAAATAAAAGTCCTAACCAGGCATCCAAAAGAGTGTTCCAGGGCAGGAAAAGATTGATGCCGTCACTGAGAAGGCACTGTCTTGAATGCCTACATACTGAAAATCAGACAGGACTGGGACATAGATCAGGGCTTCTGAAGAAGAGATTAAAGTATGTCTTTAAGATATCCATGTCCCAAACTGTTTAAGGCTTTAAAGGTCAAAGGCAAAACTTTGAACTGAGCTTAGAAAATGTTGAGTTAGAATCATTTACTAGGACCTGGGAGATCTTGGTCCAACCAGTCACTTTCAGCCTGGTCTACCTCTCAAGGTTGTTATGATGATCAGCTAGAGAACCATGCCTGCTGCCTTGAGCCCCTTGGTAGCAGGGTGAGATAAAAATTTAAAGGATAGTTCACCTGAGATCCTTTCACTGGAGATGCTAGGGATTGAACTTGGGATCTTCTGCATGCATAAGGTGTTCTGTACTGAGCCACAGTAGAGAAAAAGCACAGTGTGTTTTAGATTGAGTTGCATTCAGCTGTAAAAATCATCCGGGATATCCTTAGCAGTGATTTTGGATCCAGCATTCCTTCTGGATAGTCAGCTGTTAGTAAGGGCACTTGTTTGGGATGGGGAGCCAGCGGCACTTTTCCTGGAAAATGGAGATCTGTCCACTGTCATGCAAACCTTTGTTATACCAATGTGCATGTTGTGTATATTGTAATGCATTCTGTGTGGGGCTTTCTTTCAAGAGCATTTAGAATCTTCAGCAAAATGCAGAAACGAGAGAATTGTCCAGAAGCAGTTTTTCTGAACACATCACCCAAATACTTTAAATTCCTCATTGGCTCCGGGTTTCTTTCCATTCATTCCCATCCAAGAAGTCAGATGTGTTTTTTAATTAATGGATCAGCAGATTTTGGAGTCTATGAATGGCTGATGCTGTCATAGGAACTCATGAATTCAGCCATCAGTCCAGCTCAGAATTGGCTACTTCAGAAGTCTGTCTCTTCAGAGTCTCAGATGCATAATGGCCTTTACACCTGGTAGCTTCATGTGTTCATACCCTCCAGGATAATCTAATCCACTCTTTTCTGCTTTAAGCTTTCATTATCTTCTTGTCCAGAGCCCTTGAAGCACTGCTGTTTCTTTCCATGTTTCATTTTCTCTTGGCACTCATTTCCCGCTCTGTTGGTGGCCACTTAATGCTACAAGTGCTGCAGAAAATAATATTCCCCAACCTCTGTTGGAATTTTTCATTTTTATAATCCAGTTGCTTTGTGCAGGAATTCTGCTGATTTGGTTCATAATTTTTAGGCAGAGAATTCCTTCAGTCAGTACCTTTGACAGAAATTCCCCCTGACCCAGTTCCTGCACACAAATTTACTCTTCAGAATCAGAGCAGTTGGCTGTATATATAATCCGAAGTTTAGAATGTCTGAAAGAAATTATAAGAGAAAAAGAAGGAAAATTACTAGGATTGTGGTCACACACACTAAATAATCCACTTTCAATCCACTTTCAGTGCACTTTGCAACTGAATTTTACTGTGTGAACAGGCAAAATCCAGTTGGAAAGTGCATTGAAAGGGGCTTGAAAGTCGGTTATTTAGTGTGTGTGACCACAGCCTACGAATTCTTATCAACTTGCCAGATTCAGATAGGAACTGAAAAAGGTAACAGATGCATTGGTCAAATTAACCATGTTCTTGAGGCATATCTAGGTGATAGGACCATCTCTACTGGCCATACTCCATGACCCGATCTGAACCTGTATATGGAGCCTGTACATGCATACACTGTGAGGTACAGATTGTACATACTGTTTGCACACATAAAGTTTCTGTGCACAAGTTCAAATCACTGTCCATACACTGTTATATCCAAGTACGTTGTGTGAACAAGGCTAATGTTACAAAAAGGACAAGCAGCTGGAATCTTCTTCCAGGTACTTTTATTTCTTTCCTTCGCACAATCTATGTGGGAGCCTTTCCCTAGTTACACTATCTCACACTGTTGTGGCATATGTGTAGACAGTGCTATGATTTGAATGAAGCTAATTGCATGGGTCTTTCCCATCTGATGAGCACCCTGATGGGCTTCTAGTAATTCCCACATGGCTTTGTGTGTGCCCGAAGGTGGGCTATAACAGCCATAAAGGTATTGATGTGTACCTTTGTGAGTGAAGATCTAAAATGTTTTGAGGGTTCCCATTTCCAGTCCTCTTGTTTTTCAAACGTTGTTTCTATATTTTAATAGTTAATCCATGTTTGAGGCACCCAAGTAGATATATGAGAAAATCTCAGCTTCTTTTTAGTGAATATATAGAGCAAGGGTCCCATGGGTGTCATGGTGCCTGCCAGACCTTTTCTGGCACCCACCAAGTATTCTCAGAAAGTGGGTGGAACCAGGGGGCTGCTGCCCAGCAGGACTTCTCGCTAGGGTTGCCAAATGATTCTTACCTGACGGCGGGGGGCTCCTGCCCGGTGTTTGGAGGGTGCGCATGTGCATGCCACCCGGATGTGACGTACAGACGCCGGGCACGCTGGGGGCGGGGCCACAGCCATTTGAGGGGAAAACTCCGGGGGTGGGGTTTCCCCCGGGCCCGATTCCGCAGGGGCAGAAATCGGGCCTCAAAAGCGGGGGGAAATCCACCCCACGGGGGCATTTGGGAACCCTACTTCTCGCTGGCCTATGGAGATCTGATTGGTTGTGTAGATCAAAATAACATTGTTTCTGCAGTAGCTGCCATCACAGTATTGGTTTCATTCTCTCATTTTCTCCTTTCCCACTATATTTTTAAAAATTACTTTTCTTGTACCCTGCACCTGGGCTTTCTCTGTGTGTACGTGTGTGGTTTCGCAGCAGCCATTTTGTACTTCACCCCACCTCCCATGGTAGCCATTCTGCAGCTGCACCTACCACCCTGTATAAGAATTTCAAAGGTGCCCACATGCTTAAAAAGATTGGGGACCCACAATATGGAGAATTTATTTTATTTATTTATGTTATTTATTTTATTAAATTTATATCCCGCCCTCCCCACAGGCAGGCTCCGGCTGGATAACACTGATCTTTTGAAGGCTGATTAGTGCTGAACTGAGTATATTCAATCAAATAAAAAAGTACTTTTCTTTTTTTTTAAAAAACCCAAACAAAAACCCTTTAAACATCTTACTGAATGCAACTGTTGGCTTTAGAGAGAGAGAAAAAAAATTAAGAGTCAAAATTATCGAATGAATTATTTTCCCTGGCTACTTCCTCTGATGCAGGAATGTGATGACTTTCTCTGGGAGCAGAATTATCATTGCTCTCTTGGAATGGTTGTTTGATTGCATTTTCTTTTACAAGGGCCATCTTGAGGCTGCCTATATTGATTCACATTAGAGATGCATTGTGCTTACTGGAGAGTCCCAGCATGAACTTGTGAAGGTATCACAGCTCCCAATCAATCCTATTCTTGGCCTGCTAGTGCACTTTAATTTCTTTACAACTTAACACCTGATAGAGAAGTATACATTTTTTTTAAAAAAATGTTCAAACTTGCTGATAGAAGTATCTTGTTATTTTTATTGGCTTCTGTTTTTTTCTTTTTAACACCTCACAAGCAAAAAGAACCACAGGAGAAAGAAAGAAGTGACCACTAACTGTGTCCTTGCTGCTTGAAAGCATCCCAGTAGACTGTCGGAGAGCTAGTTTTCTGTAGGCTTAGGTTACCCGTCCCACAGTTTTCTGCCTTTGCCTTTCAAAGATCAGCTCTCCACAGTCTGAGCCACCATGCTGTATATAACAGCTGTAGCAGGGCAAATGGACATCTGCTTCCACAGGGGACTTTGCGTTACTGTATCCTTCCTATGAGCTCAGTTGTCACAGAAGCATCATTGTAGGGGCCATATGAGTGTTTATGCTCTAGTGGTTTTTCAACTGAACACACAAGCTCTTTGTTTACTTGCTTAGCTCTTCTGTAGAACTTACTAGGAAATGGACTGGAGAAGTCAAAGGCTGGGAGGAACAGACGTGATCTTGATTCTCTTGCTCTCATTTTGATTTTTCATCTCTCTCTAACTGTATGCATTTTTCAATATTATTTGTGCATCCATGAATTAGATTATGAGTATGTTGTGTATATAGTGCATAGATTCTGTATAAAACAATAGAACATGTGTACACAACACATAAAAAGTCTAAGAAACTGTAGCAATAAGCAAAGAACTGAAACCAGTGACAGTGCAATCAAATATAAAAGGAAATGTAATGCTTTTTGGTAACCTGGGACTGTCTTGTTTGTTCCTGTATGCTGTGCGATGGGTCTCTGACCGTAATAAACTCTGATGATGATGATAATGATCTTATCCAGCAGAAAGCATGGTTGAAGGTACGGCCATCTTCTGGGGAAGAGGATTGGCTAAAGAGACTGGAGGTTTTCCATTTAGAAAAATGACGACTAGGGGGGAACAGGATAGAGGCATGCAATTATTTGTGGTGGGCATAGAGAAAGTGGATAGAGAGAGCTTTTCCTCACTGTCCAAAAATATTAGAATTTGAGGGAACCCAATGACTCTGATGAGGAGCAGATTCAGGATGGGCGAATGGAAGTACTTTGAATACTATATCTTGAACTTACTGAAGACACTGCCACAAGATGGATTGATAACTTTAGGAGAGCATAGACAAAGTCATGGAAGATACATCAATCAATCCTATTATCCACAGTAAAATTTCTGAATTTCTCCCTTAAAGTCAGGGAGACCAACTCAGGTCTTGTCTATTTGGCGGTTCTGTTTTACTTGCTTAGCTCTTATTTCAGGGGTGTCAATCGTGCGGGCCACAGGCTAGATCAGGCCCCTACAGGGCTGGTATACAGCCTGCAAGCAAGTACTTGTATTTCCCAGCCATTGCTGCTGCTGCATCACCAAAGCCTCTCTTCCTCCTTAGGGAAATGAAGCAGAAGGAAAAAGAGTGCACGTGCATGCAGCAGAGAAAAGCTCCCTCCTGCTTCCTCCTCTGGTGCATTGCCTAGCCTCTCTTCCCTCATTTGTAGAGGGAGTCCCATGGCACCTTCAAGACCAACAAAGTTTTATTCCAGGTATAAGGTAACAGGTTTCCTGAACATTCATGCTGAGAGGGACGGGGAGAGAGGAGGGGAGCCCCGTTGCCAGAGCGACACGTAGCGTCACATCCTGGCGACGGCGGCGCAATGCGTATTGCTGTCCCCCGCGGCAGGGATCCTGTGAAGACGCACGGATCCCCCACCGCGGCTTGGCAGCCCTAGTTGTGAGGATGAAATAAAGGAAGGGAGAACAATGTTGTAAGGTCTCCAATGTTGCTTTGGGTCTCCACTGAGGAGAAAAGTAGGGTATAAATATCTACTTAAATAAATGCAATTTCATTTGCTTCTATGGACCAACTAAATTGATGGTACTACCACTACCACCACCACCACTACCATCAAAAATAACAACAACAACAACAAATTATGCCCGTCAAAGTTCAAATTATTTATGGGCACCTACATTTTCAGCACTCAAATATTTTGTTCTAAATACATTATTAATTCTGCATCCATCCACAGCTGGTAGAAATGATGTAAAAATAGAAAAGTGTGAAATAATCCACACAACTAATTAAAGGAACAGAAGGAAGAAGTCAAGGAGCAGAGGTTATGCTGACTGCATTTTTCTTATACTGCCTATGCTGCAAAAAAAGATAAAAGAAAATCTGTGTATTTGAATAGCAAGTTGTTATTTGATGGGAGCAAAGAACAAACATAGAAGACTATTTGTTTTTTATTTTACATTTGAGTAACACAAGGCTGAAGCTGAGTTGTTCTGACTATAATAAACCTGAGCATTTTTTCTGTGTACATGGAGAGAAAGAACGAGGAGGTCATCTTGGCAAAGATATCAAACAGCAACCTCCAACAAAATAGCCCACGTTTAAGCTGTGCCACGTAACAAAGAATGGATTTCAGCATTTATGGGCAGATACATAACCCTATAGGCTTGCCAGCCTCCAGGTGAGGCCTGGAGTTCTCCTGGAATTACAACTAATCTCCAAACTATATCCGTTCCCCTGGAGAAAATAGCAGCTTCAGAGGGCAAATTTTGTGGCATGCCATAGATCAGGGGTGTCGAACTCATTGAGGGCCAGATCTGACATAAATGTCACTTTGTCAGGCCAGGCCATGTGTACCATAAAACATAATGCCGGGTAACGGAGACATAAACTTTATAAAGGATTGCAACTGGTAAGCTCCAAGTTGTTCTGTCCTCACTGCAAGGCCTTATGGGCTGGAAGGGGGGTGCAGAGGAAACCCCACATGGGCACACTGGAGAACCAGCAGTGCAATGCTGGGCAGATGCTCCCATGCCCCAACAGGGGATCATCTGCATCCCCCACATGCAAACGCTGATCCCTGCAGGCTGAGTGGACAGGTATGAATGTGGCTGCAGTGGTTCCCAATTTACCAGTCCCTGAAGTGAAGTGGTTCTGCTTCACTTCTGCAGATGAGGTGGTCCTGCCATGCTGAAACCACAATTGGAGTGGCTCCGCTCATCACCCACCCCAAGCAACCTCCTGTTTGCTCTCTTGTACTAGTTGCTTATGGGCCACATAACAGCCCTGGAGGGGCCAGTTCTGGCCCTTGGGCCTTATGTTTGACACCCCTGTACTAGACCATGCTGGATCATTTTGGTTGGAGAATATGGTGAAAGGGTTGAGCCAGAGGTTTCAAAGTAATGGGAGGTCCTTATCTCTTACTGTGTTGCAGGTGTATGGATCAGCACAGGAGGGAAGTGCTTGGACTCTGGAATGAACAAGAAAGGCGACTGATAAATGTTTTTAATATATAAATAAGCAACCTGATGGGAGTTTTAGCAAACCAGAACTGGTCTCCATGCAGTCTACTGTGATATTAAAATAAGGAATAATAAGAATGAATTAATTTATGGAAATCCTTTTTTTTCTTGGAGGGTAAATAAAATCAGGGTTTTTTTTAAAAAAAACAAACTTGAAAGCACTCAGTAAATAAAACACACCTCATAAGTAATTAGTTAATTAATTAATTAATTGAGTGATTGATTATCATATGGCAGTATGTGTAGTATAGCCAGGAGATCCGAGGATTGTCTGGCAGCCAGAAGTTCTAGCTCTTTAGCATTATGCACCACTAAGGCAAGCTACACTTGTTGGTGGGCTGAGAGAGTTTTGAGAGAGCTGTGATTGACCCAAGGTCACCCAGCTGCCTTCATGTGGAGGAGTGCAGAATCAAACCCGTTTCTCCACATTAGAGTCCTGCCGCTCTTAACCACTACACCTTATAGGTGTAACATTTTCACAAACACTAGAACTTTTACAATGTATATTTGCAACATCAGTTTCTAAATGTAACTGGTAGTAGACTTTTTAAAAAGGTACAAAGAGCACAGCAGAAAAGGAAACATTTATGGGGGGAAATACCATCAGCCAGTTTGGTGTAGTAGTTAAGTGCACAGACTCTATACTGGGCGAACCAGGTTTGATTCCCCACTCCTCCACTTGCAGCTGCTGGATGACCTTGGGCAAGCCATAGTTCTGTCAGAGCTGTACTCTCAAGGACAGTTATGTCAAGAGCTCTCTCGGCCCCAAGTTCTTCGCAGGGTGTCTGTTGTGGGGAGGGGAAGGGAAAGGAATTTTTAAACTGCTCTGAGACTCTGAGTGAAGGATGGGGTATAAATCCAATCTCTTCTTCTTCTAGTGGTCAGGATGATAGCAAGATAAAACCCGTGTTATGTCAATTGCTTGTAATGCTTTATTGTGTTATGAATCAAGTACCCTTTCCATCAGAAGTGCTTTTCCAGATCACAATGTTAAATAACTGCCTCTGTGTGCATAATCTGCATTCAGCAGATGGGTTCTCTGACCCAGCTGTTTTGAAAGTGCATGCCTATAGCTTTTTTTATGTTAACCCCTTACTTGCATTGATGATTGTGAACTATATGTTCAGACAGTCTTATGTTTGATGAGCATCTTTTCTTTTTGGGGTCAGTTCTTTTATTGTTCCATGCAAGCATTTTCTGTGGTTCTCATCCAGTTCTTAGAAGCCTTCTTTTTTACCATGTGTGTTTCGTTGGGGGAAAGTAACTGGGAAGTTGAAATGTCAAGACCCTGCCATACCTAGGACTGTAGGGTCTTCACAGAATTTATGAAACCAAGCTACACTATCCTCACAGGAAGCTGTGAAAGAAATGACAAGCTTTCCCAAAGATAATCCGAAATACAGAGATGAACCCAAATCAAGCCAATGGGCATTTGCCCATCAATATAAGTTTTCTCCCTCTCCCAAATTACTAGGACTCGAGGGCATTCAAATGAAGCTGATGGGCAGTAGGTTCTGGGTGACAAAAGGAAATAGTACTTTACACAGAGAGCGATTAAAAGGTGGGATTTGCTGCCAGAGGATGTATTGATGGCCACAGTAATAAACAGTTTTAAAAGGAGATTAGATAGATTCATGGAGAATAAGTCTATTAATGGCTACTAGCCATGACTGAGGGGAACCTCCACATTCAGAGGCACTAATCCTCTGAATCCCAGGGCCAGGAGGCAACATCAGGGGAAGGTTTCAGCCTCTGTGCCCTATTGCTGGCCATTCAGAGGAACTGAGTGGCCACTAATTGAGACAGGATACTGGACTAGATGAGCCATTGCTCTGATCCAGCAGGGCTCTTCTTATGCTCTTAAGTGAGCAACCACCCAGAAGCTTGCACAATTCATACTACTTTAAACATTAAAGAATGCTACACTGAAAACAAATCCACATATTGTGCAGAAAAACACCTTTCACAATGATACATTTCCGTATTTTCATAACTGCTTTACTGCTTATTCCCAAGGTTGTTTTCTGAATTCACTGACTACATTCGAGCAAAGTTGAGAGACAGAGAATGCCTCTGGGGAATACTAGTTCATCCCTATCCCAGTTCAGCCGAGGCCAATCAGCATGCCATAATTCATGCTCAGAGGACTGCTGTAGTGTGTGCATGCATACACATATGTGCCAAATCAATGGGTCCAACAGTCTGGCTTGCTCATGTGGAAGAGTCGCCAGGCCTGTGATCCATATGCATAGTGGCTGGCTAGCTAAGGGCTCTGCATTCTTGGCATCCCCACTTGAAGAGAGAAGGCATAGCCAGAATATCCTGTTTTCCCCTCTCACTAGGAATCTGTTATGCAGAGGGAAATG
The DNA here is from genome assembly GCF_001447785.1 of Gekko japonicus. NCBI lineage: Eukaryota > Metazoa > Chordata > Lepidosauria > Squamata > Gekkonidae > Gekko > Gekko japonicus. The sequence goes on from NW_015166426.1 coordinate 1,224,383, forward strand.
GAGAGAGAGGAGATGAATGCTACACTCCATGCAAATGTACATATGGGATGCTATTGTGCAAATGGCACAGTTACCATTGTGTAGATGTTTAATTGCACAGCTTAATGGTTTTATAGCATCAGTCCTTTCTTCTTATTAATGGTTTGTAGTTTTTAGTGTTTAGGCTTCGCTGGTAATTCAAAAAGACAGAGTTTGAATTGAATCAATACAGCTGAAAAGCCAGCCAAGATTAGCTAAAGATTTATTGTGCACTTGTACCTGGTACATATCAGGAGAAACTGGGAGCTGTGCCTGTTAAATATGTGCAGCTGGAGGATAGGTCATAGATCTGGTTGTCTTTGGCTAAGAAGAAGCAACAGTGAATGGGTCACAAAGTATAGTTGATTGTTCTATTTTCTTCATCTTGATGGTGGAAAGTGCCATCAAGTTTATTTATTTATTTATTTATGATTTCGATTTATTATACCACCCTAACCCCTCATGGGGGGTCTCTGGGCGGTTTACAGAGAGAGTGCTAGTCACATTTTTGCTCCCTAACTAAGGCCACATTTATTAAGTAGGGGATGGGACTGCCTACCGACACCCAGTGGTAGTTGGTGTTCTTCTATTTACTCGGCTCGGCTCTTCCCAGTCAGTTTTTTCCCGGCGAGATGGTCCTTCTGGCGATTTATTCCCCGGCGAGGGGTTCCTTCTGGTGTTCGGCGGATGGCATACGGCACACAGTGACGTCCTCTTCTGGCCCCGGCTACGTCCTTCAGGCTCCGCCGCGCCTCTGAATGACGTCATTGGGCGCCTCTGCCTCCGCCTCCGCTAGTGTCGACCGCCTGATGTTCCTCTGCCGGCCACCAGGGATCTCTCCTCGGGCTCCGCTGCTGCCGGCCCCGCACCGTTTCTCCGCCATTTTTCGCCGCTGGTACTCTGCTGCTGCCGGTATCTTCCGCCGTCATTACCATCACCGACGTCTTCACCTGGGTGCCCCCTACCCTTCTAAGGGCAGGTACCCATTTCTCTACTTGCATCGGTTACTTTGCTTTCAATCCGCTGGGTTGGCAGGAGCTGGGACTAGGGTCGAGAGCTCACCTCGACCGCGGTGGTTCTCGAACAGCCATAGTGGCTGCTCAAGTGTTGTTAATGCACTCCCAATTTATGGCAACCCAGTAGGGTTTTCAAGGCAAGCGACATTCAGAGGTGGTTTGCCATTGCCTGCCTCTGTGTTGCAACCCTGACATTCCTTGGTGGTCTTCATCCAAATACTAACAAGGGCTGACCTGCTTAGCTTATGGGATTTTATGAGATTGGGTGTCAGACTCGTGGTCAAGAGACTCCCAACAACACTCTCTTTGGCAGTGATTTGTTTACTGAGATATCAGCATGATCCAGGCTAGTACCCCCCTTGGGAATATACAATCTCGTTTTCTACAATAGCAAGCTGGCACAGCTTTGTTCTCAAGGACATTCTTCTAGAAGGAAGGTATCTTCTAGAAGGAAGAGTTACAATGCCTAGGATAGAGTGGTTCACTCAGCCATTCACACACCCCCGAAGGAATTTCCCTCCCCCCTGTAACTGTGGCAAACTAAGCAGAGTTTGACATTGGGCTAACCTGGACTTTCTGCATCCTACCAGAGTTTAATTCAATATCCTACTTCTTACCAACAAATGGAAAATACAGCTTTAAGATCCTTTTTTTTTAAACATAATTTGGTTTTCGGTTCTGAGTAGGAATTTTCAGGTTGCTCCTAGATTGTCATACTAATCTGCTAGTAAGGTTGCCAACTCTGGCTTCAGAAATTCCTGGAGATTTGGCAGTGGTTCCTGTGGAGGGCAGAGCTGAGGGAGGGAGCTCAGTGGAAGTGAAGATGGCCCTGGAGCAAGCCAAACGGAGAGGCCCCCCGTGGCGTTACAAGGCAGTGCTTTAGGGGCCACTCATCTCAGCAGTGCAAAGAACAGATAGCTCAACAACTGCTCCCTGAGAACTGGCAGCAGAGTGCGAGAGAGAAACGGTGAACCAGGACTTTTCCCAGCGAAGAGTCTGAGCCAAGTGGCCCCTGAGGCTCTGGCAGAGTTGCTAGAGCTTAGTTATGCTTGCTTCTGGCCACCAGCAACCCACCAAGAAATTTCCCTAAAAGTGAAATGGCCAATCTGCCCCTGATGTGATGTCACTTCCTGTCATGGCACATCCTCTGATAACACATCCAGGTCAGAGCTCAACCCTCCTCTTCCTATGTAGGGTTGCCAGCCTTCAGTGGGGCCTGGAGATCTCCCACTTTTACAACTGATCTGCAGCTGACAGAGAGCAGCTCCCCGGGAGAAAATGGCTGCCTTGAAGGGTAGACCCTATGGCATTGTGCCATGCTGAGGTCCCCCCCCCCTCCCCAAACCCCGTCCTCTCCCAGATCCACCCGCAAAGTCTCCAGGTATTTTCCAACCCAGAGCTGGCAACCCTGTTCCTATGAGACCCCTTCCTCCCACCAAAATCAGAATTTTAAATTTAACTTCTCCACCCCTTACCACTCAACTTTAAAATCCTCTCAAATTGTCTTCAGGTTTTGCTCAGTGTTGGGGGGGGGAATCAAAACTGAAGACCCATAGGAGGACACCAGCCAACAGCAGTCCCATCTCTTTCTCAGTCCTCCACCCTTTAGTGCCCGTCAACAAGTTTCTCACAATCTCCACAGCACACTGTAGAACAGAAGTCCTCAACCTTTTTGAGCCTGCGGGCACCACTGAACTTCTGATACAGTGTAGAGGATGAAGCCACAAAAATGGCTCCCATAGGAGGTGAAGCCAATGAGTCTGATTAATACAGAGGAAGTGCCGTGGTCAGATCACTTTGTCTTGAAGGCCCATCTGAGCATTCCAATCCCTCCCTGTTAAGGGGACAAGCTGATGTATGCTCACCTGCAGAGACTTATAGACCCAGTAGAGTTCCAGAATGCTCTGCAGGATCCGATTCCCCCTGGTGCTTTCTTAGATGAGGTGGTAGAAGACTGGCATAGCCATCTTTCTGAAGCCATCAACGAAATCACACCCCAACATCCTCTTCACTCCCATGCCAAAATAGCCATAGGCATATGGTACATCAAGGAGCCACGGTGGCTCAGTGATTCAGATGCTGAACTGCAGACCAGAAGGTCAGTCGTTCGGCAGTTCAAGACCCAAGTGCTGCATGACAGAGTGAGCTCCCATCTCTGGTCCCAGCTCCTGCCAACCTAGCAGTTCAAAAGCAAGAAATTGCAAGTAAATAAATAGGTACTGCTTCAGTGGGAAGGTTACAGCATTCCGTGCACCTCGGCATCTAGTTGTGCTGACCACACGACCACGGAGACGTCTTTGGACAGCATTGGCTCTTTGACCTGGAAACAGATGAGCACCACCCCCTAGAGTCGGATTTGACTGGCTTTAGGGGAAGGGAAACCTTTACCTTTACACCGAGGAGCTAAGGAGGATGAAATGGGAGCTTAGACGGCTAAAGTGAGTTTAGCTGTGGATTCATGACGAAGCTGCAAGAACATGTTATTGGACATTTATGAAAGCCTATGAGATGGCAGTGAAGGTAGTGAAAAAGGATTTCTTCACGTCCTCCATTGCATCCGCTAGCTCTCACCCGGCACAATTGTTTAGGGTAATTCGGTCTTTAGCATCTCTTAGATGCTAGTTTGATGTAATGGTGTAGTCTTTAGCATCTCTCAGATACTAGTTTGGTGTAGTGGTTAGGAGTGCAGACTCTAATCTAGGAGAACTGGGTTTGATTCCCCGCTCCTCCACATGCAGCTGCTGGTGTGACCTTGGGTCAGTCACAAGTTCTTTCCGAGCTGTTCTCTCAAGAGCAGTCCTCGAAAGAGCTCTCTCAGCCCCACCTACCTCCCAGAGTATCTGTTGTAGGGAGTGAAAGAGAAAGGGATTGTAAGCCACTCTAAGGCTCCTTTGGGTAGTGAAGTGTGGCGTATAAATCCAATCTCCTCTTCCTCCTCGCTGAGAGATCTCAGAATCCTAGGGATTTGTCTGTCAGCTGTGAGACATTCACAAGCTTTTTTGCGGATAAAGTCTTGTCGCTCCGCTAGGATCTGCCCACTAATGTTGATACAGTAATTGAACTTGAGGCCCCTTAACTGTCTTTGGGTCCAATGTTGGACCACTTCAACCTGATCTCACAGGCTGAGGTAAACAAGATCCTGGATCCCGTGAAGCCTACCTCTTTGACCCATGGCTGCTTAAGGCTGGCAGTGGTGGAACGCGGGCTCCCCGGGTGGAGATTATAATTATATCCCTGAGTTCAAGAGTCTTCCTGGGGAGTTTAAAAGTGGCCATAGTCAGACTGCTCTTGAAAAAACCATCTTTGATCCTAATAATCTGGCCAATTACCACTCACTGTTGAATTTAGTGTTGAAAAGTTACTTGAGAGAGCGGTAGTGGAGCAGCTCCAAGCTTTCTTGAATTAAACCTTGGCCCTGGATCCCTTCCAATCTGGTTTTCACCCTGGCCATGGGACAGAGATGGCTTTGGTCATTCTCACAGTTGATCTCTGCAGACAGCTGGATTGAGGCAGGTCAGTGCTGCTGATATTGCTTGACTTGTCAGAGCGTTTTACATAGTGGATTAGTATCTACTGACCCACCGCCTTGCTGACGTGGGGATTTGGGGGACAGCCTTGCAGTGGTTTGTCTCCTTTCTCCAAGGTCGGGACAGAGCATGGCACCAGGGAAGAGGGTTTCACCGTGATACCCAGGGCTTTTTTTGTAGAAAAAGCCCAGCAGGAACTCATTAGCATAATAGGCCACACCCAACAGCAGAAACTCATTAGCATATTAGGCCACATCCCTGACAGCACAGCTCATTGGCATATTAGGCCACACCCCCATGTTACCAGAAGTGTGGTCATCCAGCCACACCCACCTTTTGCTTCTTATTCTGTTTACCTTGTTTGTTGTCAAAACCCAGGGCCTTTTTTTTTTGTAGCAGGAACCCTTTGCATGTTAGGCCACACACCCCTAATGTAGCCAGTCCTAATGAGTTTCTGCTGTTGGGTGTGGCCTATTATGCTAATGAGTTCCTGCTGGGTGTGGCCAACTTGGAAGCCAGCCCGAACTCTGTTCCTGTGCGTTCCTGCCCAAAAATAGCCCTGGTGATACCCATTGGTATCTGAAGTCCCCCCCAGGGGGCTATCCTCTCCTCAATGTTGTTTAACATTTTTATGTGCCCTCTTGCCCAGCTGGTGCAGGATTGTGGGGTTTAGGTGCCACCAATATGCTGATGACACCCAGCTCCATCTGATGAACAGCCAGTTGAAGGCCACCCCAGAAAATCTGGGCAGGGGTTTGGAGGCTGTGGTTGGTTGGTTAAAACAGAGCAGACTGAAACTAAATCCATCGAAGACGGAGGTCCTGTGGCTGGGTTGGGGGGGGGGGGATGGGTTGCTAACTCCCCTCTCTTGATGGAGTGCTGTTAACAGCTGGGCTGTCTGTCAGGAGTTTGGGAGTGATCCTGGATGCCTCCCTTTCAACAGAGGCCCAGGTCACAAAGGTGGTTAAGATGGCATTTTACCAGCTTAAGCAGTTGGTTCCATACCTGCTCCTCTCCAAACTAGCCACAGTGGTGCATGCAATGGTCACCTCCAGGCTGGATTATTGTAACTCGCTCTATGCAGGGCTTCCCTTGAGGTTGATCCAGAAAATGCAATTGGTCCAGAATGTAGCTGCAAGGGTTCTGACAGGAACACCGTTTGGAGTGCATATCCAACTGATGCTGCATCAGATACACTGGCTCCAAATTGAAGACCAGCTCAAATTCAGAGTTTTGGTGTTAACCTTCAAAACCCTTAACAGTCAAGGACCAGCCAGTTTGGTGTAGTGGTTAAGTGCGCAGACTCTAATCTGGGAGAACCGGGTTTGATTCCCCACTCCTCCACATGCAGCCAGCTGGATGACCGTGGGCAAGCCCTAGTTCTGATAAGAGCTGTTCTTGAAAAAAGAGCAGTTTCTGTCAGAGCTTTCTCAGGCCCACCTACCTCACAGGGAAGGGAAGGGGAAGGAGTTTGTAAGCCACTCTGAGATTCCCCTGGGTAGTGAAGGGCGGGGTATAAATCCAATCTCTTCTTCTTCTTCTTCATACCTTCGAGACTGCCTCCCTGCAGAGCATTATGCTCTCATGACCAAATCTACTGGTGGTCCCTGCCCCAAAGAGCATTTGATTGTCCACAACCAGAGCCAGGGACTTTTTGGCCCTGGCCGTTGCCTGGTGGAACACTCCCAGGAGAGATCAGGGCCCTGTGGGATTTGGTACAATTCCACAGGGCCTGCAAAACAGAGTTCTTCCAGCAGGCCTAAGGTTGAGGGCACCGACAAGGTCCGTGCCTATAGGTTTATCTAGTTTTGGCCTCCCCCCTTCTGCTTCCCCTCCTTTCCTTTTCTATTCGATGCATGTACATTGCCCTCCATAGGAGTTTTTATTGTATAGTAGCTGTTTTAGTGATTTTATTATATTTATTGGTGGTTATTTTTAAAAAATACTTTTATTAAATGCAAAAATAATACAATGCAAACCATAGTATAAACTTGAAATATATAAGACAACTTGCAGAAGATCTAACACAGCATAAGGGAAATGCTAGTAACAAGTATGGTAAAGGTCAGTGACATGGAGACAATATAGTCTTATAAACTATAGTGATTGTGACTGGGGTATATGCGGAGAGGAGAAGGAAAAAAAACCCTTGTCTAACATCGGGCCTCAAGACGAAGTCAAAGAGTAAAGTTAAAGGTTCAACCACGGGGGAGCGGTGGCACAGGCAGCTTAAGCACCTGCTAGTAACATCAATAGCGAACAGCCATAATGGCTGTTCGAATCCCCACCGCGGCTGGAGTGAGCTCCCGGCCCTCAGTCCCAGCTCCCGCCAACCCAGTGGCTCGAAAAATAACATACTTAGAGAAATGGGTACCTGCCTTAGAGGCAGGGGGCACCCTCCTCCTGGTTCTGTGCCAGGAGGGCTAACGGCGGCGGCGGCAACGGGAGAGGCGAGAGAGAGGCGGCAGTGAGAAGGCGGCGAGGAAGAACAATGGCGGTCCGAAGAACCGTGGAGATAACATCGGATGGAGGCGGGGCCAGATGACGCAGCTGCAAGGCGATGCGGCGCGGCTGGAGCCTGATGGACGAATAGCTAAAGCCGCAGTCCAACAAGCAGCGTGCGCCGACGAAAGGATCCATCAAGAAGCCCGCCGATGATCGCCAACTACCCGGAGCGCCGAGACTATGCCTGGAGCCGCCGAGAGTGAGGAAGAAAGAGAGAAATCCGCCGTCTGGGTGCCGCTAGGTAACCCCCCCCTGCACAAATTGTGGCCTTAGTTAGGTTCGACTACAGATGTAGTCTAAATGTAAACCGCTCTGAGACCCATTAGGGGTCATGAGCGGTATAGAAATCACATGTAAATAAAAAAATAAAAAAAACATGATAGTGTGGGTTAGAGGGAAGAAGATCCCTGTTTGACATGTATTCTTGGATTGGGAACCAGGTGCGTGTAAACTTAGAGTGTGGCTTGCCAGACTTATGAGAGCCTAGCCACCGCTAATAATGTTGCTGTAAACTCCGTGAGTTTAATGCTCTCAACCATTGAGTCAACCAAATTTAGAAGTGCGAATTCTGGGCTGATCAGTAATGTTTGTGACATGGTTATGTTTATTTCCTGTATGACCTTCTGCCAAAATTGTTGCACGACCGGGCATTCCCACCAACAATGTAACTAGTCACCTGAAGCACCACAGTTTTTCCAGCACAAAGAGGTGCAGTTCGGGTTCTGTGGAGTGTAGTACCAGTGCTTTGTAATTTGGAACAATTGCCACCGAGTGTTAAAGATCCCAGATCTATTTGTGGAAGAGCCCCATATGGATAACCAGTGTTGAGTTTGCATCGTTATTTGAAGATCTTTTTTCCAGACTTTGTGGTATGGCATCTCAAATTCACTATCAATTGCTATCAAGATTTTATAAATGTTGGACAGCAAAGATTTTGAAAAGTCCGGATAGGTTTCCAAAAGATGTTCAAAGGTTGTTTTCGGCCATTTAAAAGTCCCTTTGGAATTGAAGGTGATTGTTGTTGGGTTTTTTTATTTATTTATTAGTTAGATTTTTACCCCGCCCTCCCAAGCGGGGTAATATTGGAAAGTTTTTAAAATGTATGTTGTATAAATTGTTGTCACCCACTCTGAGCTGGTCTTGGGGAGAGTGGGATATAAATAGTATAAAATAAATAAAAATGGCTGCCTCGCCTTACTTTTAGTTGCACAGTGAAGACCCTTGTCCTGTGGTGGCAGCTGCTGCCAAAGCAGCAATTTTAAAAACCTGCACAGCCAATCAAATCTCCAGTGGCCAATCTGAAGCCTTGCTGGGTAAAAGCCCCACATGTCCCCATCCACTTTCTAAAAACACTTGGCAGGCACCAGGAAAGATAGTGGCAAGCACTATGGCACCCACGGGTACTATGTTGGGGATCCCTGCTGTAGAAGAAATGGAAATCCTAGAGTTTCCGTTTTCTTTATAATTACTCTAGGACTTCTGTTTTACTAGAGTCTATGGCTCTTACATGAGAACTGATTGTACTGTGAAGAAGAGAAGAGATTGGATTTATACAGGGGTCATTTCGTAGAAAAAGAGGTGCAGGAGCTCATTAGCATAACTCATTAGCATAACTTATTTGCATATGCCACACCCCTTGGCATCACCGGAGTGTGTCAGAAGGCTCCATTGGACTGTTTTGGATTGCTAGCTATTGGGGGGGGGGGAACGTGCAGATCTCCTCGCAGAGAACGGAGAGCTTGTACCTGAATAAAACTTGGTCTTACAGTTCCACTGGACTGTTTTGGACCAGGGGGAGCTCTGCAACTTGCCTGGCTGCTTCTTCCTCTGACTGAGGACTGTTGGGAGCAGGGGGTGGGGCATGTGCCCGCCCCCTGGGCTCTTTACTGCCGGAGCTCCGCTTATGTGCGCTCCTGCAGGAAATGACCCCTGGATTTATACCCCGCTCTTCACTACCCAAACTGTGGAGAACAGATTCTGAGATAACCCCAGGTCCTACTTTGAGTTTGGCGATCCTTCCTGCTAACTTAAAGCCTTAATTGGTAGTAATACATCTTGCTGTAGATCTTGCAGAGGCACAGTACATACAGCCACAATTATAAAAAACCAGCCATCCAGTCAGCACTGTTCCTTTTAAAATAAGATTTGGCACTGCCGCAAAAGTTGCGTAATCCAACCAAGAAAGAGGGCAAGAAGCAAGTGTCTGCTCCCTCCTAAGTACAGTCCGCTTCCCTCACTTTCCCTCGCTTTCTTTAAAAAAACAACATATTATATATTTTATTAAAATATAAGACTCTAGATTAACAGATAACAAACAGTAACATAGATATATACAGTTTGATCAGAGATTACAATATGTAAAACTTTATAAATATATGGTGGATATTCTTTAGGGAAAATACACAATATTAACAGGAATATAATTTCAACACTTCTATATAATATATAAAACATAGATATAATACACAAAGCAAGGTAATTAGGAGAAGGAGGAAGCAGATGGAGAAAAGTGGAGGTAGCTATTCTAAAATGTCAAGATATATTCAGGTAGGTCAGTCCAGAAATTGCTTTCTCACAGCCTTCTGTCCCTCTTTCAGAGGTAGACAGATCAGAATATGTGGGGTAGAGAATGGCCCCACCCTCTCAATGTATGAAGTTCCAGCAGTAGAGCTGCTTGTTGGGTTTCAGCAGACCGTGGTACTGTGGTACAGTTCCAATCACAAAACTCCCGCTTCAACTGCTCAGTTGCAAAGAAGAAGTCTCTTATGTGTACCATTTCTGTGTATGTGACAGATGCTCACTAATAGAGCTGAGAGTGGTATACAGATACTCTGTTTAATATGCCAATTTTTATTTTAGGCTAATTAATGGTTTTGACATTGAGGGAACCAAACATGAGTAGAACATTCACAATCCTGTTAAAAAATGATTTTCTTTGATGATGATTGAGGGAAGAGAGAGGGAGTTTATTTATCCCCAACATTTCTTTATTTTGCAGTGGTTCAAAAAGGCTATTCTTCAAAGAAATAAAGAGGACTGGGGGAACTTTAAAGCCAGCAAGGACTATTCCTTACTTTGACAGCATGGAAGGAAATTTGTAGAGGCTTTCACAAACTAGAAACTGGATAGATCTTTTTTCCCTCCCAGAAAGAATTGTTATATTGCAAGACAGAAAACTGGCCAGTGTGTCTGGAGTCCAGAATGCTTAGTGGTCAGTCTTTGCTATGGTTTCCATTAGGATCTCTGCGTTGTGTCAATTAGAGACAATCCAGAAAGGAGCTGAGTACATTTAAGACTATTATGGAGCGCATAACAGTCAATCCTAAACAGAGTCGTACCTTTAGGTACAATTTGCACTGTAGGACTGCACAGTAACTCACTCTTGGATTCAGTTCAGTAGATTGTGGCCATCTTTGGCACTGCTAGGGCACTGCCAGGGGCTTTAATGGAGTGTAAATTGCAGGCATCTTTTTTTTTTTGGGGGGGGAGGTTTTATTCTATTGCTTTTCTATTCTTTTGCTTTTAAATTGTAATGTTTGACCTGTAACATGTGCCACCTTGACCCATAAGGAAATGTGGGGTATAAATGTGTATTTTTTTAAATTATGGTTTCAGATATGATCCTTGTTGGTGTTTTGGTGGTAGGCAGTTTATATGGGTGTATAGACAGGAATAGAGACAAAGGAGCACCTTATGCAGTGACTGATGTGGTGAAGCCACTAAGATAGAAGTGAAATTTCAGCCAAAATCAAAACTGGGCAACTTTTTAGAAATCAGATCTGTTATATGAACATTTTTTAACTTTGCCTTTCAAGTACAGGGTTTTTAAATATGTTGAATTTTTGAACAGTTTGGGTGAATTTTAAGACAGTAATGTTACCTTGAAAGTCAGTGCTGCTAAATCCCGTCTTATCTTAAACCCTGCAGCCTCTGATTTTTGAGTAAACTATACATTTAATTTATTCATTGTAAATGCATTCTGCTTAAGAGTTTTTACATGAGAAATATATCCCAAAGTTGTTTAAACTCAGGAAGCCACACACTATGTTACAGTCTCCTGTGGAGATTGTTGGAAACCACTTTCATGTAGCAGCCTCTGTTGTGAAGGCCCTAACATTTGTAACGAACTCCAAGTATTGTTGCCTGCTCCAGATTGGGAAATACCTGGAGATTTTAGGGATGGAGCTTGAGGAGGGCAGGGCTTGGGAGAGGAGGGACTTCAGTGAGGTATAGTGCCACAGAGTCCACCTTCCAAAGTGGCCATTTTCTCCAGGGGAACTGATCTCTGTCATCTGGAGATCAGCTGTAAGCCCAAGAAATCCCCAGCCACCATTTGGAGGTTGGCAACCCAATTAGAAGAAGAAGGAGAAGAGTTTGGATTTATACCCCGCCCTTCACTACCCAAAGGAGTCTCAGAGCGGCTTACAAACTCTTTTCCCTTCCCCTCCCCACAACAGACACCCTGTGAGGTAGGTGGGGCTGAGAGAGCTCTGACAGAAACTGCTCTTTTTCAAGAACAGCTCTTATCAGAACTACAGCTTGCCCAAGGTCATCCAGCCAGGTGCAAGTGGAGGAGTGGGGAATCAAACCCCGTTCTCCCAGATTAGCGTCCGCACACTTAACCACTGCACCAAACTGGCAGCTACCCAGAACATCTGGTATTTCTACAGAGACTATCCTTGTGGTAAAAAGATTTCAAACATTACAATTCCAACACTTCCCCCTGTCCTGAGCACAGCCTCCACTTTCTGGAGGCATCAATATGTGAACAATATAGTTTGAACAGAATCCTAAGCCTTCACTCAATACTATTGCCCAGGGCTATTTTGGGGCAGGAACGCACAGGAACGGAGTTCCAGCTGGCTTCAGAGTTGGCCACACCCACTACAGCCAAAACTTCTGCATGTGTGGCTACAGAGGGAAGGCCTCAGAGGGAAGGCCTGGAGAGTGATCCCCACGGCAACTCTGAGGCCGGCCGGCCAGGGGGGGGCTGGAAGTATCGGGGGCGCCCGGGCAACCCAAGGGAAGGTAGTTTACCCTCCAAAGCACCCCGGGCAAGCCAAGGGAAGGCTTCCCGCAGCCGCAGGGTACCCGGGCAAGCCAAGGGAAGGCATGGGGTGTGGCCTAATATGCTAATGAGTTTCTGCTGTTGGGTGTGGCCTGTTATGCTAATGAGTTCCTGCTGGGCTTTTTCTACAAAAAAAGCCCTGCTATTGCCTTACTGCTGTGTGGTAAGGTCACAGGTCATCACTCCAGGAATTCCTATATAACCTGCACAGGAATAACACAACAAAAACACTACACTGGATTAGAATTTAGAGCCAGTGTGATATAGTTGTTAGATTGGCAGACTAGGATAGGGTTGCCATTCCCCAGATGGAGGCGGGAGATTGCCGACCAGCTGGCCAGTGGGAGGAAATCCCCACCCCCCCAACAGCAACATTGTGCAACATGCCTACATCACCCGGAAGTGACATAGGGACATGGGGGGGCAATGCTTTGGTTTTCAGGCAAAGCTTTGAGGGTGATTTTATGGGGGGGGGTTTGCCCCAAAACCAGAGCATCACCCCTGACATGTGTACGCCACTTCCAGGTGATGTAGGCATTGAGCATGACATCACTTCTGGTGACGTCAGTGCGTTAGTGGCAATGCTTCTGACTCCTGGAATGTCCCCACCATCTCCACACCGGCGTTTCTAATGGACCTGGCAATCTTCAACTAGGATCAAGATTGGAATCCCCTCCCTGTCATGGAAACTTGCTAAGTGTCCTTGGGCCTTGACTGTACTCTGTTTCAGTCTAAACAATCTCAAATAATTGTTTTTGTGAAGATAAAATGGAGGAAGGGAGAATGATTTTGTAAGCTACTTTGGGTTCCCATGGGGGGGGGAGTAGGGTATAAATATCTAAAAAACCCTACATAACATGACATCTACTTGTCTAATACACAAGGAGTGTGTGAGTGCCATATATGTCTATCCATCCATCCACATATGCATTCATTATCCCCTGCAGTTTTGATATTGCATACACTGGATAATGTGTTGCTTAGAAAATTTAGATAAAAAATCCGGAGGTGGCAGAGATGCTCCTGACCACTAAGAGTGCCCTCCTATGCAGATTAGGTCCACTGTAACTCAAATGAAGTCAATGGGCTTAGAAGGATGTACCTCTGCTTAGGATGGCACCATCAGTAGCTTCGCCATTTTAGCTGTTCGTCTAAACCCACCACTAGGTGTTAAAAGCAGGGGTCATTTCCTGCAGGAGCGCACAGGAGTGGAGCTCCGGCAATAAAGCCCCACAGCAATAAAGCCCCACGGCAATAAAGCCTCCAGCAATAAAGCCCCACCCCCTGCAACAAGCCCCATCCCCTGCTCCCAGAAGCCCTCAGTCAGAGCAAGAAGCAGCCAGGTAAGTTGCAGAGCCCCCCCCCATCCCCCCGGTCCAAAACAGTCCAGTGGCACCTTTAAGACCAAGTTTTATTCAGGTACAAGCTCTCCCTCCTCTGCGAGGACAGATCTGCACATTCCTCCCCCC
>NW_015166426.1:1238011-1248459 GCF_001447785.1 Gekko japonicus
AGGCAGTTGGAATGTCAGTTACATATGGAACCTGCTGTATTCTGGTGGTGTGCAGGTCCCAGGTTCATGTTTTAAAAGCAGACTGACACTGTTTGCCCAAAGCCAGAGCACTCTCCCAGAGCCTCTTTCTAGATCTCGTTGTATTTATTTCCACAACGGGCCTTATTTCTAGTAGAATATAGTGCAGTATGAAGTCATAATAAAGAAGCACCTATCCCTTAAACTTTCAGTTTTGTAAATAGCTGAAGTAGTGATGAAACAATAATTGTATAAATAAGAAATCATCTGCATTAAAACTGAGGTGAAAACTCTTTCTGTATGCAGTGTTAATGAAGGATTTAATTCATGCTTATACTCAGAAATTGAGGAGATAGAGTACAGCAGTTGCCATTAGCTTCTCCACCCATGTTTCCACATCTTAATGAAAACCTTGTTAATATTTAAAGCTACATTTAGAACCCCTAGTGAAAAACAACAACTGTGAAGTTAACAAACAAAAAAAGCCATGGATGTTTTATTAAGCATAGCTATTAAGATAAGAGGTTAAACGTCAGGCTAATAACTTTCAGTGACAAAATGCTTTGATTTCTGACTTAACAGAAGATGTTAAGGTGCATTTTGAGGGGGAGGTTAATGCAAAAAAAGTCTGGCAAACCTAGCAGCATGGGGGGGGGGGTTAATACTTGCCTATTTTACAGGGCTGTTGGTGTGATAACAATGCTAAATAAATATTAAATATTTTCTTTAGATGCTTTAAAAATTAGTCCAAATTATTCACAGGAGGGACACTAAATATGGAAAACGCCTTGAAGGACCCTTGCCATATTTAACATGAACACCAAAAACCTATAATGAAAAACTTCTCTTAGTGGGTCCTGTGCATGTAACACAATTTATCTCCAACTGAACAGCCAGATATAGGAACACACCTTTAGACACAAACAAAAACGCATCACTTGTTATATCTATCTTTTCAGTTAAATTAATTCCACACTATTTAGCAATCAATATGTCTTTGTTAATTATCACTACAGAAACTGTTCAGACCCTTTGGAAGAATCATTAAATAAGTATATAATAAAACCTGTGCCTAGATATGAGGAGTATCCATATTTTCATGCAATCAAGCTACTGTTCCCCCTCCCCCTAATTTTGCATCTCATGGTTAGAAATGATTGTCTTCGCTAACATCAGCAGTATCTCATCCTTTCAGCTTTCTCTCTTTGTACCTAATGAGCATGATTAGAATGATAGGCAGAAATGAATATTCACATTGTATACAGTTGGGATATGTGACCCAAGGCTCCGTATGAGCCCCCTTCCATTTTATCCTCAGTCCAAAGAATGAGTTTTGCTGTATCTTTGCACTTCCATGAGTCCCAAGATAATTTTAAAATAGCTAGATTCAAGTCCAGAAGCTCCTTAGATACGAATAAGTCTCTTTTGACTCTCAGTAGTGTACACCTTGAAATTCTTGTGGCTCTCTAAGGTGCTACTGGACTCACATTTTGCTTTTCTACTGCAGACCAACATGACTGAAAGACAATTTTAAATACTGCCTGATTAAGGGCTTCAATAGATTAAACATGGGCTGTGGTCACACACACTAAATAATCCATTTTCAATCTACTTTCAGTGCACTTTCCAACTGGATTTTTACTGTGTGAACTGGCAAAATCCAGTTGTAAAGTGGATTGAAAGTGGATTATTTATTGTGTGTGACCGCAGCCTTCGTGTACCTAGAAAGTATGGCATAATCCAGCAAATATTTATCAATTTGTCGCTGTGGATGTATGCCTTGTGTGTTCCATGATTTCAGGATGTGTTCAAATCAGGGGCATGCACATATCCTCTGGTAACAGAGACACATTGTAGCAAGGCTTCAGGAGAAAAAATTAATTGCGGACACGGCTGAGCATTATTGGGTCAGGTTTTATATGTTCCGGGGTAGTTACTAGCTTGTTTGAAAGGCTAATGTTATATCTCTAAATCGGTAATATTCAGAACTTAATACCTATGCAAGCTGGAATTGAAATGATCCATTAAGCATACTCTGGCTTTTCTGGATTGGTTTATTTCTTGTTAATTGCCTGTGATAAGTCGCTAAATGTGATGTTTCACAGGGCACTGACTTTCCAATATATACTCTCTTATCTCATCTTAAATCATGTTTCCTCTTCCTGTCTGATTTTTTTCCCTTCATGATTTCAGTTTATTAACATAACTCTCCCTCTACGTTCTGTAATAGCAGGAATCAATCAGAAGCAGCAGTTTCCACTTGCACCATATCAGAGTCTATTATCAAGCAATCATTTTTGGTATTAATAGTAACCTCTCTGACAATAATTCATATGGTAGAATGTGCTGATTTTACACTGCAGGCTTGCATGTTTTACTGTCCCAAATAACCAAAAGCTGAGTTTAAGAAACTGGATTTCTAAGTTGGTATAGAAAGTGCATTAATTCTTTCCCCCAAGTTTTTCACTTTGATAATATTGGCCAGTATTTCCCATCACTGTTCAGAGTGACAGCGGATTGATTTCAGCCTTTTCCCCCAACAATGTCTCCAAAGAGAGTCTCATATTCTTCTTATGTGCTTAGTCTATCACGGAAAACTCAACCATGTTGTTGACTGCAACAACACTGGCAGAACTTGAAGCATGGTTTCCAAAACACTAGCAGTGGACTAGTTGCCAAATTGTATATTGGTGCCAGTCTACAAGTTGGAAGAAAAACACTTATGAGCTCAAGAGAGACAGAGAAGGCCCAGGAATTCTTGATGAGTGCCCATAAGGATCCTTTTGCCTTCATTTTATTTTAAAGGTATTTCACACATTATGTGAGATTCTCAGATGTGCATTTAAAACAACCAAGGTGTACACCTTAAAATGTAATGTGTGTGAGAGAACACTAGACCTGCTTATGCATTCAGTACAGAGTTACAAATGCTACAGCCAGAGTTTCCCTTTACCTCTACTCACTAAGAGTATAAGTTAGTTAAGAACATAAGAAGAGCCCTGCTGGATCAGACCAGTGATCCATCCTGTTCAGAATCCTGTTTCACACACTGGCCAACCAGTTGCCGCAAAGTGCCAAGAGTTATGCCATCTACTGGCAGTGAGTAGAAGAAGAAGATTGCACAGTTTATTCACACGTTGAATAACAAAGTATTTCCTTTTGTCTGTTCTGATTCTATTGCTGAGGACCAAGCCCTTGCCATTCATCAGATGTATCAGCCATTCATGCCAGCAGCAGTGAAAAACCTGTGACATCATCACATCATTGAGAACGTGGGATGCTCTCGTATCTGGGCAAAAAGTCTATGGTAAAAATGGCTTCTACCATAGAGTTTTTGCCCACGAGTTCTTGTATTGTGACTCTGCATCATAAGTGTGTTGCTGAGATGCTGGACTAGGTTTCCCCCTGCTGCCAGTAACTTCCCCCTCCCCTGCCAGTTGCCGGGGAGACCTGGCAACCCTGTTTATTATCGACTCTATTGGGTGCCCCCAAGTTCTAGTATTTTGAGAGAGGAAGAAAAATTTATCTCTATCCACTCTTTTTGCCCCTTGCATAATTTACTAAACCTCTATCATGTCCCCCATTAATCATCTTTTTTTTCTAAATTGAAAAGCTCCAGACTCAACAGCCTTTCTTCATAGGAAAGGTGCTCCAACCTCTTCATCATCTTGGTTGTCCTCATCTGTACTTTTTCTAGCTCTGCTATAGTGTTTTTGAGCTACAACAACCAGAGCCATACACCACATTCCAAATGAGGCCATTGCTCTATACAAGAGCAGTACAATATTGGTGGCTTGATTTTCAACTCCTTTTGTAATGGTCCAATACTGAGTTTGACTTCAGTCACAGGACAAGAAAACAGACCAACTGATGCCATGTATTTGGCAGCTTTAGTGGAGGAGCACTCGCCAGAAGCAGAATTAGGGAAGAGAGGAGACTGCCGCACACAATGGTTATTTTGTTGAGGACCAAGAATGCCCTCTTTACAGACAGTATGCCCATGTTGCAGTTAGGTGAAGCCAAGTTTCCACCTAAGTCAGTGGCATACAGTGATGTCCGATACAGCGATTTTAGCTTTGTGGGCAGTTAATATATTGCAAAAATAACAAGAGCTTGTCCCTATCTTAGTCATCCATTTATTCCTATTTTAAAAGTTTATCCTGCATCTTTCAGGCCCATCTGTAAAGGAGAACAGTCTCTGGTATGTGTGTAGTGCCCTCCCCCCCAATATTTACAGGAAAAATGTAATATAGGTAGAAATCCATCAAAACAATTGATTTGGCTTTCTACAATATTGCATCTGTCAATAAGGGAACGATTAAGTAACTCTTGCTTTTAATATCATCTTTGAGACCTCAGAGGCACTGTTGTTTAAGCGGGCGTCTCCCATGTTCAGAACAGTTTTAATTTCCTGAAAGAAATGTTTTATAGGAACTAGTTGCTCTCCTGCAAGCTTCTTATATTAAAATACTACAAAATCTATAAAAAAACATAGTACTATACTCCCTATGCTAGTGGTAGTGGTATGAAAGAAGGCATGCTGTTCTGTTAAGTAAAATGAGGAAACATTTGTCGTGTGTGTGTGTGTGTGTGTGTGTGCCTGGTATTGCATAATAGTTGGAAAATGTGACCTGGGCATTTCCCAGTTCAATTGTTGTCTTGCCTGCAATTCTCTAGGTGTGGTCTTAATGATGCCACTTTCAGTATCTGGCAAAGGGAGTTTTGGCTCTCGAAGCTTTTACCTCGAAAATCTTGTTGGTCTCTGAGGTTCTACTGGACTTGAATCTAGCTCTTGTACTGTGGACCAGCATGGGTACCCCCCTAAAACCAGTTTCTCTTGGTTTTAGCCCTCCATTTGCCATAATGCCTACTTATCTTACAGGGTTCTAAAGATTATGTCAATAATGTATATGTGTATAAATGCAAATGTTATTCCTGTATTTTTCTTTCTAGTCTTTCTGTTGTTGTTGTTGTAAAGTAGAAATAGGTACTGGTTGAGTGAACAGTTTGGGGGGGGGGGGCATAAATCTGAACACCCTTTGAAAACCACTTAAGAAAAGCATTAAATCAACAGGACTGTACCACCTGTATTGGTTTGTTCAAACACCTCAGCCACAAGGCCCAGCTGCAGGTTACAAAGTCCTTGGGCCATAGCTGGGTCACCATGAGGACTTTAAATCAAGTTATGAGTTGGGAGTCCCTTCTGGGAATTCAATTCCCAGGCATGGCAGTTCAGATTGGGACTATGGGGAGAGGATGTATGCTTATGCCTTCCTCCATGACATTTTTCTAACCTGAAACAGTCCTGGGGGGATGCCATTTAGGGTTGCCAGGCCCCCTGGTGAAGGCAGGGATCCCTCACTGCCAGACCTACCCCCAGATGCCGATCGGCTGGCCAGCAGGGGACTTACCAGGAGAAAGGCCTAGGCCTCATCGCTGGCATCACACAGGAAGTGACATCATCACGCCAGTGCTGTCTACATGACACTCTAGTATTTAGCCAAAAATTCTATAGTAGAAGCTGGTTTTGTCATAGAATTTTTGCCCAAATATGAGAGCATCGCCCATACATTGCTGGTATGATGACATAACTTCCGGTGAGATGCCAGTGACAAGGCCTAGGTCTTTCTCTTCTCCTCCTAAGTCCCCCCATCCCCTGCTGGTTGCCAAGAGGGACCTGGCAACCATGGTACCATTTGGAGTGAATAGAGTAAATGCAATACCCCCTACAAGGCACAGAACACCCCCTATGGCCATTTCAGGCCAGGAAAATGCTGGGGAGGAGGAAAAACTTATGTACCCTCTTCCAACATGCCTTGATCACAATCAGAATCATCTGCTGCTTGTGTTTGAGAACTGAGTTCTGAGTGGGGAAGTTGTAACTGTGGTCCTGTTCCTCCTGCTCCCATTGCCCAAAAATTAAAATTAAAAAAAAAAACCATTTAGTGTCATATGTGGTGCTATATCACTTCTGGCAAAAGAACAGGAGTGACATAGGATAGCCCTAGGAAATGCCAGAAACCCTATGGTTTTACCATTGAGTTTCTGGCTATTCCTAGAGCTACCAATCTCGTTTCCTTTTTTTTCTTCCTGGAAATGATGTGATGCCACAGCTGGTGTCACAGCCCGCCCCCCCAATATCCCCACCTGTAACCCTGCCTACTTTTAATTCATGCAAACCAAAGAGAGAGATCACGGGATGGAAGTTGGAAGGAAGCAAACAACCGTGATGTACAGTTCCAAAAAAAGGTTCTTCACCAACGTGTAAATTCTTTTTTCAGTATTTCAGTATTCACTAATGGATTTGATGAATGTGACTGTCAGATATGACTAGAGTGTTTGCCAAATGGATTAACATTATATAGGTATTTCAACGTTACCCACTTTGATAAAGGTATACATGAAACGAGATGTAATATGCATGGTTTGTTGGTGTTGATGGTGTTTGAATTGCTTCCAGTAAACTGAATACTGAAAAAAGAATTTACAAGTTGGTGAAGAACCTTTTTTTGGCACTATACATCACGGTTGTTTGCTTCCTTTCAACTACTTTTAGTTCATGCCTGACAGCAGTTCCTTGCTGTGGGTGTGGAGAGAACATGAGGCCCTATGACTTTGCTTTCAGATTTGCCAACAGCTACGAACAATTGAAGTATGAAAGAGTACGAATTTTGCCTGTTCTGTTCCTGCATTGTTCCAGAATTTCGTTGTACTGTGTTTGCTTCTCCTTAATTCCTGATTTAATTAGAAGCAGTTCCAAAACTAATTTTGGTTCTGGAGAATGAATGGTTTGCTGCAGCTATTGGTTCCTTTGTGTGTTATGTTTCTGTGTGGCTAATGCAGACATGTGTATTGATAATACAAGGCAAAAAACAATCTTGATGTAATCATACATGTGATTGCATTATGAATTTGTGTGTATTTTATTTATTTCATTTACTTTATTTATATCCCAACTTTCTCCCCAATGGGGACCCAAATTATTTTACATCATCATTTTATCCTCACAACAACCGTGTGAGGTAGGTTACACTAAGAGTGTGTGGCTGGCTCAAGATCACCCAGTGAGCTTCCAAGGCAAACTGGGGATTCAAACTTCGGTTTCCCAGATCCTAGCCCAACACTATAACCACTGATTTACCTGATAGAAAAAAGAGTTCTGTTCAGGGATGCTGGAAACCTCTGATGCGAAAGAGATTGCTTGCCAGACAGCCGTTCAAGGAACTTGCTGTTTGCATGCAGTTTGAGCTCTTTTGCCAGATCCCCTTGATGATGTTGTTTAATGTACAATTGGAAAGCAATGCCAGCTGGTAGCCAAGTGTGCTCCAGGGTCATGCCTTGGTGAATGTTGCATTTATAAGTTCTTCTATTGTGCTTGCCCAGTTGGCAAGCTAAATATTCTTGATCGCTGGAAAAGAACACAGGTATCCCCCTGGAGACATGATTTGTTCATTAGGGTGACCTACTTATTTCATTTACTTTATTTATATCCCAACTACTTGTCAAGGACCTACTTGTCAAGGACATAATTATTGTATCAATAGTGGGGGGGGGGTTGCTGTGTTTTACCAATGTTCATGTACTCATTGGCAGTGTAGAAGGTGGAAAAGATGCAAATAAATTGAAATTTTGAAAACATGGGATAATGTCATTCTCTTGTATAAACGAGCATATCTAATTCTTGTTCCCTTCCCGTACCTCAAGTATCACCACACTAGCCTTGGTATGAGCGATGCTGCCAAAGCCTGAAGTGCATTGAAGTTCAGAAGTCTCTTAGTTATATAAGAAATTTATTCAGTCATTATAACCTCTGAAATTACTTCTAGCTATTATTAGCTGTAGAGCTGAACGTTGCCTGGGATCTCTGGCTATGGGCCCAGAGGTCACTGTGGTATGGATGCCATTTATTTCTCATACCCTTTGCAGTGCTTTAGGTCAAGAATCAGAGCACTTGGAATTGGATAACAGTTTAAACAATACCAAGGTAAACTGTATGTGTGTTAGCAATCCAAACAGACTGATAGGTTCAAACTTGTAAAGAGATTTCAAGACAAGTTCAAGAGATATGACCTCAGATAAGAAACAGAGAATAGCACAGTGCATAAACAATACTGCCCCTACGTCAAGCATTATTTATACAGTTTAAAACCCTGCTTCCTGCAAATTATAAAAAAGGGATAAAATACAACTGGAGACTACCTATGATATAGTAATAATGTGATTTCCAGTAATTCAAAGCCCATGGTTTTACTGATTTTGTAACAGAGCTGTCTGAAAAAGTCACTTTCAAAGATCAGATCTACTTATGACATATGCTTTAAAAGGCCAAGGATTACCCCTGACTTTATCGTTTCTGTTCAATTAGCTACAAATGAAACTTTAGCTACCCTATGAATGAAATCTAAAGTCGCCTAGCTGTTTCCAGACCATTGTTCTACCTGCACTGTCAACTATTTTTAATGAGAATTTTAATTTTATTTAAGGAATAAAACTGGGAAACATGCAAAAAAAATTAAAAGCAAAAACAGGCCATCCACATTCTTGTCCCTCCACATTTCTAACTTTCTATACTAAACCCTTTCAACAGCTCATAAAACAGCAGCTCGGCATGAGATGAAGGCTAATCCAGGCCCTATTTCCTCCTTTCTTTTACAGTCCTATTTGTGGACTTTTCTTCTAACTTGGGCTCCCCACAGAAACAATCTGAGTGATAAACCAACCAACCTCATGCCAGGGGTAGCCCTATATTTATTTATTTGGAATATCCTCCCACTTTTTTCCTCCCATACTGGGGACTGAAAGTAGCTTAGAAAATGAACTTCACATAAAAAATACAATTTTGTGTCCCGAGACTGGGACTACAAACCCCCCCAGTCGGGAAAAGCATAAACCACACAAGGAACAGGAGCAGACAGGCACGACGACCTGCGGGGTCGCAGGGGAGGTGAGGGGGGAGCCTCGGGGAGAACTGCCGGCGGAGGAGCGACAGACAACCAGCGGAGAAGTGGAGGATCACAGGGGCGACGGCGTGGACGCCACCAGCCCCTGACTGGAGAGAACCACGACCAACGGGGCGGCCGTCAGCTCGGCGGCCCCAGAACACTGTCAGTCTCAGGAGCAAGCAAGGAGCCCTGAGCAACAGAGCGGAAACAGGGCTGCCACGCTGGGCCATGGGCCCGGTGCGAGAGCCCGCCCCCGCGGCAGGGCAAGGCGTCCCAGAGCGGAGGGGATGGGAGGCGGGGAGGCCACTCCCAGAGGTGCGCGTCTCTCATTTTGTATGAGGGCGGGGCCAAGGAAGGAGGACGGCACGGGGAAGGGCGGGGCCCGCTGGGAAATGGAAGGTGGAGATATAAGGGAGGGACAGGAGAGGCCAGGGATGACTCCTAGATCAGCGAGGCATCACAGAGAGAGAGCAAACACGATCCAGCAGGGACGGGGATATAGGGAATGGTGACGCAACCTCCCTCACCCCCATCCAGGTGTCTGAGGCCTACTTACTCCTGAAGACAAGAGGAGGCGGGGAGGGGCACCGTGGCCGATTTAGATATAAAGGGGAGCTCGAGCGACGAGGACAGTGAGGAGGAGGAGTCGGGCTCCTGTGACATTTACAAAAACATGCATGGCCCATGAGGCTGCTTCGTAAAATTTCAAGCCAGTAAGCCACAACAATGGTTCTGCCACCACACTGCATACAGGAACATGGGCTAAGAGCCAAGGGCCAAGAACCCTTTGTCTCTTGCCCTTCATCTCATGCCAAAAGCTTACCTCTCTGGCTAAGCCCTATGGCCCCTTACCTGTGCCCTAGGATTTAAATTACCTTTCCAAAAGGAGAAAAAAGAATGCCCGGCCCAAATTTTTTTAAAGTTTTTTTTTATTTTATGACAGTCAAACAAACACAAATACATAAAATTTTGGGGTTTCATATGCATCTTTGTTATATCTCTTATATTACCTCATACTTTGGCTGCTTGTAATATTGTCTCTCTTTTTCAGCTGCCTTGCCAATTAAGAAACCATCCTCCTTTCCAACAACTCTCAAAGCCTGTACCTGTTTTGCATTATTTCATCAGAGACAGAACACACTCCCAGGTTATTCTTTGGTCCCATTTTGTAATGTTCCATTTGAAAAGTATTTTCAACACTTTTATATACCCTGAGCAGAAATACGTCCAGGAAATATGTCACTCTCACTCATATGAATTATTATTATTTTTTAGCCCCCCGGAGGGGATTTTTATTGCATTTTCTATAAACTACAAACTACAATGAAAAAATAGAGAGGGAACATCTACATCTATGGAGAAAGGAAAGAAAACCACTACTAACTAAAACCCCAAGTATAGGAGATCATTACATCAGCTTATATAAGTGTTAATCTAAAATGCTAGTATTACATTGAACATAGTCGATTAAGCTAAAATATCTATCTT
>NW_015166426.1:1248901-1262678 GCF_001447785.1 Gekko japonicus
TTCCTCTTCTTCCTTATCTCAAATGGGATGTCTTTTAAGATCCTGATGGTGTTGCCTCCAATTTTCAGGGGTGTTCCTGTAGTTGCTTTCAGGATAGAATCCCTCACGTGTCTCTTCGAGACTCTAACCACTATCTCACCAGGCAGATTATCTTTCTTGATGTAAATGGAATAGACCCTGTAGACCACATCCATTTCGCTTATAAGGTATTCCGCTTTTAAATCTGTAACTGGAGCTAATGCATCACTCAAAAGTTCTTTTAGATTCTCATCTTTTACTTCAGAGACCCCTTGGAACCAGAATTGTAAAAGTTGAGATTCATCTGAAGCTTACTTCCTTTCCATCATTTGCACCTTTTTCTTGACTTTTTTAGAGTTGGCATCTATTTTCTTTACTTTCTCAGCTGTTTGCTCCGTCTTTTTAGTAGTTTCAGACAGTTGGAGCTGCTGAGTTGCAAAGTTCTGATTTAGAGTTGTCAGCTGCTGATTGATGTTAGTCATCTGGTCCAGTCGAGGGTGCAAAGAGTCCACCAAAGTTTAGAGAACTCAGTGGTCTCTTCCACCCTTCAAAAGCCCCATGGCTAGGAGCCCTTCACAAAGTGTAGCAAACAATCGCCCCCCCCTCCTAACTGCTAGTGCACAGATCGCACCCCCAGGAGGTGCGTCTTCCAGTGTGTTGCCGTAAACTGGAAGTCACTCTCACTCATATGAATTATGATAAGGAAAAGTAACACCACGTTGTTTTGCATGTTAAGGTTTCCAGCATCTAGCATTGCTGCCTTAATACTGCATGAAAGCTTATGAGCACCACAAATCTATGGTGTACTTAAACACAAGTTTACACCTGTCCTTGTCGAGGAGGCAGTATTTGCCTGAAATCTTGTCCATTTGGCAGGGGAAAAAGAAGTCCAATTCTGCTCTGTCTTCAGTTACAATTTTAAAAAGTTGGTAGGAGGTTGAACAGCCTCATTCTGACCCTGCAAATTAGACAGAAAGGGCATCCACAGGCATCGCTCTTGGATGCCAAGTGTCAACATTTGGCTTCTACATAACAATCTGGATCTCCATTGTGGAGATTTGCTGCTGTAACATGCTGTGGACATAGTCCCGTTGTTTTCCTTGACAGATCAAACATTCATTTTTTTTAAAATGTAGTCACATTTCTTTAGGCTCCACTAAAACCTTTGTTTTCAGAGTGTAATGACATAACATGTCTGTTGATTCCCCCCACCCCATGCAACCATATTAAAACATTATAGTGTATAACTCAGAGCACTGATAATGGAGATTGGAAGCTTTTTTCTCTCCAGGTCACCAATCTGAGTTCAGTCCACCATCTGGCATGCATTTGCTGGACCTTGTAGAATCTGTGAGTCCATCCCCCCCCCCCAATCCCTTGAAGATTTTATATTGAATAAATTTGAATTGCAAAGACCGTATCAGTATGGCTGCCTTACCACCAGCAGTTTTTGCCCAAATGTGAATGTCAGTAGGCATTGTGGAATATTGCAGTGCATACAAATAAAAAATCATTTTGCTCATGTAGAAATAATATCCCAGCCTTTCACAGTGGAAATCAGAGTTATACCTGCATCATGTTTAAGGCAGCTTTCCAGAGCAACATTGGTATGGCAAGGATCTGTGGTCAAGGTACATGTTATATTGCCAGACTAATCCTATACCTATGAGCACCTGTGACCTGGTGTTAATGGAATGGTGCTTATGCAGTATTCCATAAAGGTAAATTGAGTGGGGGGAGTTGCTCATCATGCTAGCATTAATTATCATGGTATAATAATTATCATAATCATTGGGTTTCTGTAGTCAGTAATACATTCGGGGCCATAGACTGTTTCATGTACATTCACAAATCCAAAAACATCTTCATCCAGGTGTACAGATATTACAAAATCTACTCCAAGTAAAAATCAAACATAGCATTTTCTTTTTGCTATATTAAGTGTTGCAATATGTCCAAAACCTGCCCTCCTCGGCTACTTTTTGATGTTACAAGGCATTGCTGGGCAGAAAGGGTGACCAAACACTTGTGCACTTCTCTCTCCTGGTTGTCGTTGCTTTTTTCTCATTTGCCTAAAGCAGTGCTACCTTTGGATCCTGCAGACAAGTTCTACCAAAGGTGGCTGCAGTATTTGGGCAAAGCTCTATGGTAGAAGCCATTTTTACCATCTTACTTAGCTAACAGAATCTTCCCCATCTTCTTCCTTGCCTCTAGAGCTACTAATTTCCCCAGTAAGTATGATGAGATTAATGTTGTTAAGCCCAATATTGCCCTCTCCCCACTCGCTTTCAGTCTTTTTGTTGGAGATGATTCCAAACTTGTTTCTCATCTGCATGTGACTGGTAGAAAAAAGCTGATCCTGGTACCAAGATAGAGAGAAGGCAGAAAGATATGTAAAATGTACGCTTAATGGCAGAAGTGTGCGCAGGGCTGGTTTCCGTCCGAGGAGGAAGTCCTCTTGTCTTCAACAGTTTTCCTTACAAACCTGTCATGGGAAGCTGCCCACGCTCCTCTTGAAAGCATCGTTCAAAGCTAAAAGCATATGTCTGGAGTCCCTCAAAGCTGCAAAGATTAAGATTTCTGCCTTTTTTCACAGCTATGACTCCCAACTGTTTCTTCCCTGTGAGAAATACACATAAGCAAAACTACTTGTCTTACTCATCTGTACTCTGGCTGGTAGTTCCACAACTGAGAACCACCAACCATCAATAATTATTTATCAGTTATCAATTATGGTTTATTAATTATCAATTATAAAATACCGAAGAATAGATTCTTTTGAACTATGGTGCTGGAGAAGAATCTTGAGAGTCCCTTGGACTGCAAGAAGATCAAATCAGTCAATCCTAAAAGAAATGAATAATGAAACTGAAGCTCAAATACTTTGGCCACCAAATGAGAAGGGAGCACTCACTGGAGAAGACCCTGATGCTGGCAAAGATTGAAGGTCAAAGAAGACGGGGACGGCAAAGGATGAGATGGTTAGACAGTGTCATAGATGCAACGAACATGAAATTGAGCAAACTTCAGAGGACGGCGGAAGACCGGAAGGCCTGGCATGATCTGGTCCATGGGGTCGCAAAGAGTCGGACTCGACTGTGCGTCTGAACAACAACAACAACAAAATTATCAATGATAATTTTATGTTTGCATCTTGTAGATCTCAGTACTGGTTCAGGAAGCATCCCATTTATGATATCTACTTTATGGTAAGCCAGTGTGGTGCATGAGAGTCATGTGCCAATATTACACATCCGCAGTGCTGTCCTAAGCAGAGTTATACCCTTCCATGCCCTTGGAAGGTAGCTCTGAACTCTACTTTGACCCACACTGTCAGTCATGCAGAGAGTGACCTTGGCCATGCTGAATTATGAAGACCAGTAAATAGGGATCAATGGTAACACTCCCATCAATTTTACAAAAATATGGATTTACCGCCACTTTCAATGTTTGGTACTGTATTGAAAGTGCTCTGATATTCCTTTTTTATAGCCATGTGGCTTTCACAGGCATTCAGAAGCCTGCAAAGATTTAACTCAATCATGTTTGCATTACCGGCTTTTTTTAATACAGTGCAAAAGAAATTAAATGCACAATTCTCATTAACAGCAATGGGAATTGAAATTCAAATTCCCTGTGTACAAACTATGGGGGAGAAAAATCTGTTCTTATATTAACTCTACAGGCCAATTAACAGCCAGTGTTAATAGGACTCCATCTGCCCTATCTTCCAGTTCTGTGTTTCTTTTCATATAATTATCCAACTGCTTTTCTTTATATTTTGAGAAGAACCAACAAGTGTAAATGCTCAATTAATTCTTCCGTGTTGAGAATTAAAGAAATAAAACCAACATCAAATCATTATGTTTTTTTCTCCCTGCGTGGTTATCACAAATTTCTGGTTTCAGTAAAACATACTTAATTGAACATTTTTCATTTGTGGAAACAGAGACACTGTGCTTGAATTTCTGACAAAGATAGTGTGGTTTACTGGTGCATACAAATATCCTATATTCTTTAGCATTTTATCTGCTGGATGGACAAATATCTGTAACACTTGCTCAGGGAAATTAAAATCAGTTGAGTTTCAATGTTCAGCACTGTTGCACAAATGAAGAGACTGATATAGAAAGTCTGCCAAGAGGCAATGTTTCAAACCTGTCAATTTCACCTTGAAGGGGGCCATTGTTCAGTGGTAGAACATCTGCATTCCCTGTAAGGTCCTGGTTCAATTATTGGTGTTTCCAGTTTAAAAGTCAGTAACAGATGGTAGGTGAAGTAGAAACACTCAGGTGTGAAAGTTCCTGAGATCCTGGAGGACTGCTGCCAGTCAGAGTAGACGATGCCAATCTAGATAGAACATGGTATGGCTCCCTTTAATCCATTCATGTGGACTTCTCTGGACAGTACAGAATTGGAGAAATCTTGGGTTTGATCCAAGAAGCTTGGATCCAAGCTCAATCTTGCCCATTTCTTCTCCTTATTAAACCTCCATCCCACCTTATTTTTGTGCATGTCGGTCCCATGATCCCCAGCATAGTCTTTTTGGGTGGCCAATTGGAACTTCTTGTCCTTTCTTCATCACTGCAAACTTGGTTGGATCCAACAACATGCCAGTGTCTGTGCTAATCTTTGCTTGGGAACTAAGTAATGAACAATTGCCATGAAATTTACAAGAACTAGTGGCTAGAAATGCAAACTTAATACAAGCAAGTAGAAAGGGGGGGTAACACACACAAATGTAGATATCCAACACTCAGGGATGCAGCTGTGGAAAACTGTAGAAAGAAAAGGGGAAATTCCCCATATTCCTATGTGCATAAATAATTGTCACAGACTATCAAAGAAGGCCCCTGACCTGACAAACTAGCCTGATCTTGGCCCATCTTGGAAGCTAAGTGGGGTTGGCCCAGGTTAGTACTTGGATGGGAGACCACTAACGATGTCCAGGGTTGATATGCAAAGGCAAGCAATGGCAAACCACCTCTGAACGTCTCTTGTCTTGAAAACCCTATGGGGTTGCCATAAGTTGGCTGAAACTTGACAGCACTTTCCAGCACCACAACCATCACAGAAATAGCACAAAGATAGCTAGTGTTAGACTTGGAAAGTCTTGGTAAAGCTATTCCTTTAGCTCTGGACCTTGGGACAAGCAATCTATTTCACCCTTTGGACCATCTCACAGGTTGTTGTTAGGAAGATAATTCTAACTGAATGGGTGCAGGAAGGTGAGATGCAGTTGTTCCCCCTCTTTTTACCTCAGATGATGGTTTGAATCCCTCTATTTTTAATTCCTCTATTGAGTGCAGTGCTTTAAACCCTATGGTAGGCTTGTATCAAATAGGGTCTTAAAAAAGGAAACAGTTTTATTAATATTTAAGAGCCAGTTGAGAGCCAACGTGGTATAATGGTTGGTGTGTTAGACACAGGGGTAGAAAAAGAGCTAGGGGAACTCATTAGCATAACTCATTAGCATATACCACACCCCCTGACATCACCGGAAGTGTGTCATAAGGCCACACGGCCAGCGGGAGTGCAAGGAAGCCCTGCGAAGGCCCTCCCTGGCCCCAGGCAGGCAGGGGTGGGGAGAGGCAGGGAGGAAGCAACTTACCCTCCTTCTTCTCCGGCCTCCTCCTGGCTGAATGAGGGCCGGAAGCGGGGCGGCCGGAAGCAGGTGGCGAGGCTTCGTCATGTGCCCCCCCGTACCTCACCTGGGGGAACTGCGATGCCCCGCGATCCCCCCCGAAATGACATCTGGTTAGACACAATCTGGGAGACCCAGGTTTAAGTTCTTACTGTACCATGGGAAATTACTGAAAGCTTTTAGGCCAGTCTATCTCTCAGTCTCAGATAAAATAGATGAGTGAAGAATGGTGTTATAAGTTACTTTAGGTCTCCATTGGGCAGAAAAGTGGGGTATAAATATCTAAATAAATATATACGTTTTCTTCAGGTACTATGGCAGGTCAGAGGTCCAGAGGGCATAACGGGATCAAGAGAGAGTGCAAAGTGAGGCAGGTAGAGGGCTCACCAGCAGAAACATGGGTCACCTCCCCGTTGGGAAGCTATGGCTGGGGACACCATTGACTTGAAGAGGATGGCTGATTAATGCAGCAGCAGTAAGAGGAGAACGTATGCCACTGAGGCTGAGAGGAGCTGGAGAACTGGACAATGGGGATTGGACCAATTACTGGGGAGAGAAAAACTCATCCAGAGTAATTGGGAGGCAGCCCAGGAGTGAGGGAACTCAAAGGGCCACTGGCCTGGATTGAAGAGAATTCCTGGGGCGGGGGGGCACACGAAAGAAAAACAGGCGCATGGAGTGGAATCATTCTGGAATGTCCTGACTGTATTTGTAATCAGCTGACAGATTAATAAACTAACTATAGAGTTGGCAAGAGTGTCTCCTGAGTGTTTGGTTGGAACCATCCCCATCTCCCAGCTTGTTGAGAGCCTCCATCCTCTCCAGCCCATGCCTGCCTGCCCCTATGCAGCCATGTGCTACAGGCGCCTCTGTTATTTTTATGGTGACCTGGAAGCATGAATGCTTTGTAGTGGTATTGTCAACAGTACTCGATGCATGCACTGTTGTATTCATGAGATATCAAAAGGTATATGTGAGTCATATGTGGTGTTGTCATTGTCTTAAATAATGGTACGGATGGCGCAGTATAAATGTGAAGTATGGTTATTACTTGTTATTCATTGTTGATATTGGTATGGGGCAGACCTCATCCCTTAATCATAGCCCTAAGAGGCCAATGAAATAGCTTGTCTGGGTTGGTACTCCAGGTAAGTGAGGTAGCAGTTCTTTTCAAAGCTCAGTTGAGAGTCTTCATGCCAGCACTATCAGCAGCCTGCAATTGGAGGGTTGTGCACAAACAGGGCCAGATTTAGACTTGCTGAGGCCCTAAGCTATACAAAACCCAGAGTCCCCCTACTGTTTTAAATTACATCAGCTGGTCTCAGAAAAATTTAAAATATATATGCCTTTTTAATATTTGAAATCATTTTTTATATTGTGTTTTTATTCGAGGCCCCAACAGATTGTGAGGCCCTAAGCTGTAGCTTATGCGTAAATCCGGCACTGTGCACAAAGCATCTCTTTTGGTTTTCCTGAACTCAGGTTTCCATTTCATGGAGTTCCTCTTTGCTGCCATGATGCTATACAAGTTAGGGTTATGAGGGCATTGTGTGTATTTTCCTAAAAAGAAATATTAATAATTTCCAAGGAATGTTTTGCAGACAGTTTGGAGAAGAAGTCAGAACTGCCTAGGCACCGCTGGTGTTGCAGTGACATTGCCTGTTCCCTATCTGGACTGTTTTTGCTAAATTAAGCCTTATGCCGTTAAGGAATGCAAAGCTTACCGTGTCCCAGGGTCTGGCAGTTCTAAAAGGCACAGATTTTAGATGAATAGAAGTCCTTTCTTGTCATCTTAGCTGTCAACATGTTACTTTCAGCTGTGTATATATTTTTAAAGCTCATTATTTTCCTGGGGGTTTCAAAGGGGTAGGCGCATGGCACAAGGGTGAGCGGAGGCTTTAATGTGCCAGTGATGGCAGCTTAGCCTATAGGGTTGTAAAGCATCCGTAAAAAGGTCAAGAAGAATAAAAGAGATAATGAAGAATTATTAAAGGAATCCTTCCCCCTCCCTCAGCCGTAATTGCCTTGGAAAGCAGCTTGATAATGCTGCAGTGCCATTTCTACTCTCCGTCTCTTGAGCTCTTTCGGGTGCACTTTGCCATCTCAGTTGAGCACCTTTGAACCAGGCCCAGCTGTGGCTAGAAACCTTGGAATATGTCTCCGCTGGCTACTCTGGGCTATCAAAGTTGTAAGCCCAGCACACATTTTAACGCTTGTGAAGGAACCTGCGATAGCAGAATGTATAAGCAGCACCTCCTTTCCCTCCAGCCAGCTCTTCAGTCCTTCATCAATTGAGGGGATGTGAGGGTGGGATGAGCTTGGCAGCAGGAAAGAGGGGGGCCCTCTTCTAGGATGCTTTGGCTTACCAATCCTCCCACGTGTGCAGAAGTCTGGAAGAGCTGGCCCAGAGGTTTGCATTGGACATTCCAAGACTGCAGAGCTACAAAGGGAGGCATTCTGACACGCCCACTTAACTGCATTTGTACACCAAGAAGGCAGGCGGCATTATAGGGTGAGCAGAGCTAGCACTTAGGAGTGTGAAGACAAACGTTCTTTCACACCCCAGCTCAGTCATATAGGAGCAATTGCACTGCAAGTTTAAAAAAGAATCTGTAAATGCACATTGAGAGTAACTAGCATGGGCAGAGAAACGACAGTGGATAGCCAGTTTGGTGTAGTGGTTAGGAGTGCAGACTCTAATCTGGGAGAACCGGGTTTGATTCTCCACGCCTCTACATGCAGCTGCTGGTGTGACCTTGGGTCAGTCACAAGTTCCCTCAGTTTTGCAAACAAATAACCAGAATACTCTGTCACATTGTACAAATCACACTTGAGACTACTGTCTTCTTATACAGTTCTGCTTACAACAATAAATGATACACGTAACAAATGGTTTTGTCACCATGCATAAATGACATCTGCACCAGTTGAATAGTGACCTGCTAGTCCTTGAAAGTACAAGTCTCTCTTCCTTTAAAGTATAATTCTCTCTTCAGAATGATGTGGTCATTGGCTCATGGTGCAGAGAAGAGTTTCCAAAAGAAAACACACAGTAGATGGCATGAGGCCAAAACTAGCTGTAGTGCAAACCAAAGGAGCAGCAACGGCACGCCTGGTTGATTTGCTGTTACTTAGGGCTTCATCAGGCCGCTTTTCTTAGTGATGGAGTTCAGCCCAGCTCTGGCAAGATTCAAAATGACATGAACTCTACAGGTATGTTCCAAATGCCTAGGAATCAGGCTCTCAGAGCTGTTCTCTCACAAGTAGTTCTTGAAAGAGCTCTCTCAGCCCCACCTACCTCCCAGGGTGTCTGTTGTGGGAAGGGGAAGGGAAAGGAGATTGTAAGCTGCTCTGAGACTCATTCAGGTAGTGAAGGGCAGGGTATAAATCCAATCTCCTCCTCTTTTTCTTCTTCTCCATCTCCTCCTTATAGGAAATCCAAAAGTCCTCCCAGACTACTGAGACAATTCAATGATTGACAGAAACATTCTGCATAGAAACCATCCCGTACAATCCTTTTTGTTGGTGAGAGCAGTGCATTATGCTGGTTGGACAATGTCCATATCGCTTACATTATCAGCTGACACATTCAGTTCCATCCAACATATTCTGTTGAACTGAAACCATGTCATCAAAGTAAAAAGGATACCAACAATTAATGACTGGGTCTCATGATTATTTTAAAAGTTCAGATTTAATATTAAATAACAGGATGTGTTCCAGTTTTGAGTAAAGAATATCCTTACCATCTTCTACCAGTATGAATATGGATGAGTATATGGTTAAGTGTAAGTAGCTACAATGGCAGCTGTGAGAAAAATATAATGTCAAGATGTGTTAGTATGATTTTCAGCGGGGGCCCAATTACAGTCTTAATGTGGAAGGGCTCCCC
The DNA here is from genome assembly GCF_001447785.1 of Gekko japonicus. NCBI lineage: Eukaryota > Metazoa > Chordata > Lepidosauria > Squamata > Gekkonidae > Gekko > Gekko japonicus. The sequence goes on from NW_015166426.1 coordinate 1,258,456, forward strand.
ACCTTTTTATGAGAGGGAAACCATTCAGAATGAATGCCCTTTGGCCTACCACTGAGCCATGGCCCACTCCCAGCAAGGGTGGTATTTTACTCCAGAAGCACCCTTTCTAGGGTGCTAGCAAAAGCTGAAATAATATTTGTTGTTGCTATGGTGACCACAATTTCTGAATTGTCCAAGTAGACAGAAGGAAATAATGCATCCAGTCTATCCAGCACAAATGGTGACATGCTTGTAAACTCTCCTCAGTAAACACTTCTCCCAGCAAAGCCCACAGTGGAGGACTCAGGGGAAGGATGTTTACTGTGTTCCCCTCCCCCAGGGATTCTTTTCTATCCTGAAGGGAACTTTGGTTCCAAGCACTGGGAAACATATATGGTCTAACAGCCACAGAGATTGGGGGCTGCAATGAGGAAGAGAAGTGCAGAATTTTTCCCTCTCCATCCCCTTCCACAAGTGGAGCTCCAACTTCTGCTAACCTTCCTTGGGGACATGCAACCATAAACTTCACATGCAACTTCCCTGCACAGCAAGCATCTGTTGGGCTGGTTCCAGTTGGGCCTTTTTGGTGTTTATATGGCAAACTATTTGTGTACATTGCTGTTGAATGTGTCTGCTTCTGCCTTTAACTATGGTCTTTTATAGCCAATGAAATCTTGATTCTAGAACTGTACCCTTTTCCTTTCCAAGTTACTGCTTCCAAACACTGTTGCATATACATAGGGTCAAAGATCCCTTACACAGGTTAGGACAGCACTTGTGAAGGTGAAGATATGGATACTCCTGTATTCCGTGTTAATTGGAAGCATTGTGGGGTTTTTTACTCTTCTGAAATGATGGGTGGTGGAAAGTGCCACCAAGTCGCAGCTGACTAACGGTGACTCCATAGGGTTTCCAAGGCAAGGTGGTTTGCCATTACCTGCCTCGGTGTAGCGATCCTGGACTTCCGTGGTGGTCTCCCATCCAGGGCCGAACCTGCTTAGCTTCTGAGATCAGACAAGACCGACCTAGCCTGGACCATCCAGATAAGGGCCTGAAAGGATGAACAATTTGCAAACGAGTCTTCTGACCTCAGAATGCTTCACAGAAAAAAGAACAACCCTAGTTTGGCAGTTCAAGACCCTGGTGCTACAGGGCGGAGTGAGCTTCCATCTCTGCCCCCAGCTCCTGCTAACCTAGTAGTTCGAAAGCAAGAAATTGCAAGTAGATAAATAGGTACCACTTCGGTGGGAAGGTAACAGCGTTCTGTGCAACTTGGCATTTAGTCATGCCGGCCACATGACCACGGAAACGTCTTTGGACAGCACTGTCTCTTTGGCTTGGAAACAGAGATGAGCACCCTCTAGTGTTGGATTTGACTGGCTATCAAGCAAGGGAAACCTTTACCTTTATGTGGATATGCAGCTGCTGCACTGCAAATTTTTTTTAAAAAATCATGCAACTCAGAATATTGCAGATTGGAGCAGAAGTTTCCTTTGATGTGAATGCACTTAGGACTGCGCCTTAAGCATAATGATGCTGGGGAAATCAAATACTTACCTTTCAGTGACAATTAAATTGAATTAGCTTGTGAGTTGACGAGAATCAGTGGAGCCCCACTTTAATTTACTGAGTTATTATATTTGCACATTAGGTGTTTGCCAAATTGGCTTCCAAAGCAGTTTACAATTCAAATCCATCACTTTACCGAGTCAACAGTAAAATCCCTTGTTTACGCAACTTGCAGAAAGCATGCTTTTGCTTCTGGAGAAAATACAACCCTCGCTGGGACTGGGCCATGGCTCAATGGTAGAGCATCTGCTTAGCATGCAAAAGGTCCCAGGTTCAATCCCTGGCAGCTTGAGTTAAAAGGACCAGGCAGTAGGTGATGTGAAAGACCTCAGTCTGAGACCTTGGAGAGCCACTGCCAGTCTGAGTAGACAATACTGACCTTGATGGACCAGTGGTCTGATTCAGTGTAAAGTAACTTCATGTGTTGTGTGGGAGAAATGCAGTTGTTCAGTGCTAGATGCCATGGAAATAGAGAAGAGGCAATTTAAAGTAGGGCGTCCTCACTTTCATTCCATCCCTGAAGTGTTCAGTTCTAGTCATTGGCCCAAGCCTCCCTAATTGCAGCTGTGGCTGCTGCCATATCCATAGAAAACCTGAGTGAAATTACTTCTAGCTTCTCAGGTCTTGTCAGTTAATAGTTAAGAAGAGCATCTTCACTCAGGCTGGCTGGTTCCTTCCCCCTTATGTCATCAACAAGAGTCTTAGGGGGTGGGGCAGTAACACATTCTCAACCCAGGCCATTTACCTACTTGTTGCAGCTATTACTGCCCCACTTTACATCTGGAATATGTAAATAAACAAGAGAACGATCTTCGGAATGCATAAAGTACTAGAACACGTAATGACACACATCTGTGCAGTAGCAATGAAGATGGTATAGGCTGATGATGGGCCTCTTGAGTGATTCACCGAATCACATCATCCACTCTTGGCATGGACCATGCAATTATTTTGATAGATTTTGCTTGTCTTTCTCTCATGTAGCCTACTCAGAAGAAGACTGTAATTTCCCTCTTGCCTCAACTCAATGTTTTTTTCTGGTACCGATGGGGGGGGGGGAATAATACTTTCAAGTTTGGTATGATTTCTTATGGAAAGAAAGAGTGCAGCATGCAAGCCTTGGGTTTTCCAAAATGCAAAGCTGGACCTAGATGAGCTTAGATTTCATCCCCACTCAGAGAAATGATACTCCTTTGAAGTGAGTGTTCAGCCATTAGCTCTGTAAGCGTCACTGTATTGAAGATATATGTGGGGTGGGGAAGTCTGGAACAGCATTCTGTATCTTACCCAGCATCCATCCTAATGCCAGCTTTTGGGGGATTCATCTCACAGAACCTGATAAATATTAATGCCTCTGCTACAATTAAGTGGCAGCTGCCGATCTTCTAATCAATCAGAAACCGCAGCTGAAGCCCAGGGGGACAAGCACTGAATTTCTACAGCAATATGATTTATGTCCTGGAAAGTTCCCAGAAATGCCTACGCTGTGTGGTCTTCTCCAGAGAACAAAAGGACTTTTTATCTCTGAGGCTCTCGGTAATATAAATGCTAAGAAACTGAAAGACATAATCCAATGGTTTTGTTCTGCAGACTTACGAATTCTATCCCTCTGTGGGCAAAATGGAACAAAGCAAGTTTATAATTTATACAGGCTTCAGTGGTGTAATCTCGCTGATAGATACGAGATCAGTTTAGTGCGAAAAGTGGAAGTGGGAGCTGTTCAGCTGGTTTTGAGATATCTTTAAAAACACTTAAGATATTGGAATTCCCTTCCAGCATTTAAATTTTCTACAAAACCTATTGAAGAACCAGAAGTCCAACTGGCAACAAAAAGGCTCTCTAGAGTGTTTTACCTGTGAATCCTGTTCATGAATATGTGAGCTCTTCCTCAGAAACTCCACTCTGTCCATTGACCCTCCGCATTCAGAGTTCTCTACACTGGAGCCAAATTACAGAGAGGGATTCCTGCACTGGAGCCAAATTACAGAGAGGGATTCTGCCCTCATAGGCAGAGGGATTCCCGGAGGCATCGGTATAATCAATGTTGGAAATGGAATGCTAGATTCGCCACAGACTTGAAGCTAAATGGTTATTAATTCATGTAGATTCTTCATTGCTTTTGTCTGTTGATTAGCTGTGCAACCTTCATCTTACCTATTTTAAACCACCCTGAGTTATTGGAAGGGCAGGTAGAACATTTTCCAATCAATAAATCATGAAGACAGCTATTACATGACCCTTGTAATTCTTATGAACCAATCTTGTTTGTCTTCACTTACCAGTCTCCCTTATAAATAAAAGCCGAATGGTGGTGGCACTTCTCTAGAACATTCCACACGCTCCAAAATCAGTTCACTTTCTGATCTGTCATTCAGACGGTCTCCCTATCCACTGGCTGCTTTGCCTGAGTCCTGCCCCCAACATTCTAAACATTTTGCTAATCCTCTCCCCTCCATAGCCAGTCAGAACACAGAGGTTATTTGCATATGCAGCCTCATTGGCCTCTGCCTCGGAACACAGAGGTTGTTTGCATATGCGACTTGATTGGCTTTTGCCTCTAACATTCTAAACAGTTTTGCTGTTCTGAGGTAAAATGTGTCTAATTTCCAGGTGAGGGCTGGAGATAACTCAGAATTACAACTGCTTTCCAGATGGCAAAGATCAGTTCCCCTGGA
>NW_015166426.1:1263035-1282854 GCF_001447785.1 Gekko japonicus
TTCTGAGTGGATAATCCTAAAAGATAATTCTTAAATAAATGGATGGTGTCATTTTCACAGTCAACTTTAGGGGGGAGAAAATGTGTGGCTTCCGAATCAGACTCTATGGGGCACATTCTCATTGGTTTCAGTTTGGTTTAGCTACATTAAAATTGCTCTCTGTTGATACTAGCTTGATGATCTAGACTGGTGTTACTTACTTGTGGCTCTGCCTCTGTGAGAAACGATTGCATATTAAGAGCGCAGTGGAGTGCAGGTGAAATGAATAATAGATAGTGACTGTCAACACAGTTAATGAAAGTGTCTTGAGTAAAAGTGTTTAAATCAGGAATAATGCTGGTAGGCTAATTGCTTTTGCTTGGTATAATGGATCTACGCCATGCCATATAATGAGATTCCAAGATATTATTTTCCCCTTTCAGCCTGTGATACTTTGTTGTACTCTATTAGCAGATATGTACAGAACATCACTCATCTCCATAATGTTCATTTACAGAAAAGCATATGCAGCATGATCAAGAATGGGAGAAACGGATGACCAGTGGGCTTGGAGACACTGGGCATGTTCAGGTGCCCTAAAGCTCCTACCCAAAGTGACCCAATTGATGCTGTCTGTGTGGTCTCATTGACCAAGATAGGAGAAGAGTTAAAAATTAAACCTCCCCCCCCCCCAATAATATGTATCCAACCTGAATTTTTTGGGGAAGGGTTGTATCTGCTATTTAGCAATAATAAATGCATTTTGGATGACCCTGAGTATTGAAACTTTTCATGAATTATATGTGGGCTACTGTGAAAGGAAAGACCCTAAACTTGTCTTTTACCTTCAGCAGGGACAAAAATGGTTCTAGTGGGACCACAGTCCAACAGAGATAGATCAGACTTAAGGTCACTGAAATCAATCAATGGCTTGGATCCATTGTAAGGTTTCTGTGGACAGAAGAAATTTCCATCTGCTGAGCATGACTTCCCTGCCATTCCCACTTTGGCCATAGTACAAAATGTCCCTTGGAATGCTGATCCTGTAAAAAATCCACCAGACAATTTGTGTGCACAGAAATTCACTAATGGATCCAAATCTATATATTTCGGAAAATTTGTTTATTTGTTTGATTACGTGCCCTTGATATGTTCTTTGACAAACAGGTTTGCTTCAGTTGTTAAGAATATAATTTTGGGGCTGTAGTCTGCAGAACACCTTTCTATGACCGCACATATATATTTTATAATAATAGTCCTAATAACCTAGCAATTTTTAACATATGTCAGAGAACACAATGTCCTTTAATGGTGCTGTGTGATCATAATGATCAGTTGTTCTAACTCCTTTTCCGATCTTCATATTAGTAAACTGCAATAGTGATTTTTTGTTTCTCCCAACAATTGAACCAGTGACCCAATTAGATGTGATGCTAGGGGATATGTGATTGCAAAAGTAAACAGCTATGGGGAAGGGGTGATATCAGGGAAAGGGGTGATAACCAGCATCCTATGCACTGTTAAGAGTCCTGAAGGTGAAAAAGGCAGACCAGGAGTGTTGTCCTAAGCAGAGTTACACCCTTCTGATCCCATTGACTTCAGTGGATAGGATGACACTGATACCGAGAGTGCCTGTCTCCTCAACACCCCCAGGGCTAATATTCAGTGACTGCAGAACTTCTAGCTTCTCATCTCGTTTTACTCTTTATTACCATATTACCTTGAGTCTCAGCTTTGTTGTGTACACTTCATATAACCTAACTCAGTCTAAAATGATGATGCATTTTATGAACAGGACTGTTTCTGTAACATCCCATACAATTTCAGATTTTACACATCCCCCATTTAAGAAACCTGTTGATCATATTTCTTAAAATAGATTTGTTTGGGGAATGTTTTATTGTTACTAACCACAAACAATGATGTATTTAATTGGTAATAATTAAAAAAACAGCAATAATTGTCTTCCTTAAAATGTTGTACAGAGTTATACATTATGTGATGCATACAAATACGAGAATTCTGAAGATAAAGCTTACATCAGTGTAAGAAATTATTGCTGTTTCTAGCCTCCAAAATAATTAGTCTTTTCCTGAGGTGTACACAACTTTCTAGTTTGGAAATCACTGATGTTTATAATCAGAGGTCATTTCGGGGGGGATCGCGGGGGATCGCAGTCCCCCCGGGTGAGGTGCATGGGGCGGGGCACATGACAAAGCCCCGCCCCCTGCTTCCGGCCGCCCCGCTTCCGGCCCTCATTCAGCCAGGAGGAGGCAGGAGAAGAGGGAGGGTAAGTTGCTTCCTCCCTGCCTCTCCCCACCCCTGCCTGCCTGGGGCCAGGGAGGGCCTTCGCGGGGCTTCCTTGCACTCCCGCCGGCCTTGCAGGTCCACCGCCGGGCCCCTCATGGGGCTCGGCAGTGGAGCTGCAAGGCCAGCCCGGTGATGTCAGGGGGTGTGGCCTTATGACACACTTCCGGTGATGTCAGGGGGTGCGGCATATGCTAATGAGTTATGCTAATGAGTTCCCCTAGCTCTTTTTCTACGAAACGACCCCTGTTTATAATCCTTGATGAATCATAATCCCGGGTTGGTAACTGTCATTAGCAAGGGCAGATGTCTATAAATTATCCCAAATCAAGTTTTAAAGAAATCTTTCTTCTCTTTTTGGTGGTCACTCATCTTTGCTTCTTTCATTCCATCCTCACTGGCTCAACAGCTAGAATAATTTGATTGGCCAGAAGCTCTGTCATTACTGGAACTGATAATAAGGTTCACAGCCCCCGTCACACCTCTTTTTTTTTTAGAAAACTCTGACCACTTATATTTTCATTGTGAACTCGGAAACATTTTGATTTTTCCAACATTTAATGAAGAGTGCATGCATGAAAGAAAAATAATGTGATGATCTGGTGCATCAGCTTAAATGTCAATTATAGCTATTATGTATTGATTCAGCTGCATGCTGTCCCTGTGTGATCCCATTCCACAGTGAAGCAAACTACTTCTTGGCTAAATTAAATTCACAGCTGAGTTATTTTGTTAGTCCTGCACAAAGTAGACATGCGCAATCAACTTTTCCTGTTTTTCACTAATGTTTATTGGCTTTTCTTTGTTAATGTATAATGGAGCAGCAGCGAGAAGTCCAAGGTCCATCCTACAAGCAGCAGGATATAATTGTTAAAGTGCATTTGAGAGACCAAACACACAGCTGGTTGGAATGTCACAATTTGAAGTGTGTCGTGGCCTTTCAAACTCCTCCCACTCTGTCTAGGTCCAAGGTGCTGGCAGAGCTGTGGGGGGGTCTTCCTTCCTTCCTTCCTTCCTTCCTTCCTTCCTTCCTTCCTTCCTTCCTTCCTTCCTTCTCCCAGCCACCAACAGTGCTGGAGGAAGTGAGGGTGTAGTGTCATCCACTGATTGTTCAACATCCACTTGGAGCTCTCCCTCCTCTTGGCTGATGGTGGTACAGGAAAATGTGACACATATAGTCCAGTCCACCTGTGACTTGATTCAGTCACAAAATAATTTGAGATAGCTCTGGGTGGATAGACGGTAAGGTTCTCTATTCACCTTGAATTTCACTGGGTGGATTTGGGCCACACTCTTTCAGCTTAACCTACCTCACAGTGCTGTTGTGAAGATAAAATGGAGAAGGGGAGCACCATTACACCAACTGAGCTGCTTGGAGGAATCAGTGCAATACTGATTTTCTCACTAAATGAATAGGCTGTTGAACTGTGTTGAATTTTTTTCATCTCCTCCCAGAGTTTGTCTGCCAGCTGAACCATTTGGTTGGCACAATGCCTTCTATATTACTTGTAGAAATAGGCTTTAACAACATTTGTGTGAACTTTGAAATCCTAATGAATTCAATACTTTGGGAGAGCAGTTCTTTTATAATAGAACAGTCTTGGCATCCAGTAACAAAAGATTATTTTAGACGCATGAAAAAGTCTATTTTGAAGTAAATATTTTGATGATCCTTTGGCAAGGTATATACCCAGATCCAGTGAAGGTTGCCTTATTCATTACATCAACACATCTTCTAATGAAAACCTGCCAATTCTTGGAAGTTAGACTGCTGCATTTATTAATGAGCTAATTCAGACATTTAAAATCCCCATGCAGTTTATGCAAGCTGTCTTTGGGAATGTATTTGCATGGGTCCATGGGTACGGCTTCTGTTTTTGGCAGTGGTTTGTAGGATTGTAGCAACACATTTTACAGCTGCTGAAATAATGGAAATGAGTTTTTGGTACCTGTGGCTGAATCTCCAGGAGTACGTGGCTCATTCATTTTCTATACAATAAAATTCATGGAGGCAGTTGAGGCACATATCAAAGAGAACATAAAAAGATAAGAAGATCACAGCTGGATGAGTCCAAAAGTTCCTTCAGTGGCTAGCAAGATGCAGGGTTGCCATGAAATAGGTAGCGATGCCAGCCTCCAGGTGGGACCTGGAGAACACCTAGAATTACAGCTCATCTCCAGACTACAGAGATCAGTTCCCTCGGAGAAAATGGATGCTCTATTATATTGCACCCCACCCCCAGGCTCTAGGAGTTTCCCAACCTGGAACTTGCAATCGTAACCCCCATCTTCCTCTCTGTAGCCAGGGGGGATCTGGCAACCCTAAATAGGGGTCATCCATAGAGCCAGGTCATGTGACTTGTTGTGTCATGGTTGGGTGATAGAAGGTACATGCTGACAATTCACCTCAGTCTTGTCTGCTCATAAGTAGCCCTCTGAGGGCAGATAGGCCCAGTCCAGGGGTATGAAAGCAGCTACTAGAAGTGGCAATAATTTGTTTGAAATTAGACATTATTGCTAGAAGTTCTGTGAATGGGCTTCCAGTGTTTTGATTTTTCTTTAAATAGTGAGTATATGCAGTCCCAATTCAGAACTGTGCCCTCTAAGGGAAGGGAGTGGAAAAACAGGAAGCAGATACCTGAGAGCATGCAAGCTCCACTTTTTGCACATTTTAGAATAAAACAGTTCAGGAACAAAAGGAACCTCCAGTTTTAATCATGAAAGAATGTGTGCTGGGTTTTAATGTAAACTCGGGGATATATGCATATACTCACTAATCTAGATCTGTGTCAAGACTCTAATGTCCTAAGCAACATGTTTCCTTTTTCTTAGAAGAGGGATTTATTACACAGGTATAATTTAATCTCCGGGATAAATTGCAGACTTGTTCTTGTGGTAAACCTCAGTGTCATTATTACCGTGATTCTTCTCCATAATAAAAATGTATTGTGCCAATTCAGCTGTTATGGAGACGGCTGACAAGAATGTTCCCTTCATTCATCTCGTCCTTTGTATGACTGGCTTACCAGCAGTTTTGCTCTGTGAGGGTTCTCTGTTGTTGGTTATAAAGCTCCTGTAATGCTTCTTGTATGTTACCAGTAATTTAAATTATTACAAAAGGTAGACTGTTCTGACAAGCTTATTGATTGCAATGGGAACCAGGACCCTTATTCTTTAAAGAAAGGAAGGTGTAATGGCTCCAGAATGATTGCCCTAGGGTGCTTTTTGGTGATAAGCTAAAAGAAGCTTCTTCCTTTTACCCCTCCTAGCATTCATTCTTCTGTCCACCAGTACAGGGAAAGATCTAAAAGCATGTCAGCTGCAATCTGAAATTGCTTCGTGTATAATTACCCCACCCCACTAGCTATGAAGAAATGTGTCTGTCATATGAGCTAGATGACCCTTCGTCGCTGTTGCTGGTCCCCGCTGCTCCGACCTATACGCCACCGCGTCCTGCCTCCCGAGGAGTGGGAAGGGGGAACCACAGAGGCCTCAGATGGTCGGGAGGGGAGGAGGTTACGTCACCACCCTCCACACTCCCTTGGCACACTCAGATAAGTCTCTCTCGCTTCTCCCTTCGGTGTTGTCAGTGTTGCTTCCTCCTCCCCGGCCTCCGTTTCTGTTCCCCCTTTTATTCCTGCCCCGTGTCACCTGCTCCTCTCTGTGGTCCGCTCTCCACCCCAGTTACGGCCCCACCCTCCCCTCTTGTACTGGGACGCTGGGCTGGGGTGTGGCTTCCTTCCGGCCCTAGCTTCCTTGCCCATCCCACGTTTTCCCTCCAGGCTGCTCTGTGCTGTGGGCGGGCCCTCACGCTGGGCCATCGACCCGGCGCAGTCATCCTCACTCCTCCCGGGGCACTCCCCTCCTGAGCTGGCCATTCCCCGATGGTGGTGCTGCCCAGGCGCCTTGGAGCCATCTCGACGGGTCCTGGGGGCTGCGGCGATGGCGCAGGTTCCTTTGTTGTCAGGGCTGGGGTGGGCGGCGGCGCCAGAGTCCTGAACGGCAGCGGCCAGCCCTGGGGAGGCTCCCCCTCGGGACAGTGCCAATCAAAACTGGTTGTACAGCTAAACAGTGGTAAACCCCACTCTCCAAATTAATTGTGCTGCAGGGCACCAGAGAGTGGTGGCACTGCATTATGAAACATACAGTGAAATGCCTTTATTAGCTCATTCATGTGCCAAACTAAGACCTTCTCCTCCTCTTGGCTTTAGTGGATTGATTGAAAGTTGCTGTTTTATGGAAATTTTATTCTGATTTTTCACCCCCTTGACAGTGTCACTTCTCTGTTGCTTCTTGGTGTTTGTGTTGTATTCCCACCCAAGAGAAAGTCAATGAATGAACACACAAACATATGAAGCCGCCTAATACTGACTCAAACCATTGGTCTATCAAGGTCGGTTCCCTCATAACAACTAACATATTAACACATTTGAAGCTGTGATAAACAAGAGAGCTCTTTTTGGAGCAGGTACTCATTTGCATATTAAGCAACACACCCCTAATGTAGCCAATCCTCCAAGAGCTTACAGTAGCTCCTGTAAGAAGAGCTCTGTAAGCTCTTGGAGGATTGGCTATATTAGGGGTGTGTGGCCTAATATGCAAAGGAGTTCCTGCTACAAAAAGAGCACTACAAGTATATTGTGATATTAACACTTTCAGTACTAACACTTATATTAACAGGGATAAGATCTCCTCTTCTTGGGGTTTTAGCATAGTGTGGTTATTTTTCTTTATCCCTAGTTGTAGTTCCCTTCCCAATATTTTCTTTGTAGTTTTGTAGTCTATTGCAAAATAAAAAACATCCCTTCGGGGGTTAAAAAAAAAAGGTCGGCATTGTCTACTCAGACTGACAGTGTCTCTCCAGGGTCTCAGGCAAAGGTACTTCACATCACCTACTGCCTGATCCTTTTAACTGGCGATGCTAGGGATTGAACCTGGAACCTTCTGCATGTCAAGCAAATGCTGTACCACTGAGCCACAGCCCCTCCCCTGAGTGTAGAAACATCAACACTGACAGAAAATAATAGGACATCATGGTCATGTGGTAGAAGGAGCCCTACTTTTGCTAAAAAGTAACCTTCTCCACTGAGTGACATCACTCGTCAGATCTTGGAAGCTAAGCAGGGTCGGCCTTGGCTAGTATTTGGATGGGTGACCTTCAAGGAATACCAGGTGTGTGATGCAAAGGCAGGTAATGGCAAAACACCTCTGAAATGTCTCTTGCCTTAAGAAAACAAGTCTAACTCACCACCTAGTGGTGCAGAATGCTAAAAGCGCTAGAACTTCTGGCTGCCAGACAATCTTAGGATTTCCTGGCTATACTACACACACTGCCATACGATAATTATTATTAATTATTATTACCGTTCTACTGCCCCTTTCAGTGTACATGCAAAGAGGGACAGGAGCAGTGTTCCCTCTAAGCCGAGTTAGTGTGAACGAGTTCACATTTTTTAAGCCTCTGGCTCTACCCATATCTGTCTTAGCTCAGGAAGGAGGGCTCCAGAGCAAACTAACTTATGCAATAGCCAAATCGCTCGCTCACAACTTTAATGCCGGTAGCTCACAAAGTAGAATTTTTGCTCATAGGACTCCACAGCTTAGAGGGAGCACTGGACAGGAGATATGGCACCCTTGCTCTCAATGGCTGTGCACCAGGAGCACACTCCTCCGAAAAGCAAATATGGTGGCTCTCGAACCCACCCGAGGGTCCCGACTCATAGGTTGAACTCTATTGGAGTACAAAACTCTTAGAACTTAAAAATCAGCCCAGTTTGCCTCTTACTTTGTCTTCATTTAGGTAGGATCATACTATGATACATCCAAAACAGCATCACAGAAAAATATGTTCTGAGGTTGTCTTTATATTTTTTTTGCAAAAGAAGGACATTAAAACCTTTACAGCAACATTTTTTTGTTTTATTTCAATGTCTTGGCTCTAATGAGTTGTACAATACACTAACCACCACTACCTCTTGAACATTTTGCAAGGTTTTGCATTCTCAGAAACCAGAGAGAAATGTCACTCATTTCCATTAGCACCCTCATTCTTCTCCATATCCTCTCCTTTCTGCACTCTGGAGGCCATCAAAGACCAGCTCATCCATCATGAACTAGCCAGGATGCATCAAGATTAAAAAAGGAGAGGGGGAGAAAAACCCAAACCATAAATCTACATTTCCTAGGAGCAGCATGTCTTCCTGGTATTAGACATTCAGGCTGGCAATAGCCAGTGATTTGCAGCTTTTATACTACACATAGGTTAGCCAGATGCCCCATATTTTAGAAGTCATCCTTCATTTTAAAAGGTTTTTTCAACATAACCCAGAATATCACAGTGCTGTAGAATGGATGAGCAGCACAACGGTGTCTTGGAGCACAGAGTCATTTTGGATGTGACTGTGTGAGGAGAACTGAAAGTACAGTAATATTGTGTTTGGTTTATGGCTGTTCCTGTTGTAGTAATGAGATGTGCAAAGCGGTGTCCAATTAAGTAGTATCTGCTGATTTAATTGTGGCCATGAAATAAAGAAACAGTACATGCAAATGATTTGCTGACCCCAGGAGTCGTTTCGTAGAAAAAGAGCTAGGGGAACTCATTAGCATAACTCATTAGCATATGCCACACCCCCTGACATCACCGGAAGTGTGTCATAAGCCACACCCCCTGACATCACCGGAAGTGTGTCATAAGGCCATACACCCCGCCCCCAACGGTCCCGGCCGCTGCCGCCGGCCTTGCAGCACCACTGCCGAGCCCCATGAGGGGCCCGGTGGTGGACCTGCAAGGCCAGCGGGAGTGCAAGGAAGCCCCGTGAAGGCCCTCCCTGGCCCCAGGCAGGCAGGGGTGGGGAGAGGCAGGGAGGAAGCAACTTACCCTCCCTCTTCTCCTGCCTCCTCCTGGTTGAATGAGGGCTGGAAGCAGGGGGCGGGGCTTCGTCATGTGCCCCGCCCCCCGTACCTCACCCGGGGGGACTGCGATCCCCCGCGATCCCCCCTGAAATGACCTCTGGCTGACCCTATTCTACACCATCTTCATCACACCTGAAGTGGCTCATACGCACAAGTAGTTTCTGTTTACTTAGAAATAAGTTCCATGGATTTCAAAGATTCTTACTTTCATTGAGTATGCTTACGATTGGAACACAGTGCTCTGTGACATCTCTAGCTTTGTGATCAGGAAACTTAAAGTATGTCTGTGATTAAAGAACATTACAGACTGATGTCAGTCATCAAATTTTATACCAGCAAGCAAGCATTCATGATCCATTGATAACAGAATGGTACCTTTTAGACAACATCTTCTTTGTGGTTCACCTTGCTAGTGCCCATAATTGAACTGGAGATTTCTTGAACATATCGCCAAGGTGTCTTATGAATGGTTTCCAGATTCTTAATCTTATTTCAGTACGTAGGATTACCCCAAACTTTTGCAATATCGGAGATTGCCAAGTTAGCTATCTTCTTCAGGGAAGGGATCCTTGTGTGTCCCTTTTTTTCCTCTGTTGGATTTCAAGCAATATCCAGAGAATACACCAACAGCATCTTAATCACTCCATGGCAACTATGTTAATCCTGATTTTCCTGTTCATCCATTTACCACTGGTGACCCATCTCCTTTCTCAGATCAGTGGTAAGAGATCCTCTGAACACTAAGGCTGGCAGCAAAGAAGTTCTAGCTCTTGCAGCAGTGTTTTCTGCATTCAGTCTTCAGCTTTTCAAAACCCTTCAATAGAAATCCTATAGGAACAAATAAACTTGTTTTGTTTGTTTTGTGTGCTCTCATGGATGTAATCCCTGTTTTGCTTCTGGCCAAGCCATTCTCTACTTTCTTATTACTGTGATTTTATTTGGCAGCAATTTTTACCTGTTTTCCGCCCACAGAGTGTTGCTTGCTTTTTATTCTTCACTTTTTCAAGAGGCTTCACAATTATACCCATCATATGTGAATATACAAAGCTCCATCAGGACCATTGGCCCTTCTAGCTCAGTGTTGGTTTTTGTTACTGGCAACTTCTCTCCAAAGTTTCAGGCACAGATCATTCCCAGCTCTTTAATGGGAGGAGCCAGAGATTGAACCTGGGACATTCTGCATGCAAAGCATGCACAAAGGTACCTACCATAAATTAAGCCTCCTGTCCTAAGCACTGAGATTTGTTCGATGCTTCTTCAGCTAATACAGCTCTGAGCCCATAACACTTTGAGCTTGAGCTCGTAGCATCTTTGACTAGCACCTTTTGTCCTTTAAATCAGCCTTTAATCTTCATGTGAGCTGTGTGTTTTGCACCCTGATGGTTTATTTCTACATATGCTTAACATTGTAATAGGCCAAGATTTGGCTCCTCCCCCCAGTGCTCTCTGACTTCCACTGTACCCAGAACCTCACCTTCCTTCTGTTCTTTTTCCCCAGTTGAAGAATAAGAGGGAGTGAGCACTGCATATTCCAAATGGGAATAGGTTATTGGCTTTCTTTTTGAACATGGCAGGACAGAGTTTGGGAGAAGTAGCAACTTCTGCTGCTGTGGCAGGGAGAAGATAGTTCTGAAGTCATCTTACAGGGAATTTCATAATGTATAATGTCCACAATAACTACAATGATTTCTCTATTCCCTTTCATTTTTTCCCTTGCTGGGCAGTCCCCTTTAGTCTTCTTTGTTTTTCTGTCTGTCCCACCCAGTTGTTTAAATTTATATGGATATGTGCTGACCCAGCCTAGGGAACTGAGGAACCAACAAAAATCCTTTGTTTGTATATGTCTGGTAATGGCTCACAAGAGGCTGATATTAATTCAAAACAAACAAACTGCTTTATTTCACTTCTATAGGGAAATGGTCAGGTAGGTATCAGGTTTGGAACTAAACAGGTGAACAGGCAACAGGAATGAGGTAACTTAGTATAATTATAAACAATAGATATTTTGTCACAATCAGGTAGCTGTTTTGGTATATAGACAGATCTTTAAAACTATAGAGAGAGTTCTCTTGGCATTCACTGCTTAAATAAACAAGCATAAGCATCTTTGTCTCAAAAATACTTTTTAAATTTAATTTTATTTTTTATTGAACATTTTTAACAAACAAAGAAAAGATGCATACAAACAATTCCATCATGATGCATATCATATCAGTTTACAGTTGGTTGGGATACTTGTCCAGCTACAACTTGTAAATAAATAAATAAAAACAAAGGTCACTTTGGCCTTACAAAATACTTAAGTTTGTGAAAACACGAACATACACATGTTCCAATTTTCCTTCTTATACACTTGATAGGGATCACCCCCTTTTACTAGGAGCTATTGCCCTCAAAGAATTACTACTGGTCCCACTTCCCTAATTTAGGATCCTCCTTGATCCTTTCATTCTTCTTAACTGAACTATAAGGGTTCCAACTGCCACTCTTAACTGACATTCTCAGCTATAGAATTCCATTTGAATCCTTTCACTCACGATTCTCAGGTTAAAACATGAACCATTTACTGTCCATTACAATAACTCTCTCTTATTACCAGCAAGATCCTTAATGGCCTAGGACCCACATACTTGTGGGACCACCTCTCCTGCTATTGCTCAATTTTGTACTCCTAGTCCTATTGCATTATTCAGCTCATGCCCTGTACCATATGGTTGCATTTTTTCCTCTCTGCATACTCTGTACTCTGACTTGAGTCTCAGTGAGAAAGGCAGGCTATATACAAACTAAATAAATAATGGCCTGTGTTGAATAATCTATTCCATCGGGTATCAAAGACTATTCTGCATTGGCTGTGCCCACCTCTTTTGCAATTGTGAATGGTAATATCTGTTACAAACCTACATGAAGTTGCCATGTGGCCCATGGTTGCCATGTTTATAAAGCAGCATACCTTTGAATTTACATCTCAGAGGGGATGCAGTATTTGTCAAAACAGCCCCGAAGCCTGCACTATGCAGGAGGACTATATAATCACCGTATGTGGGACTACAGAGAGACCATGAAAAATAAAGACTTGAGCTAATCTTGTTGATGTGATCTTGTGTGCATTTCTCTGCTGCAAGGTCTGTTGTTTAGAACTGAAGTTTTCATAGTGCTTCTGAATGAAGGCACTTGGCCTATGATGAGACCTATGCAGAGAATCATTCCTCTGAGTCAAGTGCAAGATGGTCAGCTGCAGCATGTTTGTGATACTTGCTGTGTGCAGCCTTAGAATCAGTGGGTGTGACTGTGTGGGTGACTGCTTAAAGAACCTGATTGTGAGATCCGTTGGCCACATAGGTCTTCTGGAGCTCGTGGATCTCTCCACAGGTTTGGTGTAAATCTTGCAACTATTGGTTTGATTCTCCGTTTCAGAAACAGACACACAGAGAAAGGTGATTCTAGATGCAAGAGAAGATGAGTTGCAGATGTGTATGTGTAAGAGACAGAAGGTATATAAATGCCTTTCCAGGAGATGTGAAAGTGACTTCAGTTTTTTACCAATAGCGGGGTGAATCCAATCATCCTCCAAATAGCCTTCCACCTGCCTAAGGTACCTTTCTCCACCTTAAGCAGACCTTCCACTATCAGAAAAGATTGCAGGAAGGTTTCAAACTTGACCAGTAAGGAAAGGTGGGGAATAAATATTTTAATTAGTAAAATACACTTTGCTCAGTGGAATGGTAGGATGGGGTAGGATCCACCCCACTGATTTTCTCTGGGGAGCAAAAGATGTGAGATTCCATTTCTGCCACTTCTGTACCGGTACACTCTACAAGACCTGAGTGAGACTTTGCAAAAGATGTGAGATTCCATTTCTGCCATTTCTGCCACTTCTGTACCAGTACACTATACAAGACCTGAGCGAGACTCTTAATGACAGAATGTTTTGGTGGTCATTAATTCATAGGGTTGCCATAAATTGGAAGGGACTTGACATCACACCACACACACACTATACCAGCCCAAGCCAGCTTACTTTCTTCCACTTCATATGCACCCAGGTAAGTGTGAGCCCAGGAATGTTCAACGGAGGCCTAGAAAAGCTGTACTCAAAAGTGGCTTGCAAAGAGCCAATCAGAGTTAAATTGTGAAAGCAGCACACAGGAATAGCTGGAAGTCAGCATCCACTGAAAACTCTGGCTTTTTTGTGTTGAGCAGACCTTGAGAACGGGCCCTGGTTGGTGAAAGAAATGTACTTTGTACATGTTCCGTCACTGTCACTGTCTTTATGATTAATTAAAGGGCATTAGAGGCTACTGTAAGCCTTAGAGCCCATTTTGGTAGCCAAAATCAGGAATAAAATGTAGGTATTTACATATTTACATGTTCTGCGACACCAGCAGTGCTGACAATGGCTTTGGTGTTTGAATTCTAGCTTAAATGAAGCCATGTGGTTTATGTAAACAGATCAGATGGCTATATTTCTGTTGGACTGGGAGCCATTCAATCCATCATTGTTACAGGATGATCAGTTATCATTAAATCTCCAAGATGGGTAGCCATGTTAGTCTGTAGCAGTAGAAAAGAGCACAAATGTTGTTAGTCTTTAAGGTGCTACAGGACTCTTGCTCTTTTCTATTGCCACATGTTATCTCCGCAGCTCAACAGCTGAAAATCAATGTTCTCATTGGCTATGAGTGAGGCTGCACATTTGTCTCAGGAATGATTGTGCCATGTAAGCAGTAGGATTGAATTTAAAATGTAAAGAAGATAATTGAAAAGGCATAATGTACCTTTTAAACAGGGAAATTAGATCCAGGCTAAACTTTTGTTGCCTTAGTGCAGTAATATCATTTACCAGAAAAAGTGTTAGAATGGACTAGGCTGAAAAGCTAATTATATAAAAAGTACACATTAACGAATATAATTAAAAAATGGACTTTTGCTGACCTCTGAAGGGAACAAAAGCTCTTTGCAAACTTCACAGGGTTTTACGTTTGGGAAGAGCAGTACAGTATCTTTGGTAATTAGACTTTCAACACGTTTGGCTATGCTAATTGGATCCAAATTCTAATTAGTTTCTGTATGTAACTAAGAATGACACAGTGCTGAATGAATTTAATGTGCTTTTACTGCTCAACCTAGCAGTTGGTTCTATTTTCCATTCCCATTTTAATGCATAAATGCTTGCTTTGATTTCTTCCCTTTGAGTACTGTGATTTACTTTATGAGAATAAGTGTCTATGAATGGTTTGAATAGGAGCTTTTGATATGCCTCTGGGTATTAGTGTGGATTAGCCAATGTGTTTTTTCAGTCAATCAGGTAACTGGAAAGGTGTACTTCAGGGTCAGACAGATGGCTACCACAAATGCCAGCCATG
This sequence comes from Gekko japonicus, assembly GCF_001447785.1. NCBI lineage: Eukaryota > Metazoa > Chordata > Lepidosauria > Squamata > Gekkonidae > Gekko > Gekko japonicus. The sequence continues at coordinate 1,277,600 of NW_015166426.1, forward strand.
TGTCTAGTGCGCTCTCTCTCTCTCTCTCTTCTTTGCTCTAGTAGAACTAACCTGTATTCTTGACAACAGAACATTCCATATCATTCCACCCAAGAAATGCTGAAAACCTCAACATGAAAATGATCACCAGCTGAACCTAGCCTGATCGAAGTTCTGGCTTCCGTATGACTCAAGGCCCCTCGCCAAATCACTGCACTGCTGTTCAGCAGGTCACTCACAATTTGCAAACTCTTTGCATCTGTGCAGTAAAATGTTACATTTAAATGGCCGACATCAGAGACACTGACCAATTCCCCACAAGCAGCTGTGCCACCCTCGCTCTTCTGTTTCCCCCGCTTGCATTGGTCAGTCTCACACGATTCGCTGCGCTACCACATTTTGACCCACAGCCCCCCCGATTTCCCCCACATCTTTTCGTTCTCAAAAAACAAGGATCAAGAAGACGCAGGGGAAATCGGGGGGAGCTGCGGGTCAAAATGTGGCTGTGCAGCAAATAGTGTGAAATTGACCAATGCCAGTGGGGGAAACAGAAGAGCGAGGGCAGCACAGCTGCTTGTGGGGAATCGGTCACTGTCTATGTTTTGTGCCTCTGTAGTCAGGAGGATCTATTTTGAGTGAAAGAATTGATCACAGCTTTGTCAGTTAGTTTTGTCATAGTAAGGCAAACAGAGACCCAAAGGAGTAAGGCTCAACAATCTTGTGCCTCTTAAGTTGGAGGCAGCGGTGCCATCAGACACAGTAGGAGGCAGTAGCAGCATCTGTGAGAAAGCAACATGTGCTCGTGAATGCACAATAATTTCCCCCCCAAAACTGGACATGTTTGAGCTCTTTATATGCAGATAAGCAACTCATCAAATGATAAGCAACTCCATGATTGCTACAAAGCTTGCAAGATGGAGATTCCCTTTTCCAAGCTAATATCTTTAAGACTATTGTGCTAATCAGTCATGAGTTGGTTTCCAAGTCTCTTTTGATAGGTTGACACATACATTGCTTAATTTGTCTACATTTTATTACAGTGTCCTCAGGGGGTTGAATCCAATGCTCCTCTAAGCTGTGGAGTCTTGTGAGCAACAATTCTACTTTGTGAGCCACTGGCATTAAAGTCGTGAGCAAGCGATTTGGCTACTACAATAATTAGTTTGCTCTGGAGCCAAAAATGTGTGAGCCGGAGGCTAAAAACTGTGAGCTAGCTCACACTAACTCAGCTTAGAGGGAACACTAGTTGAATCCATACCAACTTTTCCTCTCAAGTCACTTCTGACAATGGAACAGAACATTCCTGCGCCCCCCTCCACCAGCCTACTTGTTGATATCCCTCAAAATGCTACACTTGGTGGTCCAGGGACCTTCTGGAAGAGCATGAGAAGCACATTGATGGTCTGCAGCAGGAAAGGGGAATTACTCCATCCCTACCATTAGCAGAAATTAGTCTGGATCCAACCCAATGAATGGCAGCTGGAAATAGCCATTTCATTGAAAAACATCAAAGTGGCATCAGATATGAGATTGTTGTCTATTGTTAGCATTAGTATTGTGTTTCTGATGGCCCATTCAGCCACGAAAATTATCACTCAGTATTGACAAGTGATGAGCATGCATGTGAGAACCAGGCCTTCTTTATGAACAGACAATAATGATTTAAATTAGAAGCACCCACTCTGGATTGGGAGCCTGGGGAGGGAAGGGTTGGGGAGGGGGGAGCTAAGCAGAGTATAATGCCATGGAGTCCACTCTCCAAAGCAGCTATTCCCTCCCGGGGAAGCGATGTCTGTCATCTTGAGATCAGCTGTAATTCTGGAAGATCACCAGGCTGGTATCTTTTCCAGTAATAACTGTTTCATTATTAATATTTTATTAATAATAAATAACTATTTTAGTGCATGATCATTATCTAATTGGAAACTCCCCATTAATTTCAGGGATTCCCTTCAGTAGTGGTCTCAGGTAGATACAGGGGTATCCCGTATAAGGATACACTTTGCAGCTGTAATCTTGGGGAACACGATTCTATTACCCATATCCTTCTTCGATGTCCTAAATATTCCGTTATGCGCAATAGTCTGATTCGCCCTCTTCTCCCTTTGCAGAGAGATTTTCTGGATGGGGATTTAATTTTTTTTTAGCAGATAAGAGCCCGGCAATAACACTATCTGTCGCTGAATTTTTGACCTACGTATGGAAGTCAAGAGTAATACTCTGTAAATCTTGTAAACCATGTTAGGATTGCTTTGTATCTTGGGATCGGGAATACTGGTCGATGTTGCTTTTTGTACCTACCCTTTAAACTCTGTCCTTGTCTGATTTACTTATACTATGCCAAAATAAAGGTTTTCTGGTTCTGGAATTTCAGGGAAACTTATTAATAATAAATAACTATTTTAGTGCATGATCCTTATCTAATTGGAAACTCCCCATTAATTTCAGGGAAACAAATTGGGTCCAGGTGGAATAAGAGCCTGGAAGTGACATTAATGTACACATGCCAAAAAAGAAGAGAGAACAACAGAATTAGGAATAACGTAGGGTTTTTCATTTATTTGTTTTGCTGTCAGGTCACAGCTGATTTATGGTGACCCCCATAGGTTTTCAAGAAGAGGGAAGAACAGAAGGGGAGGTTGCCATTCCCTGCCTCTGTTTAGCAATCCTGCACTTCCTTGGTGGTCTCCCATCCAAGTACTAACCAGGGCTGACCCTGCTTAGTTTCTGAGATCTAACGAGACTGAGCTAGCCCAGGCCATCCAGGTCAGGGCAATAGTTTGTTTATTTATTTATAATCAAACTTATACCCCGCCCTCCCCGCAAAGCAGGCTGACGTTGCAGATGTGATTTCCAAAACTAGGCCATACAAAAGATGAATTTAATTTAAAGGGATGTAATGGTGCTGCAGTGGCTCAAATGGTTAAGATGCTGAGCTGCAGACCAGAAGGTCAGTAATTCAGCAGTTTGAGACCTGAGTGCCACATGACGGAGTCACCTCCCGTCTCTGGCCCCAGTTCCTGCCAACCTAGCAGTTCGAAAGCAAGAAACTGCAAGTAAATAAATAGGTATCACTTTGGTGGGAAAGTAACAGCATTCCGGATGTTTCAGCGTCTAGTCATGCTGTCCACGTCTGGAAATGTCTTTTGACAGCGCTGGCTCTTCGGCTTGGAAATGGAGATGAGCACCGCATCCCTAGAGTCGGATTCGACTGGCTTTCAAGCAAGGGAAACCTTTACCTAATGTTGTTTCTAAAACAGATACCATAAGCTTGTTCGGAGGTTTGACCACCAATCCATGAATACTGGCTTTGCCCAAACGTCTGCACATTCAGCTGAAAGTCTAAACATACCCTGAATGTTCTGTGTATGTTGGCAAGAACAGTTTTTAAAGGATTTCCATTTACATGGAAGGGCTTGTGCCCATACAGACCGTGCTGCTACCTGTTAACGTGGATTCAACATATGCATGTTGATTCAACATGTGCCTGAAAGATGAGACTATGAAGATTTTTTTTTAGTGCCACTCCCCATTTTAATGTTTCTACTTGGTTCAGGACTACACAACGAATCCTGTTCTCATACAGCGATTACAATTAAGGTCAGGTTCAGAATGGCTTAATTTTGCATTTATTGTCATTTTGTTGATCATAGGAGCATTCTGGTTTTGTGTTGTACACCAAAAAAGGGCGTCAGGTTGTAAACAGGAAGCATGGATAATAAACTCATTCTTTCTTTTTTTAAAGCTTGGCTGCTGGAATCCTGTCACTGGTCTCAATGGCTCTTTAACAGACAGAAGGCTGGAGAATAACATGCGTGGGGTGGTCCTCCGTGTAGTTACAGTGCTGGTAAGCAGAAAGGGTTTTATTTTCTTTGAATATATACATATACATGCATTTTTCTTGTGGCTTCTCACGATTTCTACTAATAGTTTACTGATTCAGTACAGGTTAATGGTATTGGGGGGGAGACACAAAACATTTTCCTGCAGTATAACCAAGAATGTGAAATGTTCCCATTGACGGTAATGCTGCCTGGCGTGTATTTGTAAATATTGGATCAATGGGGTTTTTCCCTCCCCTTGCTCAAAATGTTGATTTTACCGATTGAGTCAAATTTTAACATGGGAATTAAATTATTATTCTGCCTCTTCCATAGTGCCTCACTAAGTTATGTGAGCCATATGCATTAACTCCAAAGGGCACAATGAAGCAGCTCAAGCTCTAAATGAGGCATAAGAGGCAGTCAGCCACCAATTACTGTGGCAAATTGATTGCAATTTTGCAAAAAAAAAATTATTGCACTCAGAAAATAGTAAAGATCATCTAAGGACGAATGATGCTAGTATAGTGGGAAAAACCCACTGCTCTCTCTCAGCCACGGTCTCTTTTGCATTCTGGCTGTTTTGTATTATAAACTGTGCACACAAAGTAAGACTGCGAGATTCATGCTGGCGTGATTTCGAAGAATGGTAGGAATGTGAACATCTGCACATGTTTGTATACATCTTTTATCAGGCCAAGATGTAATGTTACGGCAGCATTTCTGTTGACTTTGGCTAGGGAGAGCCACATTTACATCTTTGCTCAGTCAAGCTCTTCTCAGCCATGAAACTCTCTGGAAAGTCTTGGACGGAAATAGACAGAACATCAGCATAGTTCACCACTGACAGTTCTGGTGGACTACCAAAAGAGAAGAACCTGCTGCTGTTCTCTTTATTGCCACTTTAAAAGATGACAGCAATGTAACTATCCAAGTGATTCTGGTTTCAGTAGCTGGCTAAAAATGGTTAACACTGCACAGGAGAGGAGGGGAAATAACATGGGGGTGTTTGCCAGGCAGCCACCAAAGTATTCTCTATGGCTTCTGGATTTCTCGTATTTCTTCTCCCTCTTCCATACAATATCATATATTTCTGCGCCAGTCATTGTGGAGCTGGCTGAAAAGGTATACTATTGTTGCCATTGTCTTTTCATTAAAGCAGTGGCTGCAACAGCAAGAAGAGTGGCAGGAAATCTTCTTGCTCTTCCTTCACCTCTGTAAATAGCCTTGGTGGTATGTTTGCTCTTACGATGGCAAGTTGTATTGGGGGACACCATGCAAGCCTGAAGTCTGGCCATCCTGAGCTTGACTAAGCACTGGCATTTGTCTTAGTGGCATACAATATGTGCCAATATCTCTTGTTAGTAGAAGACTCATTAAGGGTGCAGTCAGATGCACCAGATAAAATGGGGGGGGGGGGGGGGAGGCTATTTCCCCCGGATTAGATTGACCCGC
>NW_015166426.1:1283116-1286189 GCF_001447785.1 Gekko japonicus
GGGGGGGGGGAGCGAGGCTATTTCCCCCGGAATAATTTGACCCGCAGTCAGTGTGTGATCAGACACAACTGTGGGTGAGTCTTTTGTTGTGTGTGTGCTGTTTGTTTCCCATGCGCTTAAACGAGGAATCGATGAATCGCACCTCTGCACTGAGGGCTCAATCGCACCTCTGCACTGAGGGCTCCCTATGGAGTTTGCAATGATGTGCATACTGCGAGGGGGGGGGAACAATGGCACGGAGTTGGGATGGCCTGATCAGACCATCCCAATGGCATAAGAGTGTGCTGGAGTTATCAGACATGGTAAAGTCCATCCGTGGCCCGTCATAACCCATTTACTACCGTATTTTCCCCAGTGTCTTTTAACTCCACTTCTGCAGCAGAGGGGTGTCTACCAGAGGGGAGGGGAGGGGTGTCTACCAGACCCTGGGTGTTTTCCGTAGTGCCATTACCAAACTGAATGCCCTATCCAGAGGAATTTTCCTGATAGCTTCACTCCCACTGTTTAGAAGGCTGGCAAAAGAGAGGCAGCTTGATGTTGTGGTTATGAGCGCAGACTCTAATCTGGGAGAACTGGTTTTGATTCCCCACTTCTCCACATGTAGGTGCTGGTGTGACCTTGGGTCAGTCACAAGTTCTTTCAGAGCTGTTCTCTCACGAGCAGTTCTTGAAAGAGCTCTCTCAGCCCTACCTACCTCACAGGGTGTCTGTTGTGGGGAGGGAAAGGAGATTTTAAGCCGCTCTGAGACTCCTTCAGGTAGTGAAGGGCGGGGTATAAATCCAATCTCTTCTTCTTCTATTTGAGATGGTGTTTGAGAGATTCTTTATTCAGATTCTTCATCTTAATAGATCTATCTTAATAGTTCTATCCTTTTTCAATATTATAATGATTATATTGGGGAAGTGTTTTATATTATATTGTTATCTGCATCCAGTATCCAATGGAGATAAATATGAAAGTATAAATACAAAAAAGAAATAGTAAATGCTCTCCCTAAGCTGTGGAGTCTTGTGAGGAAAAATTCTACTTTGTGAGCTAGGGGCATTAAAGTTGTGAGCGAACGATTTGACTACTGCATAAATTAGTTGCTCGGGAGCCATCCTTCCTGAACTAAGACAAAAATGTGTTACTGGAAGCTTAAAAACTGTGAGCTTGCTCACACTAACTCATCCTAGAGGGAACAGTATGCAAGTTTTACAGTTTTAAAGCAAAGACATGAAAATCTGAGATCAAAATCAGTGCTGGAGCAAAGAAGGCGAGCAGAATTGCAACAGGGCAAAAAGGAAGAAATGCATAGTAAGGTCTGTTGGCTAACTGAGGGTTGCATCTGGTGGCATGGAGGCCACCTGTGATGGCTGCTCCATCCAGAGACATTTAAGCACAGCACTTCACTTAAGTATGTCAGTCAGGTGGTTTTGATGGTAGCTTATGTCAATGCATAGGAAAAACCACATGGGTGTGTGAGTTATTGCAAAAGAACATTGCATGAAATACCCAGCACACAGAGGCAGTTTTAAGTAGCTTGTATCTGATGCCCATGTGAGAAACAGATAATGTTGCAAGGGTCAAGCTACCGCAAATAAAATATTGTCAATATATATGTTTATTATATGTTGTACACAATGGCAAAGATTAAAAACATAAGGTCTGAATATCAGACTACAAAGAACATCAACATGAGCTTTACATAAACTATAATACTTTTACATACAAAGATGATATCACATACACAGTTGGTGAATCTATCAAATGACTGACAAGACCAGATGCATTTCGGCCTCTGGGACCTTCCTCAGTGGTCAATAATATATACTATTTAAAAAACAAACAAACCACACATTCAGAAGTTAATATATAATTCCAGGCCAAGTGTTGCTTTCTCGTATGTTGTGTGGTTGCTGAAAGTTTATAAAGCGAGCCATGGATCCCTTCTCACACAACAAAATCTTCAATATTGTTACAATCTGGTATAAAATTTCCAATGCCTGTGGATGTGTGTGTCATCAGCCAAAAGTTGCAATAAAGTATCTCTCCAAACCCCGCCCTCTCCTGGATCCACCCCCAAAGTCTCCAGGTATTTTCCAACCCAGACCTGGCAACCCTACCTCCAACACCACATTTCAAAGTAGAAAGGAAGTAGAGGATTTATACCCTAGATGGATGGAGAAGTACTGTTTTGCTGAGTTAGGATTGTTACCCACCCCGAGCCTTTAGAAAGGAGCAAGTTACATAAATAACTAGATAACTATACAGGCAGCTCAAAAGTTGGCAAATTTACAGCTGGCAAGCTGCCAAAGGTCAACCCGTCTGGTGGCAGATAGGTGGGAAACCTGGTATCTTGTGATACAGATGGGCTCCATCAGTGATGTCCAGTGTGCTGTAGGTTAAGGAACCTTATAATAGAAAGTAGTACAGGAGTGGCCTCTACTGTCACTGGATACTGCAGGCCAGGAGAATTCTGAGAGTTCCAGCTCAGTATGGAATTCCTTCCTACAGCCCTCAGCCCATTTGGAATAGGGAAGGGAGAAGTAGTGCCTTCTTCACCTAAGGTTGCCAACCTCCAGGTGGTGGCTGGAGATCTCCTAGGATTACAACTAATCTTCAGGTGACAAAGTTCTGTTCGCCTGGAGAAAATGGCCACTTTGGAAGGTGGACTCTATGGCATTATACCCCACTGAAGTCCCTCCTCAAGGCTCCAGCCCCAAAATCTCCAGGTATTTCCCAACCCAGAGCTGGCAATACTATGTTCACCTGGCTCCCATTTTGAGCCCGGCAGCCCTCATCAAAGCCTGTTCTTTCTTTCAGAGTTCTTTGTTTTGTGTAATGGAATTGTGCTGTCTCTTGTCGATGAAAATAAATTAGGCTAACTATGAAGAGACAAAGTAGTATTTATAGCTTTGTATATTCAAGCTAATTTGATGTTCATCAGAGTTACATTCCGGCAGCTGTAGCTGGCCTTTGTACTTTTTGCTTGATGCCGATTTAAATGGATTCCACATAATATCCCCGCGATGAAAATGTTCAGTGAATGTGCCCTATCAAAAGAAATTCAAATTAGTTTCTTGTCGTCTCC
>NW_015166426.1:1286244-1306333 GCF_001447785.1 Gekko japonicus
AGTTAGATAGCCGGGTGCATTCTTCTGGCAAACAATTATATTACGAGCATTTAGCTATTTCAATACTCATGTGCATAGGAGGAAGAAATGTGTTGTTACTCATGCCAATAGGCTTATATGATCCAAAAGAGAGAGACATTTAAAGTTCAGCACTTCACGTGCAGCAGAAGTTCCCCCAGCACCATCTCCACACTCCCAACGTCTTTTGGCTGACATTTGCACCCAGCAATGACTTTCGGTTTGTAAGTGGGGAGGCTGTTGTTGTTTAGGAGACAGTGATGGCACATTGCAGATAATTAAAAAAACAACAACAGTGTTGAAGACACACCTTCATGCCCATTCAACAGCCCAGCAGTCTTTTATGAGTGAGCATCGCCTCAGACGAGTTTCTACCGCCATCTGGCAATTCCCCTCCTCCCACTCACAGATCATGGCATTCATGCCGCCTGCATCCACCTGAAGAAGATCCAGTATGCCATGTAGGCTAGGGCTACTGTGCCTGAAGCAGCAGAGGTATTGTGCAGAATGGCACAGAGATGAGCACAAGGGGACAGGACTGGGGATTCCATGCCACTGTGATGCTGACTCCGCTTTTCCCTGCAACTTGTTCCATTCCTGTCAATCATGCATTGCCTGCAGCACAACTCCCCTTTTCAAACAGGGAGGGAAGAAAGCTTATAACACACAGGGAATGAAAGGAAGTCTCAAAAGGGGGATGGAACTGTGTAGCACCCACTGCTTTCCCAGCTGACGAAGGGAGGTTTGACTCTCGAAAGCTTATACTCCAAAAACCTTGGTTTGAATTCAGTAGCAGCTCAGAGACCAACAAGATTTTTTTGGTATAAGCTTTTGAGAGTCACCGCTTCCTTCATCAGATACGTACCTGAGGTGTGGGGCTTTGACTCTCGAAAGCTTCTAACCCCCCCCCCCCAAATCTTGCTGGTCCCTAAGGTGCTACTGGACTCAGATCTAGTTCTTGTACTGCAGACCGGCATGGCTGTCTAATTTCCCATTGACCTCTGCCTGCGTCAGAGAAGAAGTAGAATTCTTTTTGCTACCAGTAAGTGAAAGACGAATGTGGATAGAGGAACTGCGGGAGGAGAAAGGTAGATGAACAGTAACTCTATCTTGTCTTCCTGCCTTGGGAGAGATTAAGCCATTCCCAGATGGAGACCTGGCAACTCTTCTCCGTTTATGGCATGGGCCATTTGGTCAAGGGTGAGATAGTTCTGTATCTTCCTGAGTGCAAAACAGTCTTCTGTCCTGCCACAGTGGCCCATATTAGTAGGACTGTGGTATTATTTATTTATCTATCTACTTTTACACCACCCTCCCCTGTATACGCAAGGCTCAGGGTGGTGAATAACAATAAAACACATTCATATATAATAAAACAGTTCAAAACAGTGAAATAATACACAAAACAGTACCAGATGGCTCAAAAAAACTTCAGATTGTGCCACTGCCTCGTGGAGGAGGCAGAAAAAGAGGATGGAGTGCCAAACGAGGTGGAACTCATGACTGTCCTCAACCAAAGCCTGGTGGAACATCTCTGCCTTGCGAGCCCTGCAGAACTGCATTAGGTCCGGCGCAGATGTTATTCAGCAAAGAGTTCCACCAGGTCGGGGCCAGGGCCAAAAAGGCCCTGGCTCTGGTTGAGAACAGTTGGATCTCTTTTAGGCTGAGGGTCACCAGTAGGTTCTTCTCTGCAGAACATAGTGCTCTTACTCCTCCAAAACTAGGAAGCTGACTCTATCAGTGTACCACATATACATGATGGTGGTGTGTATACTGAAAAGAAAAGAGGGGTGATTTTAGAATGATGATGGTTTTAGTGTGTGGCCTTCTATTTGTGTATTCACAAGGTTTATAGTACTATCCTAAGCAGAGTTATGACCTTTTAAAGTCCATTGAACCTTCTAAGGCTTAGAAGAGTATACTCCTGCTTAGGATGGCACCATAAGTTGACTGTAGATCTATATTTTGTTAATTGCAGCCTTTGCAACTTCTATTACAGGAGTGGCCAAACTTGCTCAACTTAAGAGCCACATAGAATAAACGTCAGATGTTTGAGAGCCACAAGACATGAACAAATAAAACATGTTTTTGTTTTAAAATATGCAAATTTGCTTTTTATTAACATTAAACGAGACTGCCAAAAATAAAAGGGGTAAAAACAGATACTTATAATGATATTTATCTGTCCAATTATATTTATTTGTTTGCTAATGATATTTATTTGTCTAAGAGAGAGAAAAAGAGAGAGAGCGGTGGAAAGAAAGAATGACAGAGGTGGAAAGAGACAGAGAGAAACAAAGAAAGCAAATAGATGGGAGGGAGGGGGAAGGGAGGAAGAGAGGGAGGGAGGGAGAAAAAGTATGCCTCCCCTTCTCTTCCCCAGCTGCCCTGCCGGGAGCCAAACAATATGTGTGTAAGAGCCCCATGTGGCTCCCGAGCCATGGTTTGGCCACCCCTGTTTCAGTTCTGAGGACATTACTGTTAGCCGAACTGCTTTATCCAAATTTTACTCTGGGTATTGCCAGCTATACCAAGGTCCAGTCCACCCCAAGGGTTTGCCAGTGAAAGAGTCGAGGCTGTTGATTCCAAAATAATCTGTCTTTTACTTAACAACATATAAATCACATACAAACAATACTGAAGCACTCACACATCTAATCAAGTTCCTCAGAAATACAGAATTAAAAATAGTCTCCTTTACATTCACAGGTATGGTGTTGGGTAAAATACTTATCTGTCCTGAAGCTTGTCCGTCACAATGAAGAATGAATGGTCAGAATTTAGAATACTAGGGGAATTAACACACAGCTAGAAACCAGCCAGCATGTGTGGGTCTCTTAACTGCAGATTAAGAGATCAAGTGGAAACAAGGGTTTTGGTACAGGAAGCTGGACTTAAGAGGAGTTTAAAAGCAGACAGGGGGTGTTGGGGGGAAGGCGGCTAGCAAGGACCAGACCACTGGTCCTTACCTCTTATAGGTGGATCTTTGGGTGGGTGGCAACTGAGCCAACCTTTGGACCCACCTACCTGTAAATCCGTCCCAAAACTAACCTCATTGGCTGCGTGCAGTGAAGGGTGGCTACCTAAAGGGTTGGCCCAATATTGTAACTCTAGATCTAACTCAAGGGAAGGCATCTGGGCAAGTGTGAAAGTTTGGCGTCAAGGAACCTCCTTGATGTGCAAATGAAGCTTGGCCTTTCCCAGGTAATCAAAGAGGCATCTGGCAGGAAACGCTCATTCAGATGTAAAGCAGAGATGTGGAATACGTGTCATTCAACAGTTCATCAATGGGGGTTGCTTTCATGCAAGTTGTTGTTTGCTGACCATAATGGTGATGTGTGCTTTCTCCCTCAGGCTAGTAGCCTGAGGGATAAAGCACATATGGTCTGGGTCCAGCCTACCTGAGGGACCACCTTTCCCCGTATGTTCCCCCAAGAGCACTATGGTCAGGGGCCCAAAATTTTCTAACTGTGCCGGGCCCCAAAGATGCTAAATTGGCCGTCATGAGGGCTAGGGCTTTTTCGGTGGCGGCCCCCACCTGGTGGAACAAGCTCCCGGAGGAGATCCGGGCCCTGCGGGACCTGATGCAGTTCCGCAGGGCCTGCAAGACGGAGCTCTTCCACCAGGCCTTCGCCTAGGGGCCGCCGCCCCCCCGGTTACATTACCATCATTGGGGGGGGGAAGGGCCCTAGGAAGGAAGGAAGGAAGGAAGGAAGAAACATCTGTTTAACATCTATTATGGAGGACGTGGAATGCCTACAGGGGATGTCTGGTTGTGGATGTGGTTGTCATCTCTCTGAGATTCTGGAATGGATGAATTGTAGTTGAGCATTTTAATGCATTGAGAGGGTTTTAAACTGTATAATATGTTTTAAATGTTATTAAATTATTGATGTTTTACTAGCAAGATTTCTTGCCATGTAAGCCGCCCTGAGCCCTACAAGGGAGGGCGGGATATAAATTTAATAATAAATAAAATAAAATAAATAAAGTTGTGTATTTGAAACCTCATTAACATGTAAGGCTTGATGCATTCACCATCTATGTGTATCTCACAACAGGTGATTTGTACAGCCTTCTTCGAACCTATGGGTGTGTATGCACAGTCCATGTAGTGCGTGGCAGCAAATATAAATCCATAAAGCAAAATATCAGTCTCATTCCTAACATTACACATTTGGGACTCAGTTCAACAAAGCCTCAAGGGTCTGCTTCATGAGTATGCATTACTTATTGCATTAACACTGTGTGAGATACAGCCTTTAAAAAAAATAACAACAACAACCCAGGAGTAAAAACTGAACCAGTCATCATTTTAGCTTTGCAAAAAGAACCTCATGATGTCTGTTACTTGCTACTAATTTTAGCTTGCTTGAATGCCTTTCTTTGGCTTGAATTTCTCTCTTGTCACGATGAATAATAAAGATGATTGGTAAATATATACACTGAGCCTTCCTTCCCACAAAGGATGGCACATCAAGACTGGGTGAGTCAGTATATAGTATGGTAGCTATCTTTTTAACAAAATAATAAAAATGGGTAACATTCACTGCTGATCTCAAACTTGGCACCCAGGTTTGGTTTGGTCCGCCCCCACCCCCCCAGCAGCCCCCTGAGAAATGTTAGTTCCCCTAACTTTTTTCAAGATGTTTTGCCAGACCAGGTCCTTCAGGTTGCATCAGATTTAGTTTGGGTTGAAATTTGATGGCAATTGGTGCTAGAAAAGTTATGCAAATCTTACTGAAATTCTTTAAAATATCCTCAGAATTCCAGCAGAAGTTCCATTTGAATAGGGCCTCCAAATCCAACAGTTCACCAGTGGCAACTCATACTTTGCACGTTCATTCCCTAAGATTTGGGGCAACTGTGCTAAGAAAGGGGTGCTTGATCTTTGCATATAATTAGGGTTGCCAACTGCCAGGGAGCCCCTGGAAATGTCCCACTATTACAATTGATTTCCAGATGACCAGGATCAGTTCCCCTGGAGAAAATGGCTCCTTTGGAGGATGGAGTCTATGACATTATATCCTGCTGAGGTCCCTCCCCTCCCCCCAACCCTGCTGTCCCCCAGCTACAACCCCCCCCCACGTCTCTAGACATAGGAATTTCCCAACCCAAAGCTGACAACCCTATTAATGGTTCAAATTCAAAGCATCTATAGGAGATAGTTTATTCTATAGGGGCCGCGGTGGCTCAGAGGATAAGACGCTGAGCTGCAGACTGGAAGGTCTGTAGCTTGGCAGTTCGAGACCCAAGTGCCGCATGATGGAGTGAGCCCCTGTCTCTGGCCCCAGCTCCTGTCAACCTAGCAGCTCGAAAGCAAGAAACTGCAAGTAGATCAATAGGTACCACTTTGGTGGGAAGGTAACAGCATTCCTTGTGCCTTGGCATTTAGTCATGCCGGCCACATGACCACGGAAACGTCTTTGGACAGCGCTGGCTCTTTGGCTTGGAAACAGAGATAAGCACTGCCCCCTAGAGTCAGATTCAATTGGCTTTCGAGCAAGGGAAACCTTTACCTAATTTATTCTATAAATATTGTTCATAACTGTCAAATTGTCAGTCATGATCATGGAGGCAAATGCCTCCATTTCCGCAAACAAGGCAATGGCAGGATATAATTTGACCTACAATATTGTTTTTGCTTTTGATAATGATTGCTTAGAACAGTGTCGGACAAATAAAATCCTTTTTACTAATGTTTTGCTTCCAATACTTTATTTTGCTGAGTTTCTATTAAGCAGAGTTTATTTCATGTTAAACTCTATACCCTTGGGGAGTTACATAAGGGACAGAGAGAGGTAGATAGCTAACCCTGCAGAGAGAGTTCCAGCTAAGATTTACAGTGTTCTTCACTTATCAGTTTATGCTCTTGTTAAAGACCTCTGGCAATTCTCAGTTTAAAACGATGATAGCCATTTGGCATAGAGCACAGTGCCTTATTCCCTGTCACTTCTCATGCGAAGCAAAAATTAAGAGCCATTTACTTGTGTTTTTGATACGTATGCGTAGGCAAGCAGAAAAGGACTAAAGAGGTGCATGGTGTCTGAGTCACTGGATCCAAGCCAGACTGCAGTGCAGGGGTCCCCAGCCTTTTTGAGCCCATGGGCACCTCTGGAATTCTGACACAGCATGGTGGGTGCAGCCACAAAATGACTGCCACGGGAGGCAGAGCCAGCTACAAAAAAAGCTTCCAGAGCACACCTCCATTCACACAATGTGGTGGCAGCTGCTGCCAAAGTAATGTTTTGTTTTGTTTTTAAATCTGCCTCGTCAACCAGATGTTCAGTGGCTGATCAGAAGCCCTCTTGGGCGAAGACCTCACCTGCCTCCTCCTACTTTCTAGAAACAGCTGGCGGGCAGCAGGAAAGGTGTCGGCGGGCGCCATGGCACCTGTTGTAGTGACTGGGGGAGCAACCTGGGTGAGGCTTGTGAGATCCTGGTACTCACATCTCACTATTCAGACATTACGAAGAGGATTATTGGGACCATTTCCTGGCTGCTGATCAAATAATGTCAATTCATAGTGCAGGTTTGCCCAGTAGGAAATAGGTTGCTGTTCAACCTCTGCCTTATGTGTATGGACTGGTATCTGAGGGTAACAGTGTGTGTGAACAAAATTTTGGGGCATGGGTGGACCGTAAGTTAAATATGAGCAGCCAGTGTGATACAGTGACAAAAAAAAAAAGGCTAATGCGATCTTGGGGTGTATCAACAGAGGCATAGCATCCAAATCGCAAGATGTCATAGTCCTGCTGTACACTGCATTGGTCAGGCCACACCTGGAGTATCGTGTGCAGTTCTGGAGGCCTCACTTCAAAAAGGATGTGGACAGAATGGAATGGGTACAGAGGAGAGCGATGAGAATGATCGGTGGCCTGGAGACCAAGCCCTATGAGGAAAGGCTGAGGGACTTGGGCATGTTTAGTCTGGAGAAGAGGAGGCTGAGGGGGGACATGATTGCTCTCTTTAAGTATTTGAAGGGCTGTCACTTAGAGGAGGGCAGGATGCTGTATCTGTTGGCAGCAGAGGATATAGGACTGGCAATCATGGGTTTAAATTAAGGGTGGGAAGGTACTGGCTGGATCTTAGGGAAAACTTTTTTAATAGTAAGAGTTCTACAACAGTGGAATCAGCTGCCTAGGGAGGTGGTGAGCTCCCCCTCACTGGCAGTCTTTAAGCAGCGACTGGTCAGGGATGCTCTAGGCCGATCCTACCTTGAGCAGGGAGTTGGAATAGATGGCCTGTAGGACCCCTTCCAACTCTGTGATTCTCTGATTCTCTGATACTAGGAAGTGGGCATGCATATAAAAGCTCATACTTTGAATAAAACTTAAAGGTGCCACCGGACTCCAACTTTGTTCTGTCACTTCTCCTGTTCAACTGATTACATTACCAGTTTTGTATAGTGGTTACTGTGTCAGACAAAGATCTGGGAGACCCAGGTTTGAATCCCCACTCTGACATGCAAGCTTGCTGGGTAACCTTGGAGTAGTTACATATTCTCAGCCTAACCTACTTCATAGGTTTTTTGTGATGATAAAATGGAGGAGAGGAGAATGGTATAAGTTGCTTTGGGTCCCCATCTGGGAGAAAGCCAAGTATAAAATGAGGTTTATGTTGAAAATGTGCTCAAAGAGGTTGAAAATCCATTGTTCTCTGTTTCTAGCCCTTTCTGGCAGGCCTCCTTGTACAGTACCACATGCATCTGTTTGTTCGTATCAATAACTTCCCTCCTTGTTACATCTTTGGTAGGCCTTGTCATCTGTCTTTCCTTTTGCAGTGGCCAATTGTTGTGACGTTTGGGTTTGTCAATGGCTAAACCTGAGATGAGGGAAAGGGTGTTAAGTGCCTTCAAGTCACTTCCAATTTATGGTGACCCTATGAATGAATTATCTCCAAAATGTCCTATCATTAACAGCTTTTTCCAGGGTATGCAAACTGAGAACTGAGGCTTCCTTGATTGAGTCAACCCATCTCCTGTTGGGTCTTCCTCCTTTCCTGCTGCCTTCAAATTTTCCTAACATTATTATCTTCTCCAGTCACCGGCGTAATCTGCGGGGGGGGGGCTGAGGGGCTTGCGCCCCCCGAAATTTCCGCAGAAGCCCCGCCCACCCGCCACGAAGGAAGCCGCCCGGCCCCAGCCCCGCCGAGAGCGGCCGTGTGTGTGGGGGTGCGTGCAGCTAGGCGGTGGCGGCTGCTGCCCCCGCCGCTGCCCTGGCTCCACCTTCGCTGTCCCGCAGCTGGGAGACCACCGGAGAGGAGCAGAGCGGCAGGACCGGACCGGCCATGGCCCGAGCTGCGAGCGTCTGCCTGCTGCTGGGGGGTAAGCAGGAGAGCAGGCGTGGGGCCCACCCGGTGGGGGTGGACTGGGAGCTCACCTCCCCCCGTGCTATACACACTCGCAGCTCCCTCCCTCTTCAGACTGGGTTAAAAATGACTACGTGCAGCTCCCCACATGGAACCTGTGCACCCCACCGCCATCCACAGAGAACAGCCAGATCTCCACCGTAGAATGGAGGGAGGGCGTTGGGAGGAGGGATGTGGACGGGCAAAGGACCCCAAGAACCAACCAGCAAAGAGAATCGCGCAGAGAGGAAACTGGGAAGAACCAACCAGAAGCAAAAAGAGGCGGGGAACAGAAGGCGGGCAGGTTAAGATGCGTCCGGCTGTGAAAGCGCGCTCTCCTCAAAGCGGCTGAGGTGGCAGTAACGGCACCCTCGTCTCTCGTAGAAGAAGAGACACGAGGGGGAGGGAGAGGTACATTAACATTAGCAAAAAACGAGAGGATGTTGCAGCCGTAGGTATGCATTCCCGGATAGCTCCCCCAGATCTTAGCCCTCCAAGCACTCCCCCTCGCTGCTAAAGTCCCTCCCTTTCTTCTCCTCTGCTAAAACAAACACAGTTGCTTTCGCTTTCACTCTCAGGCTACCTTTGGCTCTTAGCAAGAAGCGCAGGAAAAGCAAGAGGGGCTTTGGCAACTGGGGAGGGAGAGGAGAGCTTCTCCCCACAAGGTGAGAAAGTTCTCTTAAATATACACCAGTGTTGGCTGGAAAGTTCTCTTAAATATACACCAGTGTTGGCTGGAAAGTTCTCTTAAATATACACCAGTGTTGGCTGGAATGTTACCCTTCTGTAGCGTGCTTTGGTTGGTGCCGTTTCTCTAGTCACGTCATTTACATGTGTAAGTTAATTCTTCTGAGACGGGAAGCTCATAATGTGGAGAAGCCGCCGCTCAACTGGCCTTAGAATTGAAAGGTGGAAATCCAACCTCCGCCAATTGTCCTTTTGTATTAGTCCGTGTAGAGTCGCCAGGCACTCTCCTCCTTTTAAATAGTTCCTTTAACTACACACACCGCATGCCCTCTAGTCGTATCTGTCCTCTGGCCGGGATTCCTTTTCTCACAGAAGGCAGAAGTGCCGATCGATGTCCGAGATCTGCCTCCACTCTCACTCCCAGTTCAATCGAGGTTCAGCTGTTGCAGCTGTTGCTTTGTGCCCAGCCTTGGAGGCGAGTCCTGGCGGTTCCCCACCGCCTCCCTGCATACTGAGAAAGGTTTTGCAACCGTAGTGCCAGATGCTCCCAATCAGTACGGCTACCTTTATTTCTGTCAGGGCTTGTGCTTTTAAAGCAGCTGCACAAGAGAAAGGAATGTAGCTGGCGAAGGTGTTCCTTGAACTGTGTAGATGGAAGTCATGGGGAAGCTTCTAATGCTGCATTTCTTCCAATAAATGTGTGAGCCAGAGGCTAAAAAACTGTGAGCTAGCTCACAATAACTCATCTTAGAGGGAACACTGGCCACTGGCTTCTTTCCTTTTCTGTGGGCAGGTGGGGCTTTAGGTGGGCAGGGCAAACGCAGCCTGGGGCAGCAGCCGTTCTTGAAAAAGAGCAGTTTCTGTCAGCTCTCTCTCAGCCCCACCTACCTCACAGGGTGTCTGTTGTGGGAAGGGAAGGGAGTTTGTAAGCTGCTCTGAGACTCCCTTGGGTAGTGAAGGGCGGGGTATAAATCCAATCTCTTCTTCTGCTTGTGTGGTGGGCTAGTTGTGGCAAATGGTAGGGAAGCTCAGTATTTCTGTATACAGTTGTAGGGGCTTTATTGCAATGTGGTATGGCCTGATATTATGTTCTTATTCCAGTGTGGGGTATGTGTGGGGCTTTCTAAGTTTCTAAGCAGTGTGCTAAGAAGGCAACTGTTCCTGGGTTTAGCCCAGCCCAGGGACATTGCTAGGGCGGTTCCCAGGCCTCCCTAAATTTCTGGGGAGCCCATCCCTAAATCCCACATGGGTCCACCTCCATAGATAGTGACCATGGCCTGTGATGTCACTAGCTCCTCCCTATGATGTCATTGGGTCCTAGTTCTTTTAATGACTTAGCAATGCCTCTGCCCCAGCCCCAGCCCCCCCCGGGAAATTGGAAAGTCTACACCCTTGTCTCCAGTGATTCTTCTCATAATGTGACCAAAGAATGAGAGCCTCAGTTTGGTCATTTTAGATTCTAGGGAGAGTTCAGGCTTGTAAGATTTACTTGTGATAAGATGCATGACTTGTTCTGGAAAACTAAAGCACTATACAAATGCTAATGCTAATGCTTAGTAGTAGTAGTAGTAGTACCACCACCACTACCACCACCACCACCACCAGAAAGGGATTTGTGTTGTGGAAAGTATATATGTTCAGGCATAGCATTATATACCAACTAGGAAAAAGGCCCATTTTGGAAATAAATACAACGATCTCTAGAAAAATTTTGAGTGATCTTCAGCCCTCACCTGGAGATTGGCAACAATGGTTCCCCAAAAGGGAGTGGTTGGTTTGGAGGGTGGAGTCTATGGCTTTGTACCTGTCCGAGGTCCCACGCCTCCTGAAACCTCACCCTCTCCAGGCTCCATCCCTCACATCTCCAGGAATTTCCCACCTGGTGTTGGCAACCCTATCTCCTTCCCAGCCAATCATCAACCTACCTTTATTTCCCCCTCACTCTTCAGCTTTCCACTCCCACACACCTGCAGCCTCTCTCGTGCTCTGAAGCCCTGACTGCTACGTCACATTGGCTGTCATACGGGGGCCACCTCAGCAGTATATAAGGATACAGAGCCCACCATTTTCTCCAGGGGAACTGATCTCTGCCATCTGGAAAGCAGTTGTAATTCTGAGTGATCTCCAGCCCTCACCTGGAGATTGGACACATTTTACCTCAGAACAGCAAACTGTTTAGAATGTTAGAGGCAAAAGCCAATCAAGTCGCATATGCAAACGACCTCTGTGTTCCGAGGCAAAGGCCAATGAGGCTGCATATGCCAATAACCTCTGTGTTCTGACTGGCTATGGGGGGGAGAAGAACAGCAAACTCTTTAGAATGTTGGAGGCGAGACTTAAGCAATGCAGCCAGTGGATAGGGACAGATTCTGAGTGATACACCAGGGTGCCAACCAATTCCGGAGGGTGTGGAATGTTCTAGAGAAGCACCGCCGCCACCATTCTTCTTTTATGTATAAGGGAGATTTGTCCACTTTGGTATTTTTTTAAAAGTTTGAAAGAGAGAGGAAACATTGCTGCTGGAATCTCTATTAGTTACACTTTGAAAACATTTTTAGTGAGGCCACCAGAGGCCAGATGAAATAGCTTCAGGGATCACATCTGGCCTACAGGGCACCAGCTGGCCATCTTGCTCTAGAGTATTGGTGTTATTTTTCAGAAGTTAATGTCAGCCACTGACAATTCCCTCCTGTGTTCATATTACTGACATTTCACTATTTTTTCCAGGAAGCCTGCCCACTCTTTTTGGGGGGTTGTATTATATTGTGATATTTTCCCCCACTTACTATATAACATGATCATAAATTCTGGCACATGGCCATGGGTCCTAGTACATGCTCAGATACAAAGTCTGCACTGAATTGGATGGGATCTTTTTCATCAGACAAAAGATAATTGCAAAGTCAAAAGTAAGAAAGGAGAAATGAAGTGTGAAAATGAATCCCAACAGCTAATATTTGTTGATTTTATTGGAAACATTCCTGTGTTGCCTTTCCACCGAAATATGATACCCAAGGCCCTGTTGACATAGTGTAAATTCTTACTAGTCTTTCCCACAAATGCACCATTTCTCCCTCATTTATTATTGAGAATCTGGGCAACACAGTGCCCCAATACTGCATTTTCGGTTGGTTTGGTTTGCCAAGTGCTGGCTTATGCTAGTAATTTTATCTTTCAGAAATGAACTGACGAGTACTGTTGTCTCATCTGAGACAGAGAAGTAATTGGTGTTGTTGTAGATGAATCAGCCTTCCTGCATTACACATCTGCTTGCTTCATTGCCAGTTCCTTCAGTCTGTTTCCTCTCTACTTTCCCCTTAGAAAATGACAAGTGGGTGGAAGTGTGGTATAGTGGTTAAGAGTGGTGGACTCTGATCTGGAGAACCAGGTTTGATTCCCCACTCCTTCACATGAAGCCAGCTGGGTGGCCTTGGGTCATTCATAAGTTCTCTTAGAGCAGTTCTCTCAAGAGCAGTTCTCTCAGAACTCTCCCACCCACACCTTCCTCACAGGGTGTCTGTTGTGGGGAGAGGAAGGGAAGGTGATTGTAAGCTGCTCCAGGACTCCTTCGGGTAGTGAAGAGTGGGGTATAAAACCAACTCTTCTTCCTGCATGCACCCATTCTAATATACCCATATACTTTTATAAAGAAAGAAAAAACAAATGACCTTCACTACAAACACCTTGTCCCCTCTAAAAATCCTTCTGGAGTAACTACTGCAAGAGCTTTTGTTTGATACAATCACTGCAAAGACTCCCTACTTTGCTCTTAAGCACTGCATGGTAATGGTAGTAATAGTGAGGAGACCTTTCTACATCATTAGTAGAACGAGTATTTCCATACCATTCATTCTTTCTCTCACTCCCCCCCCCCCAATAAATGAAGCCAGGTTAGTAGCAACTTTTTAGTTGGTACATTTTCTGCAAACTTTACCTCTACGCCAGGCACCAAAGGTTCTCAGTTGATCAACATGACCTGACTAACTATTGGTCAACAGTAATAACCGTCAGCGATTGTGACAGCCTTGTGGAGCCTTGTAAGCAAAAATTCTACTTAGGTCCCGTTCACACTAGGCGATTTGGGCCGGGAGCGGGACAGTTCGGGGGCGGATCAAACCGGCGCGATCACACCACAACATCTGGGAAGCGTCGTGCTTCCGTCCCCGAACTGGCCCTTCCCCGCAAAAATCCGCCTCAAGTTGCAACCACCTACCTTGGTGGTTCAACGGGAAGCTGCGAGGCAAGCCGGGCATTTGATCGCCGGCGCGTCCTTGCGCCGGCACAATCCCGGGCCGTAGCCGAACTGCGCATGCTCCGACATGCGCAGTTCGGCCGGCTCCCGGTCAGGGCCGTGTTTTCTCCCCGGCGTTTGATCGTGCCGGGGAGAAAAGGCGCCGCGGCCAGGGGATCCGTGGGATCCCGCAGCGGGGTCTCAACGCCTTTAGAGGCTTTTCCCCTGCCGTGTGGCAGGGGCCTCTGTGAGCTACTGGCATTAAAGTTGTGAGCGAATGATTTGGCTACAGCATAAATGAGTTTGCCCTGGAATGATCCTTCCTGAGCTAAGACAAAAATGTGTGAGCAAGCTCCAAGTATGCTAGCTCACACTGGCTCAGCTTAGAGGGAACACTGCTGCAAACTGTGTTACAGCTGTCTGGCAAGATACAAGGAACTTGGTGGGATGAGGATAATTAGTGGGATGCAGTGATTCCTGGATATAAATTACATCTGAAGGATAGGAAGGGAAGGGTCGGAGGTGGAGTGGGTCTGTATGTCAGAGAGGATATGTTGTTGTTGTTCAGTCGCACAGTCAAGTCCGACTCTTTGTGACCCCATGGACCACATCACGCCAGACCCTTCTGTCCTCCATTGTAGTCTGGAGTTTGCTCAACTTCATGTTTGTTGCATCAATAATACTATCCATCTCATCCTTTGTCATCCCCTTCTTCTTTTACCTTCAATCTTTCCCAGTATCAGTGTCTTCTCCAGTGAATGCTCCCTTCTCATTTGGTGGCCAAAGTATTTGAGGTTCAGTATCTGGCCTTCCAGGGAACAGTCAGGGTTGATTTCTTTTAGGATTTACTGATTTGATCTCCTTGCAGTCCAAGGAGATCAAAAGAGTCTTCTCCAGCACCATAATTCAAAAGCATCTATTCTCTGGCACTCGGCCTTCCTTGTGGTCCAACTCTCGCAGCCATACATTACTACTGGGAATACCATTGCTTTGACCATACGGACTTTTGTTGGCAGGGTGATGTCTCCATTTTTTATTATGCTGTCTAGGTTTGCCATTTCTTTCCTCCCAAGGAGCAGGCATCTTTTAATTTCATGGCTGCAGTCATCATCTGCAAAGAGGGTATACAGTCCAGTAAAACTGAGAACCTAATAGAAATAGATTCGCTTACAGAAACACTATGGGTAAAAATAGTGGGCCCAAAAGGAAGCTTAACTTTGGAAGTTTGTTATCGCTTTCCAGATCAAAGGTTAGGGCATGATTTAAAAACAGCAAAAGAATTAAGGAAAGCAGCTAGATGTAATAACTACCCACATGTTGATTGAGTCAATATGTGTTCAAGTCAGGAGAAAGAGATTGGGTTTCTAGATACTCTCAATGGCTGTGACTTGGAACAGATGGTCATGGAACCTACCTGGGGGGAAGCAATCCTGGACTTGGTCCTAAGTGGTCCTAAGTAATGCTTAAGACCTGGAGAGAGATGTAAACGTGATAGCACCAGTTGGGAACAATGACCATAATGCTATGAAATTTAGCATTTATGAAAATAGGGAGTAGCTTAAAAAAACTAACGCAACCACATTTAACTTTAGAAGGGGTAACTTCTTTCTTTTTTTCCCTTTTTAAAAAAAAATTTCTTTATTGAATTTTCAAAACATGAACAAGCGTCAAGTTATTCATCCATTATATCACAGATGTGCATACAACCCCCTCACCACCTCTAAGTTCACCTCCAAACTAACCCTCCACCTTTAACTTCAAATTATACAATTTTCTCCAGCTTTTCTCGAAAAGTAATTCATCTTCTCCCTTCAATATACAAGAAATTTTATCCATTTCGGCAATTTCAAAAAACGTCTGTAAGACCTCCATCTTTTCCGGTATTTCTTCTTTCTTCCAGTACTTGGCAAATAAAATCCTAGCAGCCGTTATACAGTGTAATAACAAATACTTTTCTGTTCTCCCCAAACCCTCTGGGATCATGTTAAGAAGGTACAATTCAGGTTGCAATGGAATAGTTACTCCCATAATTCATTTATCATCCTCCAGTATTTCTTTGTTTTGCTACATTTCCACCACATGTGGATGTAGGTACCAACGTTCTGCCTACATTTCCAACATGCGTTAGAAGTTGCCCCTGTGAATTTTGCCACTCTAGATGGATACAGGTACCACCTCAGGACCACTTTATAAATATTTTCTTTAAAGGCTGTAGCTCTTGTAATTTTCATATTAGTGTCCCATATCTGCAACCATCTATCCGTTTCAATAGTATAACCTAAATCTTTACACCACGCTGTCATACTATGTCTCACCACTTCTTCCTTCATCTTGGCTTCCAACAAAGTTCTATACACATTTTTTATAATTTGTTTTCTCGGCCCAATCCAAATTTTATCCATTTCAGAGGGTTTATCATAAAAACCTAGCTTTTTATCTTCCCCGTATCTTGCTTGTACCTGAAATACTTGCAACCATGAGAGTTCCACATTGCTCTCTTTCAAACCTTCCATGGATTTAAGTTCATTTCTACTATCTAACAGATCCTCATAACAAATTTTCCTTTCGTATTCATACAAACTTGGCAACACAAAAGCCTCAATAGGGGACACCCACGTTGGTATCTTAACATAGAATTGCTGTTTGATATCTCTCCATATCTTTACTAATGTTGCTCTAATATAGTGGTTTTCAAAGCTTTTTCTACCCTTATCATACCAAACCGTGGCATGCCAACCCATCGGGAGGTCATGTCCCTCCAACTTCAGTAACCTACTATTCGCTAATGTTACCCATTCTTGTATCCATATCATGGAAGCTGCTTTATAGTATAGCTGCCATTCCTGGAAAACCACCTCTGACCATCTCTTGCCTTGAAAACCCCACAGAGTCACCAAAAGTCAGCTGCAGCTTGGCAGTACATTCTACCAACACATATAGGGACATGGATCCAACAATGAATTTCCAAAGACTTAGGGTGCAGAAGAGGAGGTGGCAATTTCTAACAAATCTCACAGACCCTCACGTTTCCCCCTATGTTGTTGTTCAGTTTCTACTGATCCCCAAGAATAAAAATTTGGAAGGTTGAGTGGGCTGCAGTGGGAGGGGGAAGTGATCTGCTCTCTGAGTTCTGGGAATATGTAATGTTGGTTTATTGATGCACAGATAACATTGGGGAAATTTGGGGGCAAGGGAACAGAGGATGCCATGAAAATAAAGTATTATGGCTTTGATTTGCATAAGAGCTAAGCTAGATCAAAAGGAGGTTTTCTCATCTGAAAGAGCAAGAATGAGAATTTTGAATTCCTCACTAGTGGGCAAGCACAGTTTCTCAGTCCACATGCCAGACAGGGTTGCTGTGAGGATGTTTTAGAAATTGCTTATATTGAAACAAAACCCACTCATGTTTAACTCCATTTGGCCCTGTTCATCTCACATTATCCTTGCCTCTCCCTCTATCTGAGTTTGAACTGAAATTTCCTCTGGGTTGGCACCCATCACTTCCTTATAGAGGTGCCAGGTCCCCCTTGCCACTGGTGGGGGATGGGGGGTACATTTGCCAGATCAGGACTGGGAAGCTCCTGAAGATTTGGGGATGAAGCCTAGAGAGGGCAGGGACCTCAGAGAGGTACAATGCCATAAAGTACACCCTTCCACAGCGTCCATTTTCTCCAGGGGAACCGATCTCTGTAGTCTGGAGATAAGCTGTAATTCTGGGGGGTTCCCAGGTCCCACCTAGAGGCTGGCATCCCTAGTTCCTTATGTTGTACATATATGAAATACAGTGGGACTTTTGTGCACTGCAACATCATGCTAAATGTGGAATTTGCACTACAGTCCTAAGCAGAGTTACAACCTTCTAAGCAGCTTCATTTAGACAGGCAGACTGGAAGGTCGGTAGTTCAGCAGTTTAAGACCTGGGTGCCGCATGACAGAGTGAGCTCCTGTCTCTAGTTCCAGCTCCTGCCAACCTAGCAGTTCGAAAGCAAGAAATTGCAAGTAGATAAATAGGTACCGGTTCGCTGGGAAGGTAATAGCATTCCGTGCGCCTTGGCGTCTAGTCATGCAGGCCACATGACCACGGAAACATCTTCGGACAGCGCTGGCTCTTTGGCTTGGAAACAGAGATGAGCACTGCATCCCTTGGGTCGGATTCAACTGGCTTTCGAGCAAGGGAAACCTTTATCTTTACCTAACTCTGCTTACTGTTGGTTTGGGGAGGATTTTAGGGTTGCCAACTCCCCTGGTAGGGCGGAAATCCCCCGCCCCGAAGGCCCCGTTCCCAGATGCCGGGGAATCGGGGCTCGGGGGGAACCCCGCCCCGGCGTGCGCGTCACCAGAAGTGACGTCGCACGCTGGGGGCGGGGCCACGCCATTTCAGGAGAAAACTCTTTGTTTTCCCCTCAAATGGTGTGGCCCCGCCCAGCGTGTGACGTCACTTCCGGTGATGCTCTGGCGGCGCGCGTGCCCTTCGCGCGCGCACGCATCCCCGGCCGGCTCCCGGAGCGACTGGACGCTCCCCTGCTGGTAAGTATTTTGAATTTGGCAACCCTAGAGGGTTTACATGCTTTGCACACACAAAAAATGCATTTTTAAAACAATATAACAGAGTTGTGCTTGGAATTTTTAGCTGGGGGGGGGGGAAAGATATATCCAAGCAACTGAATGCTTTGCTTTCTGTACTTCTCTCTTGGTCACATCCTCTGCAGAAGGGAAGGCAGCTGGACAACTGTTTCCTAGCAAACCCCATGAAGAAAAATCTCCTCTGAAATGCTGGTAATTTACAGCGGCACTGATAAATGGGCTCATTTTATTGCTGGATGAATAAAATCATCCTGAGGATTGATGCATGACAGAAGCGCTTGGCTATTTGCTATTCTTTCCAGCCGCACCAGGCCTTGGATTGGAAGCTGTCAGTAAATATGAAATACGCTTCACGAGATTCCTGGGAGGCAGTCATTTTTAATTTAAAACAGATAACATGTAGTAAGTAATAGGGGCTTGGGAACTGTTGGCACTTCTAAAAAATAACAGTTCAGGTAATGCAGTATCTAAACAGAACTAATTGCTTCCGTTGCTGGAGCTAGCTGCAGTTTAAACCACTTTAGAGGCCTTTGTACAGTTTGTTGAAGAAGTAGCTCTTTTTTGTGTGCAGGCTCTGATCTATCACAGAAGTCTGCAGGTTGAACCTGTCATTGGGTTTCCATGTCCCCCGTGGCCACCAACTGGGGATGGGGGGGTAGATTTGGGAAACTTCTGGAGATTTGGGGATGGAGCCTGGGGGGGACAGGGACCTCAGTGGGGTCCAATGCCACAGAGTACACCCTCCAAAGCATCCATTTTCTCCAGGGGAACTGATCTCTGTAGTCTGGGGATGAGGTGTAATTCTGAGTGATCCCCAGGTCCCACCTGGAGGCGGGTATGCCTAACCTGGCACCTTGTGGCCTGAAACCAGGCAGTGTCCTTGTTTATTATTAATAACAATAATCACAGTCAGATATTTGACTGATAGATGGTGCTCTGCAATTTGAGATCTAGCCAAGTTCTTGAGAACTGCTGGTGTATCTTTGCAGGATTCTTGCTGTTCCAAGCAACACTGTCTTCTGGAGCTGAGTTGCAAACAGATAAACACCTAGAACATCATGCCCAATATAACCATTATAGGAAAAATGAGAAAGAGTTTGGATCATTGGCATTGTAATCCTGTGAGACAGCAGAATAGAAAATAATACAGGAGAAAACCGTGAAATACCAAGACCTACAAATCGCATTAGAGCACCTCTGGGAGAAGAAGGTTACCATCGTGCCAGTTGTCATTGGACCCCTTGGAGCAATGCCTAGAAGTCTCAAGAAACACCTGAACATTCTGGGCATTGAATAAATAACACCAGCCCAGCTCCATAAGACAGTGTTGTTTGGAACAGCAAGAATCCTGCAAAGATACATCTGCAGTTCCCAAGAACTTGACTAGATCTCGAATTGCAGAACACCATCTACCAGTCAAATATCTGACTGTGATAATTCAACATCATCATCATCAGAGTGGTAGTAGTAGCCTGATGTATAGCCCATCTTTCTCACTAAGTCTGAAAACTAAGGTTGCCAACTCCAGGTTGGGAATTTCCTGGAGATTTGGAAACAGAGTCTGGTGAAGGCCAACTTTGGGGATGAGAGGGGCCTTAGCAGGGTATAATGCTAAAGACTCCACCCAAAGCAGCCATTTTCTCCAGGGGGACTTATTTCTATAGTATGGAGTTTAGGTGTAATTCTGGGAGATCTCCAGGCCTGAACTGGAGGATGGCAGCCCCATTAAGACAATCACAGAGGTTGAAGAAGGCACCAGGGTGAAGAAGCCTGATACCTTCTTCCATCCTTCCTCTCTGCCACACCATGGAAAGGAAAGGGAGGAAAGGACTAGGTATAAATACTAGGAGTCTAAGCAACACACCAGTCCCTTATGCGTGCTGCATTTCAGCTCTGTTAACTGATGCCAGTGGGATCTTGAGCTTAATAATATATTCTCAAGGTCTAGATTTAGAGGAAGTCCCAACATATCCCTGGCATTATTTCTCACTGTGTGGCTTGCTAGAGCTGAGAGTCCAAGATACTTTCCAACCAGAGGAGTCTAAGCAACACACCAGTCCCTTATGTGTGCTGCATTTCAGCTCTGTTAACTGATGCCAGTGGGATCTTGAGCTTAATAATATATTCTCAAGGTGTAGATTTAGAGGAAGTCCCAACATATCCCTGGCATTATTTCTCACTGTGTGGCTTGCTAGAGCTGAGAGTCCAAGATACTTTCCA
>NW_015166426.1:1307080-1329246 GCF_001447785.1 Gekko japonicus
AACACCCTTTCAAATCAGGAGGAGGAGGATTTAGAAGCAACAGTACCCAGGGCAAGAGAAATGGATATTGCTGTTGGAACAAGGACTCTTGAACAATCTGCCTCAGAGAAAGGTTTCTTTCATCAAGGACTATGAAGGAAAAGCTGTTTCCTACCACCAAATCCCCACAAGAATTTTCCAGAAAGGACTCTTTGTAGTGTCTTTAGGGACACTGGACCTTTGGAAGAATCCCCTGTGATGACCTCTTAGGACATGGTACTCTTTCAGGCAGAACTGGCAGAATGATTCAGGACATGGTGAAGTGCAGCTGAGGAAAACATTAACAGTGAATTCAGACAGCATTAGGCCTGAAACTCATTGGGAGCGGAAGATAAAGCCAGCGGATCTCCCCTGATGTTAATGGAAAAAGAAGTCAGACACATTTATCATTCTCACGCTCTGGCTTTACCTTGTCTGACAGCTGGCCCATAGCCTCAGGTCTACAGCTTTCTACTGGCTTCTCCTGACCAGCTGTTGGTGGAGAAGGCCTGAAGACACATGGTGCAGCTAACTTACTAAAGCTAAGAAGGTCTGGTCAGTGCCAGATTACAAATCCAATGTACACTGCCTTGAGCTCAATGATAGAAGTAATTTTTGTAGCCATTTAGACAATTTATAACCCAATCAGGAATCTTCTTCGAAAGAATTTATTTTATTTTACCCTGGCTAGTGAGACAGATTCCATAATGAGAATATTAGATATTTCAATGAAATTTTAGCCATTGATTTTAACATCAAGGTTAATTTTTGCTGTTCAATTCAAAATAACAAGCTGCTTCTTCACCCAAGTGTAAATGATGGGAATGTGGTCAATAAAGCATTCAAGAAAATGAAGTATTAGTGCCTCAAGATACTTTCTAAAAACTTGTGAGGAAGAATGTCCAGAATGATTAACATTTACATTTGGGAGCCTAAGACTTGGACAAGTCAAAAGAGATAATTGTGCATGCAAGCAAGAACAAAATACCTGCAGCTGTTGACAGTGTTATCATTCCTTTTGTAATGTAGGATAGGCTGTTCCAGAATAATTAAAACCCAAGCATCTAACAGTATACATCAGGATGTTTTAAAAACTCTCCTAAAGAAAGCTTGAAGAAGAAAATTCTGCTATGATTCCAGAAGAGAATTGGATCTGGACTTTGAGGATTCTTCAAAGACAGTTGGTGGTCAAATAACTACTGAAATGTTCTCTGGGCATGCCTTTATTGTATGGACAAGATTCACAGATACCTTAAGGATAAACTAGATGTGATGGCATCTCCAAGGCCGACCTAGAGATGATGACACCACTTTAGAGCCTGACACATGAGATCTAAAAATACTGCGAGGGCCTCAGGCCCACAGGGTGGTGGGACCAGGTTCTCATGTTCCTGCAAGTGACCTCATGTTTCCCCAAGTTCTGAAACAGCTGTGGGGGTGGGCACAAGAGCTCCTGGTCCCACAGCGCTGCAGTAGACTCTAAAACAGAGGAGGTGTCCTCGGGTCCAACACAGGGATACCATCATTTCTAGTTTGGCACTTAGTTAATTGTTTGTGTTGTTATCTAATTCTGTTTCCAGAACCAGAACTATTGTGTTTTTTATTGGATGTCACATCATGTCTGGCTGAATTATTTTTGGGTTTTGCAATCGGTCTCTAGTCTCTGAAAAAGGTGATCTATAAATAAAGTAAATTTAAAAAATAAAATAAGTTGTCTTTATTATCTCTTGGCCATTGGTTGATTTTGCAAACTTGGGCAAAGTTTGAGATGAAGGGTCTATAAAAGTTTGGGAACCCGAGGAAGGATTGGAGCTGGCGTCGGGTTCTAGGAGCTTCCCACCCCAGGAAATCTCTGACCTTAGCTGGGTCAGTTTCCAAACCCCGGGGGGAAATGTGATAGCCCAAAGAATCCACCTCTGTGCAGTGGAATTCACACTTGGAGAACTTCGCAGACAGTTTATTCTCATATAGTATCTGCAGCACCTCCCACACCAATTTCACATGTGATTTCTCATCGGGGGAGTATAATAAAATGGCATCTAGATAAACAAGGGCTCCCCTGAAAAGGTACTTGTGCAACACTTCATTCTCATCAAGTTCATGAAGACCCCTGGAGCCCCCTGCAGCCCAAAAGGCATGACTCGATACTCAAACTGCCCAAGGGGGGTGTTAAATGCTGTCTTATACTCATCCCTCTCTTTGATTCGTACCCGGAAGTATGCATCCCAGAGATCTAGCTTTAAGATTTTCCATTTAGCCGCTTCTGCCTGCAAATCCTGGACTGAGGCAGGGGGTAGGCATTTGTGGCTGACACCGCATTCAACCCTCAGTAATCCATGGAAAGTCGCAGGCCCCCGTCTTTCTTTTAATGGAACAGAACAGGGGCGGCGAAGGGGGAGGAAGCTGGCCAAATGAAGTCCCTGGCTAGGTTCTTGTCAATGAATTTACGTAATTCCACCTTCTCCACAGGAGTCATGGCATACAGCTTCCCCTTCAGTAGTTTATGGCCCAGCAACAACTCAATGGTGCAGTCAGAATTGCGGTGGGGAGGTCATTCATCCGCCTCCTCTTCCTCAAATACTTGGGCCAGATCCCTATACTCTGGGGGGATGGTGGAGAGTTCCTCTTGGGCCAAACACCCCCTCACTGGCTCATCGGGGTTTCTGACCCCACGTGTCCTCCCAACCGTGGGATTGGCACCTGGGAGCGATGAATTGTACCTTCCCCTCATACCACAAAATATACGGGTTGCTGTCATGGAGCCATGGACTTCCCAACACCAAGGGGAATCGGGAAGCAGGGGTGATGATAAAAGTACGATGCTCCCAATGATCCCCTGCTCCCATCCACAATGGGACAGTCTCAAATTTCCGAGCCATCCATTTGTGTGAAAATGATAGGGTCCGGGAGCCGAGTCACGTGGGCATCTAAGTCCATGACTAGTGAGGGATTGATTAAATCTCGGATGCACCCTCACATGAGTTCCCATCGAGGGATTCACTGCAGTCACAGTCACAAAGAAGGGGGGGTAGTTGCTCACCGTCTCTGGCGCTGCCTGTTTCGGGACCTGCAACTCTGTGCCTCTCACAGCAGGTCCTGACCTTTTCCTGCCAGCTCCTCCTCATTCTCGCTGCTTGGTTCGGTACTGCCCTTCGGGATATTCACCTGGAGGGCACGTTGGAACTTCAGCTTGGCCACGCTTTTTCGCAAGGGGGTGTCTGGGCGCTTCTTCTCCGGCTTCTTTTTAACAGGAGGTGGGGCTGTGGATCCCAGAAATGCAGCCACGAAGTGGCCTGCCTTGCCACATCAGAGGCATAGCCTCTGCTTCCTATGTGCTTCCCGGACCCCTTCTTTGGGCTTGGGGCCCTTCGGCTTGGCGGCAGGAGATCCACCTTTCAGCTGGGTGGTTGCGTTGTCAATACGGATCATTTGCAACTTGCTCTCTGTATCTGCCACCTCATGCATCCAAGCCGTCAGGGACACGAAGTACATACTCTGTAGAATGGTCTCACAGATTTTGGGGTGCAGGCCTAGGCGGTACTGCTCCGCCATCACCCCATCTGGTCACC
Organism: Gekko japonicus; assembly: GCF_001447785.1. NCBI lineage: Eukaryota > Metazoa > Chordata > Lepidosauria > Squamata > Gekkonidae > Gekko > Gekko japonicus. Next base: position 1,310,668 of record NW_015166426.1, read on the forward strand.
CTTGCACCTTGGCTGCATGATCTTTAGTGTACTCACGCACCATTCTCTGGCCCTGCTTCAGCATGCACAGATAGTTGCGTGCCTTCTTGCTCTCCAGCGGGTCTTCATATTGGGCCCGCAGGGCCCACATGAACTTGTCCACTTCTCATAACTCAGGCCCCTGTGCGTTGTGCAGGCTGATGTACCAGTCGGCAGCCCCGTCATGCAACTTGGAGGCTATGTAGTCCACTCTACGTTCCTCAGTCGGGAACAGGTGGCCCCAGTACTGGACGAACTTCTCCACCTGCACCATGAAAAATGCCAGCTTCTCCGGGGTGCCATTGAACATGGCGTCTAGGAGCACCATCAGGCTATGCTCCAGGACTGGCGCTGGAGGGGGCCTTGGGGGTGCCTGATCTCTAGGAGGCCCCGGGGCTGGCAGCAGAGGGGGGGGAGGTGGCTGGCCTGGTGGGGCCAGCACAGGATACTGTACCCGCAACTCTGACTGGATGACCTGGGCTACCAGCCTGGGTATGTCCATCACCGCATCCTCAAGAGCGCATGATGCCCGAACCTGCATCAGTTCGAGCTGGGCCAGCCATTCCTCCCATCCTCCCTCTTCATCTTTGCTCCCATGGTTTGGATCCTTCTTGGGTCTATCATAGCGGCTCGAACACCTGGGTGCTGGGGTCAGCATCCACGTCTTCTGGGTATCGGCCTGGAATAGACCCCACCGGCAATGCACGCCAGACTCCTTAGGGTATTGGGGAATGCCCCCCCTTTTGCTCCCAACACCGGGATCATGGTGAGTGGCACCGGCACCTGTTGCGTGGTGGTCAGCACTGTAGTCACCGGTGCAGCAGTGGTGACTGGCGCCTCTTCCACCATAGTCACCAGTAGCATGGGTTCCTATTCTCCACTCATCCCAACGTAGAGAGATACGGGTGGAGGGAATGGTAGATTCCTGACTGTCAGGGTTCCCAGTCAATCACACTCAACACCAGGTCTTCATAAGTTTCAGTCTATTGAGAGAGAAAGTACTTGAGACACCATGGACTATTGTGTCAGGAATGGCGGGAGAGGCGCAGGGCTTTTTTGATATACCCCCTTCAAAGGAGACTCCCTGATACTACAAAGCCAATGAGAAAGCGCTATTAAGCGCGGGCTAACACCCAGCCGTTAGGTTCCCAGTGGGAAGCTCGGAGAAGAATCGCCTCTAGCCTCAAGGACACCTGCAAGATAAGTGCAAGCATAGGGGAAGGAGCAGGGGAGGCGAGCGAGCACAACCCTTTGCCTGAACATTCCAACTCATGGCAGCATTGGCTGACAAGAGTCCCCTTTCCAAATCATCAATTTTCTCCAGAACTGATCTCTGGAGATGAGCTGTAATTCCGAGGATCTCCAGATCCCACCTGGAGGCTGGCATGTCTAATGCATTGGCTGAGCAGGAAAAATAAGGCAAAATCGTGGTGTTTTCGTTCTTTTGGGAGTGGGGCAAATGAGATTAAAATGGTGCTTTGGGAGGAGTTAATTTGAAGTGATCTGGATGGGTAGTGAATTGGTTTGGTCTTAGCAAAATGCTTCTTTAGTTGCAACATCAAATGAGGGCTCAAAGAAGTTGCTTGGCTTTGGGGGCTCAGACAATGGAAATCTGCCTTGTATATAGTTTGTTTCAAGTCACATATCTCCATATTTTCATCAGCGGCCAGTCAAATACCACTGAAATGTTTAAAAGCAGGGTGTTGGGGCAACAGTATTCCTCTTTGTTTCTTTGTATCATTATCTCCCCTATTAAAACAAAACGAGACAGAGAGACAGAGAGACCCGTCTGTGAGTATTGGAGAGAAGGAAATAGGAAGAGACAAGGACTTTTGGAGATAAGGTTACCAACCTCCAGGCAGGGCCTGGAGATCGCCTGAAACTACAACTGATTCCCAAACAACAGAGATCAGTTCCCTTGGAAAAATTATAGGAAATAGGATGCCACATCTTTGATCTTATCCAGCTTCTTATGTTTTGTACTTATGTTGTGTCTCTCCTAGCAGAAATGAAAATTAGACCTAGATTCCTCTGCTGAGTTCCACTGAATGAATTAAAATATCAATATTAAAATATCATATCCCTGTATGATCATAAAAGTATAAAGGGGAGGCACTGAGGTCATTGTATATGCTTGGTGAATACTAACAGGCAGTTTAATTACATGAACTTGTCGCTTCTTTCGACTGCAGTGTATAAGGTCATGTTTTTGCAGATCAAACCTTCCTGTATGCTATGGACCCCTGCAGATTCCATTTCCATTTCTCACCAATCAACATATTTTTCCTATGCTCTTTTATCTAACTTTGGTCATCTTTCTAGGAGATGCTTCCTTTGTTAAACTAAGACAGTTCCCACAACAAAATAACTGTTAGCAGCAATTAAATTATTTTTAAAAGGGGACTCAGTGTTTGCAGAATAGGCGGGGGGGGATTTCCAAAAAGTTGGATCCTGCTCTTCCATCCCCCAATGTGTTATGGCAACACTAACTAGTAAGTAAGGGGTGCTTTGTACAGGCTGGTAGGGTGCCCAGAGTTTTAGGAGTACTAGAGTTTAGCTGGTTTCACTGCCAGGTCAAACTGATAAGCAATTACCAGTTGGAGAAAAAGATTCTGTGTATCTATCCAGTCAATTAAAAAAAATATCTGATCTACTACGGACCAAAAAAGAAGCCTGTCCCTCACAACAGTAGTTTCAGGTGGGTAACCACGTTGATCTGCAGTACAAGAGCAAGATTTATGTCCAGTAGTAACAAGATTTTCAAGGTATAAACTCTCGAGAGTCAAAGCTCCCTTCACAACAACTACATTTAAAAACAGTGGTACCCCACCAATGTTCTCTCTAAGCTGCAGAGTGTTGTGAGCAAAAATTCTGCTTCGTGACCCAAAAGTGCTACTACCATTAAAGTTGCGAGTGAGCCTGATTTGACTATTGCATAAATTAGTTTTTTAGAAGATTATTGCCATTTTATAACTATTACCATAACATTTTATAGTGCACAGTAGCACCTTAAAGACCAACGCAATGTATTCTAGCTAGGGTTGCCAACCTCCAGGTGGAAGGAGCCTGGAGTTCTCCAAGAATTACAACTGATTAGCAGATGATAGAGATTGCTTCCCTTGGAAGAAATGGCAGCATGGGAGGGAAGAATCAAAGGCACCACATTCCCACTGAGCTCCTTCCTGTCCCCAGATTCCTCCTGCTGCCAGGAACTTTGCAAGTTGCAGTTGGTAACCTTGATTTTAAGCATTCAGTTGTGTTAGGTGTCCCTGACTGCCTGTTTGTCTTTCAATGGAAGTTGTCCACCTCCCATTTTTCTAAGTTTGGTATTATTATTAGTGAGGACAAGGGTTGCCAGTTTTGAGATGGAGATTTTGGGTGGTGGTAGTACAGCCCTAGGCCACATCCTGCCTATATTCCTGACTCCCCTCTCTGCTTTTAATTGCAACTGATCTTTTCCCCCTTCCTGCTTTGCTTACACACACCACGAGGCCTGCACCTACCACAAGGCCTGTAGTTAAGTGCTGGTGTTGCCCTTCGCCTGCTTCATGTGCACCTGCACCACTGCAGCCTGCCCACTTGCTGGAAGTTGCGTGTTCCCACATAGGTCTGTATTGCTTGCCAGGCCAGGTGTGTGATGGTGTTGCCAGCGCTGTGCTCACTCATGCCTTTGCCATCTCCTGGTGGCCTCCTGGTGGCTGGGTCCATGTGCAAGACAAGTCCAGCCACCCAGCATGCCTACCGGCTCCCCACAACACCACCCGGGTGTTTAGTCAGAGCTATCTGGGAAGTGAATTGCTTTGATAGGAGGACTGCAATCTTGCAAGTGCTGTTTTGGGGCGAGCCCCTGGGCCTCCACACTTTGGTCACATTGTTTTTGCCTCTCCTGTCTTGGTTATTGGGGAGAACAATTTGCAGTATGTGATGCCTTTTTGTGGCGGGAACAAGCAAGGCCAGGGATGGGGGAGCGGGAGGGAAGAGCCAGCTACCAGAGGAAGAACCAGCAGGAGGGAAGAGCCAGCCAATGATTTTGTCACCCTGCACTGAGCCAAATATCTGTGCACTACGGGCTAAAAATCTGGGCGCCAGCACACACTAGCTCAGTTTAGCAGGAACACTGGTGGTGCCTTTTGAAACTGTAGATGTTATCAACACAGATTGAAGAAAGAATAGTTTAAGGATAACACAAAGAAGTGTCCCCAGTTTTCCATAATTTTGATCATAACTATTCTTATAGAATTTGAAGGGGAGATGCCTATGCATACAGATGGGGTTGACTCTTTGCTTTTAATTTGTTTGCATATGCACATTTCGTTTCTAACATAGAAAAGAGATTCACTGTAAGACTGCATGAGCTGCATGAGGTGTGAGCAGGTGTAAAGCAGCTTCCCGTTTAACCTCTCCTCTTCCATCAAAGAACTCCTGTGTTCAACGCACTACTGTTATACTAGAGGGAACTGTGGTTTAAACTAAAGACCTTGCAGGGGGTGTGGCTGAGTGGGGAGAAGCAGCTGTGGCTCATTGGCAGAACTTCTGCTTTGGATGCACAACATTCCAGGTTCAATCCCTGGCATCTCTGTCTGAAGGATCCAATAATGGTGGTGGTGGTGGAAAGTGCTGTGAAGCTGCAGACAACGTATGGCACATCCAGAGGGTTTTCAGGGCAACAGATGTTCAGAGGTGGTTTGCTATTGTCTGACTCTGTGTAGCTACCCTGGACTTCCTTGGTGGTCTCCCATCCAAGTACTAACCAGGGCTGACTCTGCTTAGCTTCCACGACCTGACAAGATCAAACTAGCCTGAGCCATCCAGGTCAGGGCTATCAAGTAGTAGGTGCCATGAAAGACATCTGCCTGAGACCCTGGAGAGCTTCTTCAAGTCAGAGTAGAGCGTACTGACCTTGATAGATCCGTGGTCTGCCTCAGTATAAGGCAGCTTCATGTGTTCATGTGTAGGGACAGCCTAGTAGGGGAGAGGCCAATAAACTAGAGCCTGATGAGAAACTGCAAGGTTCAGCTTCTCCTCCATGGTTGGCATGATAAAAACACAGGACCTTTTCGTGTAATGGCTGAAGCACCTTTAAGAAAGTGCCTATTCTGTTCTAAACAACTCCTGCAGAGCTCTCATCCTCAAGGGCCTTTTCTGTCATCACCAGTCTTTAGGTATTTCTGGCGGGGAAAGAATGAGAGGGTGGTAACTCCTGTGGTTCCTCAGCAGGGTGCCAGTAAAAGAAGATCAGCAGAAATTGCTTCTTCACATTCCCTATAATTTGATGAGAGTGCTTATGGAACTATTTAGCAATCTCGTGTTACCCTAACTGAACTCATACCCTCAAGTAATGAACTGTCAGCATATTCTTTTGGTTTGCTATTGGCCTTAGAAAAATTCACTGCTCAGCTGTCTCTTTCAATCCTCATTCCTTTCCCCCCGTCATGCATGATTTTGCTAGACGTATGCAGATTGGACCACTTTTTTATTCTGATAATGATCAAACTTGTGAAATAGAAATAAAATAATTGCCCTCTTAACTCCAGGAGAAAAACGAAAATGTATTCAGGTTTTGATTTGGTCTGAAATATGTTACTGAGAAGTGTATCCCTCACACAGCAGGGACTAAACCAGTAAAATGCCAGTGTTGTAAAATGGTTAAAAGACTAGCACCTGGAAGACCCAGGGACGATAACTGGGTTACCTTGGGCCAGTCACACTCTTTTAGCCTCACGTACCTCACAGGTTTGTTGTGAGGATAAAATGAAGGAGAGGTGAATGATGTAAGCTGCTTTAGGTTCTCATTGGGGAGAAGTGAGTAAAATTGGTAAGTGAATTAAATAGATGATGATGATGATGATGATGATGATGATTAAAAAACAGCGTTCTGTAGTACCAGATCAAAACAAGTTCTGTAGGCTTGCAGATTGATGTGAAGTCAGTTTGGCTTCATTCAGAAGCTGTATAGTCCATCCAAGAATTACGTTCTCCTAACTACCAAGTTGACAAAATAAAGTGACAAAGCATTTCCTGAGAGCCCTTCAAATATTACAGCAGTCATGCAAAAATAGTTTCTCCATGGCTTTGTTTCACGCTGCTGCTATGGCGATATTTGAGAGTCTAGCACCATGACAGTAGAACTAGCTTTTCTACTTGATTGTTCAGCTGCTCTCAGCCATGCCACAATTGGATGGGAATCACCCACTTAATTGACCTCACCTACGTGGTGTTGGCCTTTTCCATAATACCTGGAAGTCATGGGCACCTAGTGATCACAGTTCCCACACTATGGGGTGCTGGCACACCAAATTTTAGCTGCCACCTCAGGGATTTTAGCTTTTGCTCACACTAAGGCATTTTTCCCTAAGCACCTTCTTCTGGAGCCCATAGAATTGGATCCCCTGGTACAATTTTTTTTAAACTTGAGGGAGGGGTTGAGAAGAGGCAGCAGCAGCTATGCTGCAAATTTGGTGCCTCCACCTCAAAAAACAGCCCCCCCTCACCCCAGAGACCCCCATCAATATATATTACGTACTCATTGTGCTTTTCAGTATGATTTGTAAGCTGCCTTGAGTCACAGGAAAAGTTGGATATAAATATTTGAATTAAAAAGTAGTTTGGGCAAATTGATAACATTTAAGCAACTTCCTGTTTGCTAGATTAGGCAGGGTTCTGACAGTGATTGTTCCACCTCTGTTATACTTGACCTGTAATTTGTCATATTTCACTTAAAAAACATAGTAGACTGCAAGAGTGTCGTACACACACACCCGTGCGGGTACGTTTTCTAAGGCTCAGCGCAGGGTGACAGTCCAAGGCCAGATCTACCAATATAGTGGACTAGGGCAGATATGTACGTGGACCGCCTCCAGGGGTCCGCGGACAGGCCAGAGCTTGGATCCAAAAACAAAGGAAACTTCGGATCCTGGATTCCCCAGCAAATTTTCTGTAATGAAATTTGACTGGATTCTGTTTTCCCTTATAATGTTTAAATTATTATTAAAATATTTTAATATAGTTTAAAAGAATTCATTCTGAGATTTTTACAAGGTTATGGAAATAATCTAAAAAAAACTAATTCTCAACTTTAATGCTACTAGCTGTTTTTGCTCACGAGGTAGAATTTTTGCTCACAACGATGTGGAGCTTAGAGGGAACATTGTGTGATGTTGATGGGCAGTAGATTTAGGGTGGACGAGATAAAGTACCTGTTCACTGAAGTAGTAATGAACTTGTAGGATTCACTGCCAAAAAATGTATTGATGGCCACTAATTTAGTGGGCTTTATAAGGTGATTAGTTGCATTCACAGACGACAGATCTACCTGTTCACAATGACTGAATGGACCATTCATGTTCAGAGACATGAATACTTTGTATTCAGTATAGTTTATTTAACGGCTTTCACCAGCTTATAATACAAAAACCACATCACGCCAACCCCTCAACGGAGTTGTGTCGATTTCCTCGCAGTGGACATGAATACTAATGCTGGGGTGGGGGGTGGACAATAATAGGAGGCTTTGGCCTCCATACTCTACTTGTATGCCTTTCAGGAGCATGTGGAGGCCAGTGTGAGAAATAAGGTGCTGAACTGGATGGACCATTGCTCTGATCCAGTCTGTTACCATGATATTATGGGAATGAAGCCATGGGTCTCTCATACGGCTACCTTTGGTTGTATAATTGAATGCCCTCTCACAAAAACCCTACTCTGCCTATGAAAAGTTATTTCATTAAAAGAATATTAGACTGAGCCTGTTTCCTACGTGCAGGGACAATGTCATGGCAGTACATTCAGACAGGCATCGGTTGTTGAGGATGGGAACAGAAGCATTAACAAGTTATCTCCTGCTCCTTTTAGGGTTTTTTTCAAGATGGGGTGATAGGGCTGCCAAATCCCCCTGGGGGGCGGAAAATCCCCCGCCCCAGAGGCCCGTTCCCAGATGCCGGGGAATCGGGCCCCGGGGGGAACCCTGCTCCGGCGTGCGCGTCACAGGGCAGTGACAACATGACACCGGGCACACTGGGGGCGGGGCCACGGCTATACAAGGGAAAACTCTATGGTTTTCCCTTGTATGGTCATGGCCTCGCCCCCAGCATGCCCAGCGTCATGACGTCATTGCCCTGTGATGTGAATGCGGCGTGCTTTGCGCACGCACACACACACCAGGATCCCCCAGGAGTCCCCCACCAGCGAGGTAAGTCACAGTTGGCAACCCTATGGGGTGAAGATGTTTCCATAGGTTTATTCCTATGTAGTTTTATTCAAGTCTATGCAGGACTACAGCACTGTAAAAGTTTAATGGATGACTTGTGTTAAGATTCATTGTCTAAGCACACACCTGGAAGGATGTTACATAATATCAGAGCAAAACAAAGAACTAGGAGGCCCTGGCCCCTATCCCTAACTTTCACTTTTCCTATGAACCTGCTGCTTATGGTGGCTGACAACATCAGAATGCCCACTGACATAGTTTCTTCTGAATACATGACTATGTCCTCCCAGAGGTGAGCAGCACATCAGGGTTAGGCAGGGTTTTCTAACCATGTGGACGTCACCATCTCTGTTAGCCTGTGGGTATCCTGAAGGTTTTTGTGTCTTGGGTCCAGTTTGGTAAAGCAAAGAGAAAGGCAGTCTGCAACAAACAAGAATAACTTCTCTTTGGTGCTCAGACCAGTAGGCAAACCTGACTAGGGGATTGATCTTCTTTGGGTTCTTACTACCTGGAGACTTTCATGGCTGATTTTCTTGCCGTTCCCTTCATTGGCCAGAGCTGGATGATGATATCCCTCAGGTTACTAGTTGAAGACTCACGTGAGTCTAGCTTCCACAAAGGATTGCGTCTTGTCATGTACAATAATTTATTTATTTTGCCATGGAGTCACGGCTGACTTCTGGTGACCCTGTAGGGTTTTCAGGGTAAGAGATGATCAGAGGTGGTTTGCTATTGCCCACCTCCACGTCACAACCCTGGTAATCCTTGATGGCCTCCCATCCAAATACCATCCAGGGCCAATCCTGCTTAGCTTCTGAGATCTGACGAGATCAGGCTAGCTTGGGTTGTCCAGGTGAGGGCATGTACAGGAACAAGATGTGCCTTTATCAGCCTCAGACCAGAAAAAGATAGTGCTGGGGTCATATTTTCATGCTCAGTAGAACTGATAATATCCTAAATACCTTGTGGATCAGTAGGAGCTCTTTGCTCAGGTCCCTGGAAGCCATTCCCAGCTTCCTCACCTGTCAGCTTTTTACATGGCTTAATAAAAACTGAGAACGAGCTGCAAAATCGGTATGCTTTAAACAGTCTTGTAAATCAAATGAGCAATTAGCAGTCACTTTTTAACTGACTGAATGCAAATTCTGAATTATGAGCCACCATTATCTAATAACCCAACAAGTGATGTGAATAAATCCTTCCTAATACGAAAATTACCAGCTCTTGAAATATACCCCTCGCCCAACGTTCTAAACAGATCTGGGAACATGGTGTATAATGTACTTATGATAAAGTACAGGACTCTGTGTGTGTGTGGGTGAGTGTGTTAGTCCATATTCATTCCAGCAGATCAGATTTATTACATGAGAAAACTGACACCTTAATGGTCAGTGCTAAGAATTCACAATTTGTTTTAATTTCATAAGCAGGCAGGTTTTCACCAGCTTAATTTCTTAGACCTTTTAAATGTGGTTTTTTTTTGTCCAATCAGTGATAAAAAAGTAAAGGCTTTGATTTACGTATCTCCCTTTCAATTTCTAAGTACCTGTTTTTGAAAATGAACAATGTTGGGTGATTATCTCAGGGAATTCATTTGTTGAATAATATCCGTGTGTGGCTATTCCAGTTTTGATATTAAACATCCTTATCTTGCCCTGACCTGGATGACTCAGACTATCCTGATCTCATCCAGTCTCAGAAACTAAGCAGGGTCAGTCCTGATTAATACTTGGATAGAGACGACCATGGAAGTCCGGGGTTGCTACGCAAAGCAAGGGCAAACCACTTCTGTTCACCTCTTGCCTTGTAAACCCTATGGGGTCACCATAAGTCAGCTGCAACTTGATAGCACTTTCCACCACCATTAGGAGTTTCTTTTCGACATAACAGCGGTCTCATGTTTCGGCTGAGAAACTGAAGTGAAGGCTGTGAAACATGCTCAGGGACACCTGTAGGTAATGTTGAAAGCTAGTCTTTCTAGGAAGAGCTGGATTTACTATGCGGCAAAAGTACAGTTGTGCTGCTGTTAAATTGAAGCCCAGTAGCAATCTGACACCATGTGGCTTGGCTTGAATGAAGTAGGATGGCTATTTTAGAAAACCTGCATGTGTAGTTGTAGTGATTGTTTCAATGCATGCACACTAGGAATGAGAGGGAATCCTATACTTTTGCTGTATATTTCTATACATACCTGCATTTGTAGTTGTATTGATTGTTTCAAGGCATGCACATTGCCTTATCATTCACCAGTGCTCTCCAGTCCTCTTGCAGCAAAGCAGTCCAGAATGGGGTTCCACATCAGGAGAGACCAAAAGACATACTTTATCAGTCAACGAGTAATTGAGATTCGGAATTCAGTGTCACAAGATGTAGTGAGGGCCACTAATTTAGACAGTTATAAACAGGGATTAGAAAAATTCTGATAGCTAAGACAATAATTTTAATATTGATGTTCAGAGGCAGTAACCCTCTGAATCCCAGTACTTGGGGACAATAACAAGGGGAAGGTCTCAGACGCCATGCCTTGTAGACCTTTGGTGAGCAGCTGGTTGGCCCCTGTGTGAAACAGGATGCTGGACTAGATGGACCACACCCAGTATAGATGTTCTTATGTTCTGTCTCCATTCATACCCAAAGATTAATCTAGTGAGTTCAGTGTGGCCCTGATTAGTGTCTTTAATGCAGCTGTGCACACAAAAGCCATCTTCTGTGCATGGATCCTACTTGCTGGACTAACAGTGCAACAGTGCTGCAAACATTGCAAAGATTGAGTCCAGTGGCACCTTTAAGACCAACAAAGTTGTATTCAAGGTATAAGATTTCATGTTTACACACACTTCTTCAGATACATTGACATGGAAGTTACCAGTCCATAGGTAGAGGGTGAGCAGAAAATTAGCATAAACAGAATAAACAGTGTTTAACAGATGCATGGACCAAACTGGAATAACAAGCATATTCCAGTTTGGTCTTTGCATCTGTTAAACACCATTTATTCTACTTATGCTAATTTGCTGCTCACCCTCTACCCATATGTATGGACTGGTAACTTCCATGTCAATGTATCTGAAGAAGTGTGTGTGCACACAAAAGCTTATACCTTGAATAAAACTTTGTTGGTCTTAAAGGTGCCCCTGGACTTGAACTTTGTTCTGCTGCTTCAGAACAACACGGCTACCCACCTCAGTGCACTCCTAAGGACACTTTTCTGGGAGTATGCCCAGGGCCAGCTCACCCACTAGGTGAACTAGGCATTTGCCTAGAGCACGGGCTGGAACTTAGGGCACCAAATTGGACCCGCCCCCCCACCAAAGCCCCCCCCAGCCCCCAGCCAGGGCGGCAGGGGAGACTGCAGAGGCAGAGGCGGCCGGCGCAGGGCTGCCAAGCAGCAGCTGGGGCAGGAGAGCAGCGGCGGCAGTGCCCAGTCCCCGCGAAGGGTCCCGCTTGGTGGCGGTAGTGGCAGTCGAGGGCAGCAGGAGCCCCTGCGGTGGCGGCCTGTTGGGGGCCAGCAGGAGGCAGGGGGCAGGCTCTGTGCCCGTGGGAGCTGCATCTTTGTCCGGCAGTGGCGGCTGCTGCTGCTGCTCCGCGGGGGCCAAGGAAGAGGAGAGGGAGGGTGGCCGTGGTGGAGGCTGCAGCGGCAACTGCTGCTGCTTCTCCGAGGCCAGGGAGGGCAGCTGCCTGTCCAGGGAGATGTTGTTGAGGAAGAAGAGGGTGGGCTGCTTCCGCCGCGAGTCCCCTCCTCGCTTCCTCGCGGTGGCCAGTGGAGGTGGTGGTGGCTCCAGCTGCTGCTCCTTGGGTGGCAGCTGCCCCCGTGGGCATGTGGCGCTCTGACCGTGGGGTGCTAATGCAGTCACCGTGAGGCTGAGGTTGCCGCTGCCACGGATGCTCTAAAGAAAGCTCAGACCACGCCAGCCGCTTTCCTGCCCCTGCTTGAGCTCTGCCATGCCTAGCGGTTTCTCCTCAGGGAAGGGAGGGGGGAACAAGTCTGCTGCCGCCCCCCTCCTGCGAGCACCCGGTAGGTAGAGACTCGGTCCGGAAGGCTGCATCAGGTAAGCTTTTCATTTAAAAATGATGTTGCTCGCTGCTCCTCCCTCCTCTGCCCTACAAACGTGCCACAGAGCCCTCTTCCCTCAGTGCTGTGTGCGTGTAAATATTAGGAATAAAAGATACCCCTGATCCCACCGCCAGCTCTCTGCTGCTTGCCACCATGGGGCGAGAGGGGAGGCTGGAAATCCCGGAGGGACAGCTGGGTCCGTTGACATAGACAGGGCATGGGAAGCGGTGGTTTGGGGGAGGGAGGCGACTCTGTGACGACCCACAGGGCTGTCAATGTGGGAGGGGCATTGTCTGAAAGAAAAGGCACATGGGCACGAGCAATGGCGTGGGGCGCCTCCCCTCCCCTCGCGGGAGGGAGGGGAGCTGGTCACCCATGACAGGGTATGTATCACCAGGCTCCGCAGTCGAGGAGGGGAGGGGAGGGATGTTGGCTCTGCATGTGTGTGTGAGAGATTGACTGCCATCCACAGCGCCTGGGGCTGGGGAGCCCAGAAGTGAAGCTGCCGTCCGTTAGCAAGTTTGTGGCCATGTGCTTTTTGCAGTTTACACCTCTTCAGGTGGCAAGTGTAGCAGAAAAAAATGATGTTGCTCGCTGCTCCTCCCTCCTCTGCCCTACAAACGTGCCACAGAGCCCTCTTCCCTCAGTGCTGTGTGCGTGTAAATATTAGGAATAAAAGATACCCCTGATCCCACCGCCAGCTCTCTGCTGCTTGCCACCATGGGGCGAGAGGGGAGGCTGGAAATCCCGGAGGGACAGCTGGGTCCATTGACATAGACAGGGCATGGGAAGCGGTGGTTTGGGGGAGGGAGGCGACTCTGTGACGACCCACAGGGCTGTCAATGTGGGAGGGGCATTGTCTGAAAGAAAAGGCACATGGGCACGAGCAATGGCGTGGGGCGCCTCCCCTCCCCTCGCGGGAGGGAGGGGAGCTGGTCACCCATGACAGGGTATGTATCACCAGGCTCCGCAGTCGAGGAGGGGAGGGGAGGGATGTTGGCTCTGCATGTGTGTGTGAGAGATTGACTGCCATCCACAGCGCCTGGGGCTGGGGAGCCCAGAAGTGAAGCTGCCGTCCGTTAGCAAGTTTGTGGCCATGTGCTTTTTGCAGTTTACACCTCTTCAGGTGGCAAGTGTAGCAGAACTTGGGGGGGGGGGATTTGCAGAATCTTCCTATCTTTGCAAATTCTGCCCCACTTTTTTTTGGGGGGGGAGGATGATTTCCGGATTAAAATAACCCAACGAGACACCATGCTCAGGTCTTTTTTGCCGAGGTTGCCTGATGTGGACTAAGTAACAGACACCTAAGGCATGATGGGGCTACAGTTCTTGACATTAAATTCTGCCTTGCAGCTTATATGAGACAACCAGCTAGTATGCTTGGCAAGGTGTATATTGATAACTTGACAGTGTGAATGGAAACTCATGGTTTGATGCACTTGATCCAGTTCTTGAACTAGTCCAAATACAAAAGCAAAGCTGTTTTGTTCTTTAAATAAGACAAAAAAACAAAAACACATGCTTTAGAAAATAGCTGCTTTAAATATTTATGTCAGGGGAAGTGTAGCAGGCACATATGTTTATTTATTTGTGCGGGGGGGGGGGGGGGCCGGAATAGCCTCGCCTAGTGTGCAAAAAGACCTGAGGCCAGCCCTGAGTAAGCCCCACAGAGTAGGCTTGAGTAGGACTCTGAGTAGAACTGCTTAGGATGGCATTGTAAGTCACTTGCCTTCAAGTAATGGTATACACCTAACTCCGATCAGGTTGTAAAGTGTAGTTCTCGGATTGACTTTGCATTTCTTTGTAAAACTGCCTACACAGATCCCTTGTCTGTCTGTCTGTCTGTTTATTTGTCTGTCCATCTGTCTATTGATCGACTTAGCAATTTACAAACCGAGTTATGCACCTGTTAAAATAGGCTGTAGTGTACAAGAACTAGTGCCACATTACACTGCGCACTACACAGTTGCTGATATGGAACTGATGGAATAGTGTAGTTTAGAACATGGAGAGTGGTTGTTCTTTCAACTGATGCTGAGCGCCTTTTGCATTTTTCTACCTGTGAGAATATGGCAGCTGTTCCTTTGCCACATGACAGCAAAATAGTAGCTTAGGGTTGCCAGCTTTCATTGACCAAAATTTAGAGCAAATCCAAGGCAGTTGTGAAAGGGCTGGGGATAAAGCATGGTACAGAAAACGTGGTTTTAAAGACTTTAGATTCAATTTCAGACCATGATAAATCCTTTTTATTACAAATCCAGGTGTGTTTCTTTTTTTCCTTCTCTTTCCTGTGTAGGAAGAGCCATTTGTGATGGTATCAGAAAATGTTTTGGGGAAACCAAAGAAATACCAAGGCTTTTCGATCGATGTCTTAGAATCCTTATCCACGTACCTTGGCTTCACATATGAAATTTATATAGCACCAGATCACAAATATGGACGCCCCCAGGAGAATGGGAGCTGGAATGGATTGATAGGAGAATTAGTGTTTAAGGTAAGGCTGTTACTACCTATTGTCTTAAAACTGGGAACGTTTGAAGCTGTATTTTTCTTTTTTGGTTTTGTGTTCATCTTTCCCGTTGTTCTTTGCCCAAACCCAAGTTTTGCATTCCCAACAAATATTAGCTTACTCTTTTACATTTGTTATGTATTATTTTACAGCCATAGTTTCTTATCTATCTTCTAATTTACAATAATTAATTAAATACTTAAATTAAATTAAACCCCCCAACTTGGATAGCTGAGGCTAGTCCAGTCTTGTCAGATCTTGGAAGCTAAGCAGGGTTGGCCCTGGCTAGTATTTGGATGGGAGACCTCCAAGGAATACCAGGGTCGTGATGCGGAGGCAGGCAATGGCAAGCCACCTCTGAATGTCTCTTGCCTTGAAAACCCTAGGGGGTCTCCCTAAGTCATCTGTGACTTGATGGCACTTTCCACCACCACCAATTAAATACTGGCCACTCTTTCTAAGTCCTTTGTATAACAAAAGAATGAAAATCAGCCATCCAGCAGAGCCTGCAGCCAAGAGAGCAGTGGTTGGGGGGGGGTAGGGGGGGTGATGGTGACACACATTCAAAAAACCTCAAACACAGGAACCAACATTGATGTATATATTTTTCTGTCAACATTTTTCTGTAAGTCGAACATGATTGGCAGCCACTATGTCATCCCTAAGCTTAAGAAGAACTAAGTCGAACCATCAAAGTCTGAATTAAAACAACGAATTGGCAAATTTACGTTTGTTCTCCCTTCATTCTTTTACAAATCCCCCCTCCCTCCAGCTTTGGCTGAACCATCCAATTTTAGGGAGTTTTTTTATGCTTTCTGTATGGTTGTTTTATGGCTATCAAAATTCAGTTTTTTGAAAATGTACAGGAAGAACAAAAAGTGTTTAGTGTATTTTTTCACCTTTTTCTTGTTGTTTCTCACTTGCCGTCATGTGCCATTGATTTCAGTGGGACGTGCTGCATCCCTCAGAAGACTGGGGATCAAACTATGTGTAACATGGGATATTCATGATCGACTCTCCTGATAACTTTAGCTTTAAAAAGCAACTGCCTTGGAGGAGAGATATGGATCAGGGCTGCATTGCTGGACTGGGAGAGGGGTTACCCTTTTCCATGTGCCATTTTCCAGCTCACAATTGGGTCCCCAGATGTTCTTTTATCTCCCATAGGGGGAAAAGGGCAGGTACCCAAATTGTACCTGTCTTTTTTCCCTACTAAGATGAATAGCAGCCAGGGGAAGCCTATCTGTTTCATGGGAACTGCATAAGGATTAAATATCCTCTGTTCCAGCTGTAAATATCCCCTGCTATGGCTCAAATTGTCCCATCCCAGCTGCTTTTTAACATTAAAAGTCACCACGAGGGGATACACTTCCAGATCTCCCACATAATAGATAGGATCCAACCAGATTTTTCGCTCAATCACACCTAATTTTTTCTCCTTATTACAACCCCATCCCACGTGTCTTTTGCCCATGAAGGTTCCATGATCCCAACCACAATTTTTGGTAATTAAAGGGGACCCCCCCCCCTTTGCCCTTTTTCACCTGAGGAAAGGCTAACTGGATCCACTGTGTATTTTGGCCCTGATGCGCAAACTGACTTCTGTGATTCTTTACTCCGCAATGCTTTTTTAAACTCAAAGCAACCTGTGTAGGCAGCCTGAACGGGTAGCAGGTATATGGAGGGCACAGTCTGCTTAACATTTTTCATCAGCTGTCTTTTATCTCCAAATTGTCATTTTTTTCACATGCAGTGGAGTTATATGGAAACTCTATGACCCTGTATTTTTTCCCCCACGCAGCTAAAAAAAGCATCTGGGGATGGTGGGTTTGGCTGGAAAGGGGACAAGAAAGCAGAGACTTAAAGAGCGTTAATCTGTTCTGACGCCTCTTGCCCAGGCTGCTTCGAGTTAAACAGTCGTGGAAGTCCTTTGGTTTGAGCCTTGCTTGGTAGCCGTTCTTGGTGAAATCAGAGGCACTGGCTTACAAGGAAATCGGTTTGGGATCAGGATTACTGATATATGAGCTCTGCGATCTACTTTGCCAGCTTCTTGCAGCAAGTGCAGGAAAGATATTTGCTCTTTCTGCGGACATTTCACACAATCCAGATCTGGTGTCCCTAACTGTGAAAACGCAAGAAGGAAGCCGTTGAGCTATTTGGCACACTCTACATCCTTGTGTTGTTTCCCACTGAAGCAATGAAACACTGTCAAGATCTACCATTACAAGTGTGTGTGTGTGGGGGGGGAATAGAGATTGAGGAGTGATGCTAAGCACTGCCTCCAGGGCCAGGAATCTTCAGGGCGACCATGGTATTCAGTCTGTGCCCACTAGTTTTCAGAATCCTCCACTGGAGGAAATATTGTGGGACAAAAAAAAAAGACCTGGATCCAGTGATCCTGTGTAACATTGTGCCCATTTGCCACAGTGAGCATCACAATGGTTGGTTATGCATTGCACCAGAAAGATGTGCCTGCTGAGCCATTCGTGCCTCCCTTGCAGCACAAAGGCCTGGAGGTGGGATTTGGCCTGGGAGTGGGATTGCAGTCCCCAGTTGCCCTGGCTAATGCTAAGCAGCCAGCCCATAAGTAAGCAAAGCAAACCATTCCTGAAAAATTATGACATGGCCTTAATGACTAACATATTACATAAATAATGCAGAGCACTTAGGGAGAAATATTGATAACTATGAATAATAACTGAGCTATACGATCAACAGAAAATGTTTTATTGATGGCACAATAACATTTAAGTTATGTAGATGTGCGAATTGAGTGTGCGCGCTCTAATCTGTAATTAATAAACCATCCTCCTCTAATTAATTCTGCATTAAATGTTTACTACCATAAATAAATTAAACAAAATAAGCATAATGTGTTCACTGCTCAATTCCCATTGGATCCTCAGCATATTTTGCCTCCCCTGGACAGAATGTATGTACAACTCAATGTTCATGTCAAACCTTGCCATTTCAAATAGTCTGGGTCATTATTTGGGGGTGATAAGCAGGGTTCTAAGGGAATCAACCCATATGGGAGGTTGCATAAATAATAATTTCAGTACCATGTTGGAAGATTGGGAAGGGCAGGAGTTTTGTTTAAAGAAAACATTGGGCATATGGCTATCATTCTGAAAAGTCATTCCAGATATATCAGAACAGTACTCCTGATATTGTATTAAAATTAATCATACCTTTCCCCATGTAGGAATTAAAATGAGGGAGGGAGGGGCCTCCAGCTGATTGGCAGCGCACTGAAATAAACTGTCTTAGGCAAGTGCTTAAATAAGGATGGGGCAGAGGAGAACTCTGTAAGAAGAGAATTCTGTGTTTTTGGTCCTGCTGTTGAGGAAACCCGTCTGATAACAGGGGAATGTGAAGCAAGTTTTTTCCCTGATGGCTTTAAGGTTATGGGGTAGGTAAATCTAGAACTAGGGAGTTTTGGGAGTACCCTGATTCTAACCAATTCCAAGTTAGGACGTTCCTGGAGATTTGTGGGTAGAGCTTGAGGAGGATGGAGCTTAGGGAGGGGGAGAAACTTCAGTGGGTTGTAGTTCCACAGAGTCCATCCTCCAAAGCAGTCATTTTGTCCAAAGGATTCTGGGAGACCTCCAGACCCCACGTGGAGGTTGGCAGCCCTTTCTGATTCTAAGAACTTTAATTTGGGCTTGAAGACACTGAACTCATATTTATCTGATGAAATCTCTGATATATGAGGAGACTTGTCAGTGGCACATGTTTCTTCCCCCTCAGCACCAAACACCGTTGACCTCTATTATCTGTTGATACATTTAA